>NC_142070.1:62837500-63160000 GCF_059756535.1 Pantherophis guttatus | reverse complement strand
ATAAAAGAAATAAATAAAATAAAATATGAAGTTACTTAAATAGAGAAATCTTATTTGGCAGCTGAGCAAAGAATAAACAATAAGATTATATTAAACAACAAATCAGGTGTGAAAAAATATAGAGGACCACCATCAATCTAATAATTACTGGATTTTTGCAACTCAGACTGGACTTTGATTAGTTTGTAGGACAGAACGTGCAATAAAGTTCAAACTACAATGTTACAACTTTAAAAAATGTGCTATAACTCAATTTAAGGAAAATATTTCTGGCCTTCAATTGCCAGAAATTGATGAGTAGTTACTTCAGTGGCCTGTTCAGTGGATTTAGGATGTTGTAAAGAACATGAGAAATTTAAATAATTCATTAGCAGAAATATTAGTTGCAGAAATGCATAATGCACAATCCATTTCTTTAGTATGGAAGTTATGACAGATGGATGTAAGATTTAATTGGAAATCTTGAAGAGGGATATTTGAAGTTGTAGTAAAAATTTGTAATTGATTGCTATGCTTTATAAAGTAATAACCTATATTAAAACTCTTTGGTTTCTGCTTTCTATTCATTATGGCTATATTAGAGAGTGCAAGTATAGCTTAATATTTCAGAATATTTCAGAATTTCAAAGTTAGGTTAGCAGAAACTCTTACCCTAAAAAATTCTTTTGTTGAGCCAGAATCTAAAGTCCCATAAGCAATTTCTGTTTGTTTAGATAAATCTTCTGCACTTTCAATAGGAGACACCATTCTTTCCACCGTCAGGAAGGCAGCTAAGTTAGCCGTGTAGGATGATATTATAATCAGTGTAAAGAACCACCACACACCTCCAACAATGCGCCCAGACAGGGATCTAATAATGTATGAAATAGATTTGTAAAGTGAAATGAATATCCTAAAAGGAATACAAGTTATCAGATTTATGTATATGCTGCACTGGGTAACTCGGAGAACGTTTTATTCATGCTATTTGGGAAAGGAGAGGTATATGTTGCTATGCATGCTAATGACATAGGAAAGTAATAATATTTTACTTAGATAAGGTGTGTCACTAAATTCAGGACTTCTGTATTGAATTAATGTACTATTGGATCTTCATAGGTCCAAGAATCCTGCAAAAGAAAGCTACTTAGATCATGTTATTGCAATATTTTTTTAAAAAATATTTTCATGATAACACAAATGAGAATGTTTACAGTAAAATCAGACAAGATCAATAAAATATATTGAAATCAAAACAGAATATTTTAATAGGTTAAAACCGCTATGCACAATGCAGGAATTTCTCTTACAATGGATTCAGTGGATATTGGTTGATTAAATAAATTAGACTATAATGGTATCTGCAGTTGCCATAGGGTTTTCACTGAATTTCTATTAAATATTTCAGCATTTAACATAGTGGAGGTAATATATTAGGCAACAATATGTATCATTATAATGGAATTTTTTTATGGATTTAGATGTTTAATGTCACTGCATATACTTTTGCTCAATCACTGCATGCTATTTCATATCTGTATGAAAAACTCAAAATCAGAATCTGACAATAAGATTTTAAAAATATTTGAATATAATAGTAGCTGTCTATTATGAATCTTTATTTTCAATGTATTCTATATAAGGAGACAGCCAAAAAATAAAAAATTAAATAAAGTAAACCCTGAGAGCAATAGATTATCTAATATCTCTCTTTTTTCCTTCTTTTCAATTCTGTCCGATTCTCTGAGACTGCCTGGACAAGACCAGTTTTCTTGG
This sequence comes from Pantherophis guttatus, assembly GCF_059756535.1. Classification (NCBI taxonomy): domain Eukaryota; kingdom Metazoa; phylum Chordata; class Lepidosauria; order Squamata; family Colubridae; genus Pantherophis; species Pantherophis guttatus. Next base: position 63,158,245 of record NC_142070.1, on the reverse strand, counting down.
TTCTTCAGAAGTGGTTGTTGTTGTTTTTTTAAATTTGATTTATATGCCGCCCTTCTCCGGAGACTCAGGGCGGCTTACAATGCGTTAAGCAATAGCCTTCATTCTTTTGTATATTTTATACAAAGTCAGCTTATTGCCCCCACAAACTGGGTCCTCATTTCACCTACCTTAGAAAGGATGGAAGGCTGAGTCAACCTTGAGCCTTGGAGAGATTCGAACCAGCAGAAATTGCAGGCAGCTGTGTTAATAACGGGGTGCACTAAACCACTGTACTATCAAGGTTTGCCATTACCTCTTTCCTAGGGCTGAAAAAAGCAACTAGCCGATGGTCACTCAGCTGGCTTTATGCCTGAGACAGAACTAGAACTCAAAGTTTCCCCTTTTTAGCCTGATGCCTTACTCCCTATACTAAATTTCATCTCAATATCTATATGGCTATCCAATTTCAGTTTCAATCTTTACAAAACTTTGTTATGCATAAAGGCAACAAGTGAAGCAATACGACTTTGCTACTTTGAGAAAAAAACTTCTATCCAGTGATTAACTGCAGTCTCTATACTTCCTATAGCCTTATATAGGTGATATTAAGCACAGCCTACTTAATATCATTTATTCTGAATGTGCTAAAGCATTATCAATATGAAGGCATTGATTATTTCAAAGTGATAAAGTGAAAAAACTGCCCCCTAAGAATTTTCCAATACTTTATGTAGGAAAAAAGCATTGTGCATGGCAAAGGAAATTTAGATGATACAAATAGGGCTGAAGAGAAGTATTAGAACTAATACTAAATGCTAGATTCTGGTCAGCAACTGTAACAGAAATATTCATTTGTTCATTCAGATTGCTAAAGTTCTCTCTTATAATTTATGAAAGAAGTCTCACTCATTTCATATTACCGTTGTTGGGTGCTGGCATACAGCTTCATAAAAATATATGTAAGTAATTATGGTATGTAGGTTGAATATTTAGATGACGACGATGACAATGATTTCTCTACAAAGGGTCAAAGGAGGCTACAGATTTGCATATAATATTTCCATTTAATAACATAAATTTATATAAACTGTTTTGAGTTCAAATCATCCCGTTTCTTGTGCAAAACATGTCTTCAGTACAAATTATGCTGATTTGAGAATTTTGGGAGTGGTCTTGAGTTTAAGAGTTATATTTTGAGTACATTTTTGTTTGTTTGTTTTATGTGCAAAATTCCAACTCATTTGGAATTTAGTAAAGTTGTTTATTCCTAAAACAAGATGATTTTCATGTTTCAAAGTGAGAAAACCTTGAGTTCAAATTATTTCAACATAATGGAAAATATTGTTAATATGTATTTTTCAGTTGCTGTTTAGGGTGTATTGGCTATCTTTCTCCTTTGGTTTAATCTAATTACATTAGACATAGGACAGGTCAGCTCTTTAACAAATAATGTATTCAACTGCCTTCTGATGGCCAATGCTCTTTAAGGTCACTGATCTAAGTGACCAAGACTTTACAGAACTTGTACAGAATGCAATTATATTTGTAAGGACAATAAAAAAAGTTTTACAAATTTTCATTCCTACATGTATTTTTATCAAACTTCCATTTTTCCTTACTCTCAGATCATAAAATCTAAATTGAATATACAATATTCACTGTATCCACTGTAAAAAAACAATCCACAATACTTCAAAAAGCCCATTCATGGATAGATCTTATAGTGGAAAGGAGCTTGATGTTTTTCAATGATACTATCAACTTTAAGGAGTATATATTCCAAGAAATGTAAACCATGACAGGCACAAACAAGGAATCAAATTAAATACACTCCACTGGAGAAGGAAATCACTCAAACCACTTCAGAATTATGCCAAAAAAAGTGAAATGGATATATATAGTCAAATTAATGTTAACATGATTTTGGAGGAAGATCTCTCCAAGCCAAAAGATAATGAGCTGCCTGGTAAGAGAGAGAGTACATATGAGTAGCTTTAGTGTTTATGATACATCTTGGTTAAAGCCAAAAAGACACTTAAATACTGATGATACTAGAAGCAAAAGAAAAAAAATGCTGGAAAAATATGGAATGTCAAAACAATAAAGTCTTTGAGAGTCAAGCAGCATACAGGTTTAAAAACAAATAAATATATAAAATGAAATGAAGCAAAATCGATGTTGTTACAGCCAGAATTCAGCATTTAACATTAATATTCTCAGAATTTTCTAAGTGAAATAGATCCAGGTGGCTCATTTTATATCAAAAGAATAGATATTCTTTGGTACTTAAAACCTAGGACTATGGCTCAGCAACTATAGCCAGCCAATTCCAAAACCCAAAATCAGACCAGGACTCAGAAAGGTATTTAAACGCCAATGCTCCTCCAGACAAGCACAATCCAAGGCGCACTGAAGATGTCTCCTCGAATGGGGATGAAACATTTGCAACCAAATCGCCAAGCTCAGAGTCAAACCAACAACATAGACATTCTACTCTAAACAAGAATTGGAATAGTTGTGATTATGAACAAATGGATATCAATGTCAGTGCTGAAATATAATACTAAAACATGAGGCAAGTCATCGTATTATAGAATTTCAAGCCTACATTCAAAGCACAGATGCAGAAGATGTAGATACCAGTTCTATGACAACCTACAACACCTTGTTGACAAAACATGTATACACCCTCCCCACACATCCATATAGAAACTACTCCCAACTGGAATATGTTTTACTGTTTTACTTCAGTGTATGAAATGAAACAAGAAACAGACAACCAGAGTTCTGTCAACTTCTGCCAAGTAAATCTTTCCAATACTCTAAAAGACAATTCTGTATGTGTACTTCATGTATTGTATAATACCAAAATCCAATTGTCTATCTATATACTCTGCAAACAAAGATAAAGGAGGACTATTTAGTCAGCAAAATAATACCAGATGCTGTTACATTGTGAATTCATTACAAAATTTCATTTTAAATTAAATATAATAAAATATATGAACAATGTAGTATTCCGTATATCTAAGTGATAGAGGTTTCGATTTAATGGATTATATTTGATAAACACAGAAGCTGAAGAACTCTGAACTAAAAATTGTGACATAATTAAAGGTGAAGCAAACAAAAATGTCCCAAAATGTAAAAATAAAAAAGAATATAAAATGACTGCTGTTAATATTGAAAAATAGATGAAGACTGGCAGAAAGCAAAGGGCAACAGAGAAAATTTGCCCAGGTAAACACTGAATACTAGTGTCTGCGGAATGATGTAAGATGGGCCAATAGTGAAACATGTTTTGAGAAATCACAATGCAAAGCCTGACCCTTTGTTACTTGCCACACAATACTATACTCACGTATATAAGGACAGAGCTTGCACTGTAACATCACAACATACTTTTCATCTTTTTGATGAAATCTTGCTTGTTGCATATCCCTGTGACACATCTTTCCAAAAAGAGCAAAGAAATACAAGTAGTTGCATCTAAATATGTAATGCAAAGAAACTAAAGATAATGAATGAATGAATAGGAGCCTTATGTAATGAAAAAATGGGCATGATAAAAAACATAGGCAAAGATCTGTTGGAAAAAGAAAACATAACATGTGAGTATAGGGAAGAACTGTACAAAATGGATCCCTAAATGATTAAATGTATGAAAATTTGATCAGTGAACTAGAGATAGATATTCTGAAAAGTGAAGTCAAATGGGGTCTGCAAAATATTTCTAGCAGCTGCAGGAATCGATTAAATATCAGCAAACAGTTCAACATTTTACAAGATGATGCAGTTAAAATGCTACTTATAACTTTTAATGAGGTAAGAATAACACAGCAGTGGCCAAGGGATTGGAAAAGATAAATTTATATTCCAGGAGAAAAAAAAGACGATCCTTCACATGGTGGAAAAATAAAACTCAAGATCCCACAATTCAGTGTTCAACAATGATGGACAGAGAAGTGCCAGATATACAGATTGCATTCATAAGAGGCAAGGGTGTCTCAGATCATGTTGCTTAACATCTGATGATTGATGGAAAAGGCAAAAATACATCTACTTTTGCTTTATTGATTATTATTGATTATATAAAGGTTTTTAATTATGTAAATCATGAATTATTTGTTATAAGATTTGGAATGGAATCTGGGATAACCAGATGGAAGTACACAATGGCTATATACTGTACAGTCACTTTTTTATTTAACTTTCATACAGAATATATTGTGCAAAATGCTGAACTAGAACACAAGGAAATTGGAATTAAAATTGCTGGAAGAAACATTAGCAACCTCTTTGATGCCTTGAAGTTAGGAAGACATAAGAAATTGCCCTCTGGAATAAGGTTGCTCAAGAGATTTAAACAGCTCCTTTCCTACTGGTGTTCCAAAGGGTCCTGAAAAACTGGTCCTTTGCCAAAGGCTTTTTGGAACTGAATCCAGTTTTTCTTTTTTCCCATCTGGCTATCTTTGACATCTTTGCTCTTTTTTGCTTTATGTTGCTTTTTTCTTTTAATTTTCTTTTATATTTTATAAGCTGCCCACTGTTACTGGGAATCAGGCTGCATATTGTGCATATGTATGTTTATACAGTATATATGTATATCCCCCCCAAGATTATGTCAACAGAAAATACCAACCACATATAAATGGCCAGATAAGAAGTTAAATCATCTGTGAAAACTGGTTCATCAGAATGGTTGAATGATAAAAAAAAAAAAAAAACCTGGTAATTGAACAGTAGTTCTGAAGATACTGTTGAGAAAATTTGAATATTTTGCATAGGCAGTCTATAATACATGGGTAACAGTCAGCGGAGAAGATCCTAATGCTTGGAAAAAATCAACACAATCAATTAAAAAGCCAGTAGAAAACAAGGTGGCTAGATACTGTGTGACAATACAAGGATAACCTTAAAAGAACTCGAAGAAGAATTCACTGACAATCCAGAGGAAGTAATGTCTAGCAGATAACAAAGTATAGGTAGCAACTAAATAACTAAACAACACTTAGGAAATACTTTCTAGTTAGCTATATGGCTGGACACCATTAAAATTGACTGGTGGCTGGACACCATTAAAACTGACACCACCCAGAGCATAGAAAAACTCAAAAAAAGTAGTACAAGATCAGAAGAATTGAGAGACCTGGCCCAACTAACACCACCATCCACATTATTTCCCCCCAACTTTATTTAGATTATTTGGATAATTCCTTTGTGTTTTATGTTCCTTGATAGAACTCAGTGCTATGGTAGCAGAGCCCAGCCTAGCAATTCTTAGGGACAGACTTAATTTCAGTTCTGAAATAATGTCCCTACTCAATATGATGCAGCAATGTGTGCCCCATCAGATTTGTTGAGTTTCAGCCAAAACATGAAGGAAATGGACAAGTTGGTAATACTGTGGAAAGAAATAAAACAAACATGAGTATAGTATGGTTCATAAAATAAACATCTATCTGAATTTATGTTTTGAAATCAATAGGAAACTTCCTGCGAACAACTACTCTTGTCATGTCTACTGTAATTGGTTCCAGGGACCATTAAGTTACAAAAAATATTTTTCTTGTTTAAAACCTAGTACTTTTGCTGAAAGGAGTGAGGGGATTCATGTGCTAGATGGCACAAGAAGTATTTTTGTGATGGCAACCATTTCATTTATCATAAACAACATGCTACCCTTTTTCCCATTACAGCAACTGTGAAATCAGTGCACTTTTGACTGTAAATGGGAATATGCAGCAAAAACACGGTACCCCTCCAAGAAGGCAGGAAATGAGGTAAACCTTATGCATTTTGCAGTCTCTGCATGGTGCATATAAGTCCACCAGATGAAGAACAATGGATGTTAAGAACAAATCAATTGAATTGTCTTCTGTCTGCACCACGAACTGATTCTTTTAGTAAAGACTGAAGATGATTTTGGAAAACTTGTCAGCAGTCAGTATTTATTTAGAGTGAATCTATAGGCACCATAAATATCCTTAATGAGACCAAAATGCACAAAGCTGAAACAGGTGTGTAACCAACCTTGGCGAAATATCGCATCCTTGCTGCATAAAGGCACCCAAGGAAAACCAGAGACTATTAAATATCCCAAATTCATTAGTTGATTCGTTACTTTGCGTTTCTCTTCCATCTTCAAACTCCTCAGTGTGCCACTCGTAAGGGCTAAATCTGCTGACCAGGAATAAAACAACACTGACCCCAATGTAGGCAAAAACAATGCACATCCAGATCTCATATGCTAAGGGATCAAGAAAGGAAAACACTCCTGGTTTGGACTTCTGTGGCTTCTTGATCATTATAGATATCCCGAGGCTCATAAAAGGCTTTGAGAAGTCAATCACTTCTTCTCTCACCAGTGTTATAGTTAATGGAGCAATTGCAATATCAGCTTTCTGTAATGGAAGCAAAACAAATAATAAGTTATTTAAAAAGGGAATGGCTTCATTGCTTTTGTGCATTGCAAATGAATAATATAATGTCAAGGGAAAAGACAATAATTATTTCAGTGCTAGCATCTACTAATCCAGTCTGCCTTAATGTTCTGGTTACTGATACATATTCAAGTTTTATCATATAAGAGGGCAATTTTTTTATAATTATATTACGAACATTGGTGGAACACAACTTTTATCCCCTACATTTAGGGCAGAATATTTGTAGGAAAAAATGATGAAATGCATTTATATTACCTGTTTTCTAAAATATGTGACCTTGCTTTGATCCAAGTGAGTTTCAGTTGTCATACTAACGAGTATTGAGCTTATCTTCATTAATCAAATACTTGCAATGGTTAAAATTGGCTCTTACCCCATAAACAAGTTCTCCAACCATTCCATTCCAGATTTTTGTTTCTGCATCCCTGGCCCCATACTTGCCATCCCCAACAATTGTGAGTTTGTATTTGAACCCACAGTGTTTGGCAATTTCTGCAGCTAAGTCCACACAGTAGCCCTCATATCGTTCATTTCCTTCAAGGAATTCAAAATTTTTCTTCATCATGACATATGGGGATTCCTGTACAGAGAAACTTGGCTTTAGCTGGTTAATAAAGCTATCAAGTAAGTTGCCTATTTGTTATATACTTTTTGAAGCACAATAAGTAAATAAGAAAAAAAACTTTTTTCATAAATGTTCAGGATTATTTATTTATCGATTACCACAGTAACACTTTTTACAGTCGTATAAAGCCTTACAGATAGAGGCATTCATTTTTTAAAAAAACAAATTCATGATTTTTATTCGCATTAGTGGAATCACTATGATAACAAGAACATTTTAAACACATTTTATTTTTAAGCTTTCAAAATAATATATCAGAAAATTCATGTATATTTCATAATGTTTTATATTTCTCAATCCCCACCAAACCAAAATTGATTATATAGATTTATAATAAACATAGAACTGTCAAAAAAATCTTACCACCACCAAAACAGTTGATAAAATGTTGATGCCTTTAATATATAATCCAGAACAGTTATGCCTTGAACAAACAACTTCATACAATTGTTAGCTTACTAGGGAAACAATATGGCATTCCTAAATTTCTCTAATATTGTAACTGTATATTGATAATGTCTCAATTTAGTGGAAAATTGTAAATGGCTGTGGTTAAAAAATAAAAAATCCCTTCCTTGAAACTGGTTCCATTCTCATTTTCAGTCTTCGATTTAAATATTTAAAAGGTATATCTACCACAATAATTGCCATTTGTGGAAAATAAAAAAATAGTGATACATTTCAAAATTCTGATAAATCTGAAAAAAACACATGAAGAGATTTTGTAGTTATTCCATAAACAGTATTTCTTAATTTTTTACACATTCATGGAAAAAACCAGACAGTGATTATCTATACCAACATAGATTGAGAATGAATAATAAGATTACAATTTAGAGAATCCATGTCACAAAAAATATGCTTAATTACCAAAATAGTGGTGACAATAATAGTCTTATTTTCTAATCCTGAGGTATCATTGCCAGAGAGACCATCCATGGGATTCACAACCATTCTGTCCACCTCACTCCAATATCCAATCTGAAAATAGTGATAAATTTTATTCAAATAAATATTTTGTGTATTTTTGACAGATTACAATACCATATCATATTCAAATATTGGATATACTCAAGAAGTAGTGATTTCTATATATTCTCTGCAAAAAATATTTTGTATGGTTTTGAAATAGCAATATTGAGAGTCATCAAAGAATTATGAGAACAATGATAATTTCTGTAGGATTCATTCATGTTTACAGCTGAAGGGAGAAAAATGTGCATTTTACTATATGCAAATTAAAATTTCCATGGCTCTTGAATTTCAATTAAAGTGTTAATTTATGCACAAAAGTTCATGGGTCTTTAATCATGCATTGTATTCATTATTTAACAGATTAACAGAGTTGGAAGGAACCTTGTAGGTCATCTAGTCCAACTCCTTGCCCAAGCATGAGACCCTACATCATTTCTGACAGATGGCAGTCTAGTCTGTTCTTGAAAGCTTCCAGTGATGAAGGTCCCATAACTTCTGAAGGCTTGCTGTTTCACTGGTTGATTGTTCTCACTGTCAGAAAAGTTCTCCTTATGTCCAGTTTGAATCTCTCCTTGTTCAATTTCCATCTAGCCTTCAGATGCTTTGGAAAATAGCTTGACCTCCTCCTCTCTGTGGCAGCCCCTCAAATATTGGAACACTGCTATTATGTCTCATCTGGTCCTTCTCTTCATTAGATTAGCCATGCTAAGTTCCTGCAACCGTTCGTATGTTTTAGCCTCCTGACCCCTAATCATCTTGGTTGCTCTTCTCTGCACTTTTTCTAGAGTCTCAACATATTTTTTATGGTGTGGTGACCAAAACTGAATGCAATATTCTAGGTGTGGTTTTCCTAAGGCTTTATAGAGTGGTATTAGTACCTCACTTGATCTTGATTGTGTCCCTCTGTTAATGCAGTTTAGGATTGCATTGGCTTTTTTGGCTGCTACTGCAGACTGTTGGCTCATATTTAATTGGTTATCCACAAAGACTCCAAGATCCCTCTCACAGTTACTGCTATTAAGCCTGGGTTCATCCAGTCAATATGTGTATTTGCCTAAATGTAAGACTTTACTTTTCTCTACATTGAATTTCATATTAATACTAGCTGTACCCGGTCACGCGTTGCTGTGGCCCAGTCTTGTGGGTACACAATATTTTTTGACTGAGTGCCAATAATTTCCCTCTGTAGCTCAGGTCATGCCTCCTTTGCCTCCGTCCCAGTTTGCCACGGGTGTAAGAGCTGGTTTCCCGGCTTGCCGGTATAACCGCCTTCACCTTCGCAGCTCTCTGCACCACAGGCAGCATCAGGGTCCCTGCCAAAGGTACGGCATACTCCGTTAGTCAGGAGGACGCTTCACGGCGGTTGACATTTCCCACCATTTTGCTTGTGGGTTTGGCGTCGGCAGCACTGAGAGGAAAAGACCTGGCTCATGCCTGCCATTGTGGTGCTGTGATGTTAAAGTCCAAAAAGATAGTATAGCGTGTGTTGCTTTTACGTCCAACAGATGGTGCTGTTGGACGCCAACATGCTAAAAAGCATGTTTTTATCTGTCACAAGTGTGACATCTATATAAGATAGGTATATAAAAACACGCCCCTATTCGAATGCAACATTGTGTCAAAATTTCAAAGCAATTGGTGAAGAACTTTCGGAGATTTAAGATTTTGAACAAACGGTTACATTTTTATTTATATAGATAACCAAGCAAGAGTTAGAGAATTCTGTAGCAAAATACCTTAGTTTCAAAGTACCGTATTTTCTGGCATATAAGACGACTGGGCGTATAAGACGACCCCCGAATTTTCCTGTTAAAATATAGGGTTTGGGCTATACTCGTCGTAGAAGACTACCTCTCTTCCAACGCACACCAAATAAAAATTAAAAAACATCAACTGGCTCACCCACAATGTAAAAGCAGCTGTGCTAGACCCAAAATGGCCCCTGCAACAAACAGGAACCTCACACAGCCACAAAAAGCCCAAAAAAAAAAACAACTTTCACACACACAACACAACACAACACAACTGGCTCACCCACAATATAAAAGCAGCTGTGCTAGACCCAAAATGCCCCCTGAAACAAGCAGGAACCTCACACAGCCACAAAAAGCTCCAAAAAACAACTTTCACAATTTACACACACACAACACAACACAACTGGCTCACCCACAATGTAAAAGCAGCTGTGCTAGACCCAAAATGGCCCCTGAAACAAGCAGGAACCTCACACAGCCACAAAAAGCCCAAAAACCCAACTTTCACACTTTACACACACAAAATTCCACATACAGCTTTGTGAGATTTTGTGTGTTTGTGTAGTTAGAGTGAAACACTACAAAAACATACTAAATCTCAGAAAGCTGCACAAATATTATTTTATTTTATTTTATTTTTATTTTTATATGAAAGCTAAATTTAAAACTTCCTAAACTTTAAATGGCTAGGTCTAAAAAAGAACAACTAAAAAAACCCCCAATTAACTATTTTTTTTAAAGATCCCAAAGGGGAAAAAAACTTACCCAATAGAACAGGGGTCTCCAACCTTGGCAACTTTAAGACTTGTAGACTTCAACTCCCAGAATTCCTCAGCCAGCTTTGTTTTGCTGGGTAAGGAATTCTGGGAGTTGAAGTCCACAACTCCCTGCCTGCTTGATTGCAGGCAGGAGTTGCTTGCTGATGGAATGGATTCAGGCAAGCGAAGCAACACAAGCAACTAAGGTAAGCAAGCTGGAGGGGGAAAACTTTTTTCCTTCTCCATGGCTCTGGTAATCCCAGCTGAGTTGCCTGATTAGCAGATCGTCAGGGCTTGGATCGTCAGAGCCATTTAAGGCTCATCAGAGCCTTTCGGGCTGGTCTGCCTGGTTACAGGAGAACGACACCCGGCGTATAAGACGACCCCCGACTTTTGAGAAGATTTTCATGTGTTAAAAATTCATTTTATACGCCGGAAAATACGGTAATATATATATATGATTATAGTTCATAGTAATTATGATCTATATTTTCATTTCAAACATGCAGCATTTTAAAAACAATCCTAAGGAATTTATAAAAATAAGATTAATTAATTTTTTTGTATTGTACATTACATTTTAATATATTTACTTTTCCTATACTACTTAGAAGGAATGTAGAAGTAACTTTCTATTTATCATAAATTTACCTTCCGAGGACCAGTACTTTTCAGCTCCATGACATTTATCGTAAAGTTAATTCTCTTTCCATTCTGATCAAACTTTATATTTCCAGTTAAGCCTTCCACCTGAACCTATATGAAGTAAAAAATGGAAAGCATAGTAAAGTTCAACAAATAAACATATGAAATTTATTAATTTATTTACTGTGCTTATAGACAAAATATATTTTATTTTATGTATTGCTAAGAAGTTCTCCCAGAAATAATAGATATAATAATCCAAGGTTTTCATATGTAAAATGAAGTGCAATTAATGACTTCCCCAGATAATTTGAAAATATACAATATTAGTTCTAGAAAGATTACCTGCTTCAATGCCCTTTCTATTTCTACACCATGAGACCAAGGCACTGCCGGGTTTGCAAGACAATCACCAGCATTTCCTCTTCTAGAAATTTCAATCCGTTGTTTACGCAAGTTACGGAATGCTTCAGTCATTACTTTGACAGCATCGTAAGTAAGAGCTGATGTGTACTGAAAAGAAGCAGATGTATATTTAGTGAAACTGAATCAATAGTATTTGTTTATTAAGTAAATAAAGCAAAAAAAAAGAATAAACATACGGTAGGTTAAGGAATGCTGATTTGTAATGCAGAAAAATAAGTAAAATAATATCCATATCTCTTGGTTGCATTTTTGCACAATACAATCTAATTTATTTGCATATAAGAATGAATTGCATTAAAGTGTCTGCATGGCTTCCAACAGCTTTCAATTAAAATATGCCTCTCACTACATAGACTATTATTGTTGAGATGTTCTAACATACTTTTATATAATCCACCTGACAAAAATTTAAAAAATAAAATTTTCTTTTGAAAAAGTAATTGTCTGTGTAGGAAAAAGCTGAACTCTGCTTAAAATAAAGTGTTATATTTTTGATTGAAATAGACTTTTTACAACTGTTTATACTGTATAATAGAGACCTGGTTTAATTATTTAATACCTTTTCCACAAAAATAGTACATTATTGAATGTATTTCAAATGAATTGAAACAATCCATTAAATTAAAGCTTACTGTAATAGAATTATTCCTTTGAAATTTAATTATGTTTTAATCAAAGAATGAAAAGTCTACATATATAATACCACATGAAAAAGCTTGATATTATGTTTTATTTCTTGGAATATATTAAATGTCAAAAATATTATAAGAGTTCTTGTATCATCAAAGTTAAGTAATCAGGATATATGAAACAATGTCTACTTAAAATCACAAACAGTTGCAATTTCTCTGAAAAACAATTGTAATGAGTGAATGGTCAAAATCAATAGCTCCTCAGGGCAAACCTTTAAACAGTCTCTCCAGATAATAAAACTGTCATCATCATCATCAATATTGAAAACCTTTTCTTTATTAGTATAGTATAATATAGTTCAGTTCATCCAGTCTCCACTCTCTTTATATACGGAGTCATCAATAGAACTTTTTCTTACCTGAGTCCATTTCAAACCCTTCTATTTTCAGATACAATCCTCAACACCTCCATTTAGGACTGAGAAATACTGTATGTCTTGGAGAGTTGCTGCCAGGCAAGGGGATCAGTCTGAGGTTTTCCATTTTCTGCACTACTAACAATGATCTGATTTCTAAATTGCTGTTTAGAAAAATCTGCAAAAATCTAGCTACATCAAAGAAGCAGCAGTTATATACCACTGGAAATATGAGTACAGCTCTAAATTATAGAAAGCTAAAAGCTAGCAGCAGGATTGTATTATTGGTCTAAAGCAAGCATGTCCAACCTGTGACCCACAGGACACATGTAGTTTGAAGTTCCTGAATCCAGCTCTTCTTCATTGTCCGAGCTGACCTCTGGAGCATCCATTGCATAACAATGGAACAACTTACTTCCAAAAAAAGTGGGTGCTCCAACACTGTTTTTTTAGAAGAGATTAGACAACAATTTGTCTGATGGTGAGCCTATGGCACACAAGCCACAGGTGGCACACAGAGCCATCTCTGTGGGCACGCGAGCTGACCCCCAGGTCAGCTCCACCGTGCATGCCCGTGCGCCTCCTGCTGGCCAGCTGATTTTGGGGTCTCTGCCGGGAGGCGTGTGCATATGTGTGGGGAGTGAGAGGGGGTCACGCACAGTGGTGGGATTCAGCCAGTTCGCACCACTTCGGGAGAACCAGTTGTTAAATTTCTGAGCAGTTTGGTGAACTGGTTGTTGGAATAAATCATTAGGGCAGAGAACCGGTTGTTAAATTAGTTGAATCCCATCACTGGTCACGCGTGTATGCACGGGGGGTGGGGGGTGCTGTGTACCTCCCCTGTGCCCCATTTTTGGTCCCAGGAGGCTACAGGGACGCCTGCTAGCACCAAAATGAGGGTTGTGTAGGCATGCACGGGCCTGCAGGGGGGCATTGCATTAGGGGTGTTGGCATGCGTGCTTGTGCTGTTGCGCATGCGCACATGCTTTCGGCACTCAAAGAAAAAAAGGTTCACCATCACTGGCACAGGATTTGTTCAACAGGGTGTTTTTTTTTTTGTTTTTTTTGTTTTTAATTTGATTTATATGCCGCCCTTCTCCGGAGACTCAGGGCAGCTTACAGTGCGTTAAGCAATAGCCTTCATACTTTTGTATATTTTATACAAAGTCAGCTTATTGCCCCCACAAACTGGGTCCTCATTTAACCTACCTTAGAAAGGATGGAAGGCTGAGTCAACCTTGAGCCTTGGAGAGATTCGAACCAGCAGTAAATTGCAGGCAGCTGTGTTAATAACAGGGTGCTTTAAACCACTGTAGTACCAAGGCTTCTAGTGTTGGACTAGAAGACCTCCAAAGTCCATTCCAACTGTTATTCTGTTAACTATACTACCTACACTATTGACTATTTTGTAGATTATGATGAATTCTATGGAATATGTAATAATTTTCTATAATATGAGCTGAGTGATTATCAGTTCTTTACTGTTCTTACTAAGTTTTGCTATTTTATGAACATTGTTGTTAGCCTGAAGCTCATCACCACTAAATCTTCAGTTTTTCCACTAAAATAAAATCTCCACTACCTATCACAGACTCAAAAAAACCCAAAAACAATTACAAAGTCTTGAAGGAGTGGAAACATGTACTTCAGTCAAAAATATGGGTGGTGTCCCAATGATCTTTCCAATGAATTGAATACCTAAGCTATTCTTTTTTATGCCAAAAATGCAGAATACACTCAAACTATTTTTCCCTATCCAATAAGATAGGTAGGGTAACAAAATTGCATTGGTATGTGGGAATGACCTTGGGATACATGGGGAGAGACCCAACCAAGGGAACAAGCAGATAAAAGGCAACTTAGCCCAGGAATGTGGGAAGGACAAGAGATTCAGAAAAGATCCTCCTTAGTTTCTTGGCCTGTCAAGGAGATGAGAGAGGATACATTCGGACTTGCAAGATTATGTTAATGTAACTTTACCATAAAGTTGATTGATAGATAGATTGATTGATTGATTTAGTTTGTATGCCACCCATCCCACCAAAGGTGACTCTAGGTGACTTACAGACCTTAAATTAAAGTGCACCTATAAAACATGAAAACAATAAGTAAAGATTGTAAATTTAAAGCAGAGTAAAGAAGGAGGGAATAAAGTGGGCATAGGGAGGAAGTGGGGTATTATCTACTCCATTAGCCAGCTCCAAAGTACCACACCCCCATTGAGGCCCCAGGCTAATTGGCATAGTCATTCTTCAAAGCATTTTGGAAGGTCAAAAGAGCGGGTGTGGATCTCACCTCAATGGGCATAATGTTCCAGAGGGAGGAAGACACTTTTGTTGGACACGCCAGATGAAATTCCTTAGCTGAAATTCCACAGCATACCCTTTCACCATCACCATCAGAGTGAGTTGATTTCGCAGATAGCCTGGATCCATACCAAGAAGGGATTTAAAGGTGATAACCAACACCTTGAATTGGACCCAGAAGCAAACTGGCAGCCAGTGCAGTTCGTGGAACAGCAGTGTAACAGGGGCTCCAAGAACTGCAATACAATTGTGTTTTGCACCAGCTGAAGCTTCCAGTTATTCTTCAAGGATAGCCCATGTAGAGCATATTGCAGTAATTCAAGTAGTCCAAGGAAGAGATGACAAGGGCTTCAGTTACTGAGTGAAGGGATTCCTGAGCCAGGAAAGGGCACAACTGGCACACAACACAAAGTTTTTGCAAAAGCTCTCCTAGCCGCGACTGCCACCTTCTTTCAAGCAGGAATCACAATTCTAAGAGAAACTCCAGACTGGACATCAGGTTAGTGTAATCCCATCCTAAACTAAATATATTAAAGAAGTCCTAGAGCCAGAAGCTCCATGCACCCAAAGCCACTAGCTTTACCAGAATTCAGCCAAAGTCTCTTGTCTCTCATTCAGACCCCCACAGCCTCCAAGCGCACAAATTACAGTGAATTAGTTCATCTGCTGTGATTTCTGTATGGTTTGCATCACAACATTGGCATAAAGTCAACATGTGGAAAGAGGAAGGCAAGACTTTCAAAAAAACTGGGAAAAGTGTAAAACTGGGTGAATCTTTGGTTTTGAGCTGCAGATTAACTATTACTGGAGTGACATGGGTAACCTATGAAATGGTCCAGTAAATTTGAGATCTATTTCCTTACATAGTCACAGAAAGGGGGAATAGTAGGTAGAAACTAGATGTGATTTCCAACAGTGATGTAAGGCCTTCCTAGACATGGAAGGTAGCAGAAAAATAGTAGGAGGCTGGAGCCTAATCTTAATGGTTCTGAACAGTTGTGGGTTGCTCCCGGTTTGGTCCGGTTCTATAGAACCGGTAGTAAAACTGACAGAAGGCTCCGCCCACCCGCCACATCATCATGGGTGATCTGCACATGTGCAGAAGCTTCTGTGCATGTGCAGAAGTGCATGCGCTCCCACTGCAAACCAGTAGTAAAGGTAAGTGGAACCGACCCCTGGTCCTGAAGAAGTTATTGGTTTGCTTGGAGCTCCTATAGGTATCAGGATATTTGTTGGATTTAGAGGACCAAGAAATTCCTAAGAAAAAATTTGAATGTTCACTTTGTGAGAGAAGGGTTATACATTTGGTTGGAATTCTGCCAAATATATCTGGAAAGGAAGTAGGGTTTCAGCACCAAACTGCTACTACTACTACTACTACTACTATTGTGGTATGGTCTACTGAGGCATCATTGAAAAAAGCCCTATCCAAATGGTGGCAGGTTGAACTCTCCCCTGCTGAACTCTCTGTTTTATAATATGGGTTAACTGACCATCTGGGTATTTATATGTAGATACTAGAGCACAATTTTGGTTAAATGGTCTGAAGCAGGAATACAAAGACACTTTTTCTGCTTTTATAGAATAGGAGAAGAAAATCAGCTGTTAAACTCCCGGGCTGAAAATTGTCAGAAATTATCCAGGCACTCAGCACAGCAATATAAGAATCTTTATTACATACTATAGTGAAGTCACTTAAAGCAGTCAATTGCCTTCTGTCAATATGAGGATAGATACTTGACAAGGAGATAATTTCTTTTTTTACCCATTGAAAATTAAATCTGACATTTTCCCCATTATTTTTTATTAATGGACATCTTGCCTTGCAATTTTCAGGCACGGTACCAATTAGTTGTTGAATAATTTCTGCCTTGAGAAGTTCTAGTTTCTAATATAATTGCCCCCAAATACAATACATAACAGAATCAAACTTGGAATATGCATTCAAAGCTTTAAGGTGATTTTCTTACAAGAAGGGATGTACATAACTGAAGCATATAAAGAGAACTCTTGGTCACTAGTTTTATGAGATGGAAATTTGGATTCAGAAATACCTTCAAATTGTATATTAGCTATATCTGGAGAATGCAATCCATTCAGAACAGGGAATCTATCATGATTCCCTGTTATTCCAGAGATATCCCTGATATCTCTGGAATAAGGAGTATACACAGTGAACATCTCTTACTATCACCCCAATCCTCATTCATTTTATCTGGATTCGTTTTCAATATATTTATGCTGTATTCAATCCATTCAGAGTGCCACATCATAGATTTGCATGTCATCAGAATACTGAAATATAAATTTGAGAATATTTTTGCATGCAGATGATTTTGTATTGCTGGATAAGAATTTGCAGTGAATGTTAGGTTGCATGATGCAATGAGGGGCATGGATCTAAAAATTAAACTTTTTAAAACAAAAATAATTATGGAAAGATAATGGTATGAATGATCGCAAGCTATACTGTATGTAAATAATGGAAACTAAAGCAAGAAGATTTGTATACCCTGGAAAATACTTAGTAAAGATCAGAAAATGGATGGATACATTTTAAATCATGCAAATATAGTATAATTTCACCACCAGTTCGCTGAAAATGTGAGCGTGACAGGTTCTGGAAAACCGGTAGCGGAAATTTTGAGCAGTTCGGAGAACCGGTAGTGGAAATTTTGAGTAGTTCAGAGAACTGGCAAATACCACCTCTTGCTGGCCCCCGAGTGGGGCAGGAAAGGAGATTTTGCAATATCCTTCCCCTGAGTGGGGTGGGAATGAAGATTTTGTAGTATCCTTCCCCTGCCACGCCCATGAAGCCATGCCCACCAAGCCACACCACGCCCACCAAGCCATGCCTACAGAACCAGTAGTAAAAAAATTTGGATTTCACCACTGGTTTGCATGTAAAGAGAGTTACAGAGCATGGTTCTGCAACAAAGTATTTAAATTTCATTTTCTTTTGTTTTATCTTTCTTTTTAACTGCTTTTGTTTATTATTTATTATTTTCCATTGCTCTCATATTTTTAGAACAAATATTTATTTTGCTAATATTTATTGAACAGCAGTCACAAGCTCAATTTCCTTCAGATATGTCCTATGATGTCACTTGGATCTACTACATTTATTTTAGGAATTTTCTCATAAACATGAACTTAGGTTCTATTTCTTTCCAGAAAAGCCATCAAAACTGCAATTATTATGGAATAGGATGGATATGTTGAGAACCATTTCTCCCCATCTGCTTTCTTCTCTTGATAATATATTAATCGATCATATAGGGAATATAAACCAAAATTCTCCAAATTTAATCAGTTGTTGAAATGATTTAGCACTGCCTATTCGGAGCTAGTCAGTAACTAAATTATGTCAGAGCACACCACTGAGAGAGACAATTTCTCCTGCTGTTACTTTGATCATTTATACATGTGCTGAATAATGGCTGACTTGGGGCAAATATAAAATAGTTTATGAGGCACACGTCATATAATACTAATTACAATTTAGTTGGATTTTTCTATGTCTCTGACCTTTAGACAAAGATAAACATTAAGACAATATTTTTATCCTTATATAATAAAGGACTAAAAAGGAAGATGGAACCAGAAGCCAGAATTAAAAGTAGGCAGGGCCATACTTCCCTCACTTACACACACAGAGAGCGGTGGGGAGGGGGAGAGATGGGGACAGACAGAGAGAGAACAACAGATATTGCTTTTTAAAATCTGTCCAATAAATAAGGTTCAAAGAAATTGCTGAAGACCAGTTATTTTTCTTGCTATAACCATGAATTTGATGGGTCTTTATCTAAGTGACTGTTACTATTATTGTGATATATGGTCCTGACAGAAATAAGCATATCTAGAGAACCCATCCCCAAACTGGAGTCTTCAGGCTATGTTGGGCCTACATGTTCCATTCAAAAAGACCAATGGTTGAAGAAAGCAGTTCTTGATTATCTAGAGAATGGTTTTTTTTTTCCAAACTGGGTTGCATGTGAACTGGAATGGACTCCATGAGAATCTTAAGCACAAGAGTCCTGGTGACTCAGCAGACTAAAAGCATTGTGATTAACACCAGCTGTCTGCAATTACTGTAAGTTCGAATCTCACCAGGCTCAAAGGTTGACTCAGCCTTCCATCCTTTCTAAGGTAGGTAAAATGAGGACCCAGTTTGTGGGGGCAATAAGCTGACTTTGTATAAATATACAAAAGTATGAAGGCTATTGCTTAACGCATTGTAAGCCGCCCTGAGTCTCCGGAGAAGGGCGGCATATAAATCAAATTTTAAAAAAAGGATCCTCTTGAATACACTGGTCTCAAATGTACGCTTAATCTTCACATCCACTCCCTGCCATAAAGCCAGCTCTTCCCCTCTTCATCTGAAAGGGATCTGTGCAGGAGGTACAGGCAGCCCTTCTGTCATCACAACTCAAATCTTCCTTCTTCTTGCATGAAATGTATATACATTCTGGCTGAGGTGTTCTCTTTTGCCCACTTAGACTTAGAATAACTTTATTGACACTTTAAATATATACTAATTGGCATACATTAAAATGAAATTTCTTTGCATACAGCTCTCAAAGAGTCACCATCTCCAATATACACTACATAAACATGCCAAATAAATAAATAAATAAATAAATAAATAAATAAATAAATAAATAAATAAATAAATAAATAAGCATATACCCACATATATTATATGACACAGAGAAACTCTATTTCGGATGTATACATGTACATGGCGAGAAAATCCTGCGAGTTTACCAGACGGATGGCATAGGGAAGAAAGCTGTTACAGAATCTGGTAGTTCTGCTAGAAATACTTTGGGAGCAACAGAAACAGACCGTGAAGTGGGTGTGTGAGAAATGTAGCAATGCTTTGAGCTCTAAGCACATAGCGCTTATAAGCAGTATCCTGAATGAAAGGAACAGAGCTTCCTATAATTTTCTCTCTGTATGGACCTTCTATCTGAGGCACTGCTACCACCAAACCAAACAATGATGCAATTTGTTAAAATGCTCTCAACTGTGCCTCTGTAAAAAGCGGCCAGGACAGAAGGAGAAAGATCTGATCTGATGCAGGAAATGCAGATACTGGTTTGCACACTTCACTAAGGATGACGTGTGAAGAGACCAATTCAGATTGTTAGTTATCTCTACCCCAGATATTAATACTGTTGATCACCTCTACAGCTGCATCCTTGATACTGAGTAGAGTACGACTATACCATATCTTTCTAAAATCTACAATGAACTCTTGTTTTAATAACATTTAGAACCAAGTTACTTTTATTGCACCAGTCCACCAGAGTCATCACTTCTTCCTTATAAGCTATAAGCATCTTCATTGTCGTCCCGGATAAGAACCACCAATGCTGTATAATTCACATACTTCACAAGATAGTTTGTTCTTACAGCCTTTGGAAGGCACTTCTCCAAATCATGCAGTTTGGAAAGGGACCTTTCCAATGATAACAAGAATGGTCCGCTTGCAGGATGGTGTGAGGTAGCCTCAGTAGGAAGAACATGCCTCTTATCAGCTTGGTGTATCTGCAACTGCAGAAAAAGGCAAAGATACTGGGCCTAGTGGGATAAGGAAAGGGCTGAAGCCTCCTGGGCATGGTAGTGTAGGGAAAGGTTGAGGTCTCCTGGGCATAGTGGAGAGAGTATCCAGTCCTCCTACATGTGGTGGGACTACAAGTGGACCTTCTCCTCAGTGTTAACGAACTACGTGATTGCTTAAAGACTGCAACTGGAAGTGCCAAGATTGTTGTCATTGACTAAAGTGGTCGTGTAATCATCTCACTCAACGATCATTCTCAACAACTGAGATACCAGTCCTAATTTTGTTCATTTGTTGAGGACTACATATACTTGTGGCTCCTTTCTCCCATCTCTAAGAATTAACATATACTTGGCAGAGCATTTGATAGCAATCAAGTCAAGTAAATAAGTTTATTGTTATAGCCATTTGTCATAACAGATAGCATACCATAAAATAATAAAATAAAATAAAAACAGTACAACACTAAAATTATAAAGTAATTATAATTATTATAAAATTATAAAAAGTCAGAAGTATTATGTATAAAAAAGTTAACACAAGATTAAACCAAAACTACAGCTGCATTTTTCCTCCTAGATCATCCAATTTCTCTCTCCAGAAAAAGGTGCAAACCCCTCTTTTAAGGACTTATAAGCTTTTCTAACAGAGCAGCAATCTGTAAATCTGTTTTCATTAATACTGTAAAAGAGATGGCAGCCATTTTTTTTTTTTTTTTTTTTGCTTTATCTCTCATTTTCCAAAACGCTTATGGCTGGAATATAAGGAAACGATAGCCCTGAAGAAAGTCACAGTCTATATTTCATGTCTTTAAGTCTATAACAGCTGGCACAACTATTTGAAACAGTTATAAAATGTATGTTTAGTTTAATTTTTACAAGATACATAACTTCAGACTTCTGAAGCCTTATTATATTATATCTGTCTATTTAATTAGACTTGTACAATAACTTCTATAAGTAAGAGAGTCTCCCATTGATGCCAAAATAAAAATTACGAGAATTATATTCAGGCTGTAGTTTCTTGGAGCCATATGCATTTTTTTAAAAAAATGTCCATATAGTAAAATACCACCACCTGTTTCTAAACTAGTAACAAAGTGACATAGCAGACTGGCAGTGATATGAATTATAGTAGTACTACCATGAAAATATACAGAATACATACAGCATATATACAGTCCAAAACAACATCTGGATAAAACTGACTACCCATTTTATCATTGTGATGCCACAAATCAAAGCAACTTTTTTATTTTGCTTTCTATTCATTCTTTTAACCACATTTTGCCATTCTTTAATTAAATTACAAATCTGTAAATTCTCTTAGAACTTTTTTTTCTTTCCCAGCTTTCTAGAGCTAAGCATGAATTAGCAAATTTAGAATCAATCACCTATTTGGGAAGAAATGCATTTATTTCAAAAACTAATGAACCTATTCCACTATTAGCAGGAAAGATAATTTGTCTGTGATTATTGTTTTCTATGTTATTATTTTTATTTTGCAGAACTTTATTTTGTACAACAAAACTTGTTGTAGAAAACTATTTTTATATTTCAAATATGCCAACTTAATATTACACACATTCGGAGATAATTTAAGACCAATGCAAAATAATATTATTAGATGTTCTAAGATAGCAGTCCCCAACACCCAAGCTGCAGCCCACTGTCGGTCTGTGGCCCCTTAGAAATGGGCCATGGGAGAGATGAGTCAGTGCGTGTGCATGAAGCTCTAGTCGCACAAATGGCGGGCAAGTGCATGTGCATGAAGCTTCATTTGCACAGACAGCGCTTCAGCTCACATGCGAAGCTCCACTCGTGCAAGCGTAAGACGCTTGCGCTTGTGCATCAAACTCCACTCTCGCAAGTGGAGGCTGCGGGCCCTTACGTTTGCACAGGAAGCTCCATTGACATGAATGGAGATTTGCGTGCTAGTGCCCTAGGCTTGCACGAATGGTTGCCAAGCTAGAAAGATTGGATTTGTAAGTAAATAACCATCAGTAAACACTTTTCCAGATATAAAAGAAAAATCATCTACCTTAATCGTGCTAGTGTGAGCTCCAGGATATTCTTTTTCTTCCAGGGTTGACCAGCGCTGTATAAATTTTGACACCAAAGGATCATCATAGTCCACTATTTGAAATCCTGACACATTAGCTCCTCCAAATTGTATTTTTGATAAATCTCCATCAGTAAATCCCTGGGTATGGAAAATATACATTTCAGTTGCACAATGGTTTAGTATTTTATCTGTTTTTATGGATATTTTGCACTTGTATGTGGTCCAGAATCCATAGGCCTTGGATATTTAAATTGAATAAACAGAGAATACAAATATGAATTATAAAGAAACTTCTGTCATGCACTTTCATCGGAGCTTCTACAATCTATCAGCTAGAAAGACTTTTTTAAGCCTGTATTTTGATGTAGAACTTTCAAGTGATGTAGACCGAATACAGGGGATGCTCAATTTATGATCACAATTGGGATCGTAAATCCCATTGCTGAGCAATGTTGCCATTAAATGAGTCACATCTGATTTTGTGGCCTTTTTTGCTGTGGTCATTAAGAGAATCCAGCTTCCCCCATTGACTTTGCTTGACAGAAGCTTGTCAGAAGGTCACAAATGGAGGTTATGTAACCCTAGGACACAGCAACCAATATAAATATGTGCTGGTTGCCAAGCATTCAAACTTTAATCATGTGACCTTGGGGGCACTGCAACAGTCATAAATCACCATTGTAATTTTGAATAATCATAAAAAAATGGTCTTATATTGACAACCACCTGTACTCTAAAATTTCAGATCCTGGAATTTAAACCCTAGCTTTTCCATAGGCTTTGTGTACACACACTCACTCTCACACACACACACATATTTGTATATCGGTGTATTGTATATGAATTAATTTTACTTCTTCCTTGTAGATGAGAGTACTCTCATGTTTTTAAATACTTTTCTCAGCTTATATACTTTACAGTGTCATTATATTATGTGTGTTAGTTTGGACAGCTTCAAAAGTAAGTCTTTACAGGAGGAGAACAAAGAGAGGACAAATGACAAGAGAGCATTATGATGCAAACTCATGTACTTATTTATTATTTATTTATTAATTTAATTTGTATACCGCCCTTCTCCCAGAAGGGACTCAGGGCGGTGAACAGCCAAAATTAAAAAAAACATACAAATGCAAAAGTTAAGATAATTAAAAGAATTAAATCACTGGCTACCCAATTTAAACCCCCAAATCCATAAAATTTAAAATCCCAATTAAAAACCATTTAGGCTAGGCCGGCTTGATGAAATAAAAACGTCTTCAGGGCTTTACGGAAGGTCCGGAGGTCCGGGATCAATCGTATTCCAGGAGGCAGCTCATTCCACAGGGCGGCTGCCCCCACAGAGAAGGGTCGCCCCCTGGGGGCCCCCAGCTGACATTGCCTGACCGACGGCACCCCGAGGAGGCCCTCTCTGTGAGAGCGTATTGGCCGGTGGGAGGTTATCGGTAGCAGCAGGCGGTCTCGCAAATACCATGGCCCTAAGCCATGGAGCGCTTTAAAGATGAGAACCAACACCTTAAAGCGCACCCGGAAGACCACCGGGAGCCAATGCAGCTTGCGCAGGAGAGGTGTTACGTGGGAGCGCCACGTCGCTCCCATAATCACCCGCGCGGCCGCATTCTGCACCAGCTGGAGCCTCCAGGTGCTCCTCAGTGGGAGCCCCATGTAGAGAGCGTTACAGTAGTCCAGGCTTGACGTAACCAAGGCATGAGTGACTGTGCACAAGGAGTCCTGATCCAGAAAGGGGTGCAACTGGCATATCAGGCGAACCTGATAAAAAGCCCCCCTGGCCACGGCCGTCATATGCTCTTCTAAAGACAGCCATGTGTCCAGGAGAACGCCCAAGTTGCGAGCCCCCTCTGTGGGGGTCAGTGACTCGCCCCCAATAGCCAACGATGGCACCAGCTGGCTATACCGGGACGCCGGCATCCACAGCCACTCGGTCTTGGAAGGGTTGAGCCGAAGCCTGTTCCTCCCCATCCAGACCCGCACGGCCTCCAGACACTGGGACATCACTTCGAGGGCATCATTGGGGTGGTCTGGGGTGGAAATGTACAGCTGAGTGTCATCAGCATACAGATGGCATTGCACCCCAAAACCACGGATGATCTCACCCAGCGGCTTCACATAAATGTTGAACAGGAGCGGCGAGAGGACCGACCCTTGCGGCACCCCGCAAGCAAGGTACCTCGAGGTCGACCTCTGCCCCCCTGCCAACACAGACTGCGACCGGTCAGAGAGATAGGAGGAGAACCACCGCAGCACGGTGCCTCCCACCCCCTATCCCTCCAGCCGGCGCAGCATGATACCATGGTCGATGGTATCAAAAGCCGCTGAGAGGTCTAATAGGACCAGAACAGAGAAACAACCCCTGTCCCGGGCCCTCCAGAGATCATCCACCAATGCGACCAATGCCGTCTCCGTGCTGTACCCAGGCCTGAAGCTGGACTGGCACGGATCTAGATAGACGGTTTCATCCAGGAACTGTGGGAGCTGTCGCGCAACCACACTCTCCACAACCTTCGCAACAAAGCGAAGGTTGGAGACCGGATAGTAGTTTGCCAAAAGGCCGGGTCCAGAGAAGGCTTCTTGAGGAGGGGCCTCACCACCGCCTCTTTCAAGGCGGGAGGCAAGAAACCCTCTCTCAGAGAAGCATTTATAATCCTCTGGAGCCAGCCTCGTGTTACCTCCCGGGTGGCCAGTACCAGCCAGGAGGGGCACGGGTCCAATAAACATGTGGTTGCGTTTAACCTCCCCAGGATCCTGTCCACGTCCTCAGGAGTCACAGGGTCGAACTCATCCCAGGTAACATTCTCAAGACCAGCCTCAGTCACCCCGCCAGGATCTACCCAGTCAGAGTCCAAGCCTTCCTGAATCTGAGCGATTTTATCGTGCAGATACTGTGCAAAATCCTCAGCCTGCCCTTGCAAGGGGTCTTTCTGCGCTCCCTGATGTAGGAGGGAGCGAGTCACCCTAAACAAGGCGGCTGGGCGGTTATCTGCCGATGCAATAAGAGCGGAAAAGTGGTTACGCTTTGCCGCTTTTATCGTCACTAGATAGGTCTTAATATGAGACCTAACTAGTGTTCGGTCGGATTCGGAGCGACTAGCCCTCCAACCACTCTCTAGGCGTCTTTTCCGGCGCTTCATCTCCCTCAGCTCCTCGGAAAACCAAGGGGCCGGGCAGGTTCGGCGTCGGGTCAGAGGCCGCAAAGGCACGACTCGGTCCAGAGCACCGGCGGCCGTCCTATCCCAGGCAGCCACCAGATCTTCAGCCTAGTCATGAGCCAGAGTTTCAGGAACTGGCCCAAGCTCCCTCTGGAACCTATCAGGATCCATCAGGCGCCTGGGGCGGAACCACCTGGTCAGTTCCGCCTCCCTGCAGTGGGGTGCAGCGGTCAAAAGGTCCAGTCTCAGGAGAGAATGGTCCGACCATGACAGGGGTTCAGTAACTATATCCCCTATATCCAGACCACTCAGCCACTGACCAGAGATAAAAACCAAGTCCAGAGTGTGTCCTCCCATGTGAGTGGGGCCATGAATTAATTGTGTCAGGTCCATGGCTGTCATGGAAGCCATAAACTCCTGAGCCATCCCAGACGCCTCACTGGTAGACGGCAGGTTGAAATCCCCCATGATCAAAAGTCTGGGGGTGTCAACCGCCACCCCGGCAATAACGTTGAGAAGCTCGGGCAGGGCCGCTGTCACGTGGCAGGGAGCCAGGTATGCGATCAGCAGGCCCACCTGCATCCCATGGCCCCACTTCACCAGGAGAGACTCACATCCGGCTATCTGAAGTACAGTGGCCTCCCTCGGATCAAGACCTTCCTTTATAACGACTGCCACTCCCCCACCCCTGCCCTGGGCCCTTGGCTGATGGAATGCGCGGAAACCTGGTGGGCACATCTCTACGAGGGGGACCCCCCCTCTTGGCCCAGCCAGGTCTCTGTAATACCTGCCAGGTCCGCACCCCCCTCCTGTATTAGCTCACAAATGAGGGGGGCCTTATTAACCACGGACCTGGCGTTGCACAGCATCAGTCTAAGGCCTGGGCTCTGAGACTCTGGACAGCCGGGGAGACGAGAAGAGTCATGGGGGCCGAGGCATGCCACCGCTTGGAGATAGCGGGTGCATGCCCCCACCACCTGATGTGGCCCCCTACTCCCGCCATATCTGCCCCTCCCAACCACGGTACTGATAGAATTGCCCTCCACCCTATCCACACTGAGCTCCTCCACACCCCGCTCCCCGCCTTCCGTTCCATGCCCCTGTAACAAGCCTGACCTATGCCCCTCCCTCCCCACCCCCTGCCCTAAGCCCCTTAAAAGATTACAAAAAGACAATTTTAAAAAACCCCACAACCCCCTCTTTGCGGCATGCCACCTCTCGGGGTTCCAAAGCCCGTCATCGAGGTAGGCCCTCGATAGAGTGGAGGGTCAAGCCTGCGAGAGGGGGGAGTCTCGCAGACCAAGAAGCTCCGCTGCGGAATACATCTTGACCACAGAGGATGGGAGCAACCATATCCTAGGGGTCCATATAGAAGGTCCAGGGGAGAGACATGGAGTGGGAGTCTCAAGAGCATTTTCAACAAGACCAGGTCCACTGTCCCCTCACAACAGAGGACGAAGTCAGGTTCCAAGTCGACCACAGTCCAAGGGGGGGGATAGACCCAACCACCCTCTCACGGTGGTCCGATCAACCAGTCGACCCCCTCTTGTGGTGAGATGGCAGCGATGAACCAATGCAGACAGCACAGCATCCGGGGCTCAGGTCCAAAAACCTCCCTCTCACGGCGGTTGGTCCGATGGTCAGGTCACTTAAATGTGATGTCACAATGCAGGCATGAAAGGAATTTGCATTGTCACATCATGATGCTACATAGAAGCTTTAACACAGCATGGACACAACTAATTGCACCTATCAATTGTCAACAAGCAAACAAAGGAAGGAAATGAGAATGCACACAGTATCGAGGCATCTTACTCTTGAGTCATGTAGAGAAAATGTATGCCAAAATAATAGAAATGAGATTAAGACCAGTTATAGAACCACAACTAGCAGAAGAGCAGGTGGGGTTTAGAAGAAATAGAAACTGCACAGATGCAATTTTTGTGCTTAAGCAAATATTAGAAAAAAATATGGAATGCAATAAGAATCTCTTTGTCATATTTGTAGATTGAGAGAAATCATTTGATATAGTTGATAGGAAATTGTTATAAGAAACATTAATCCCATACAGAATACGTGAACATCTTATTAGAGTATGCAAAAGCTTATTAGTGATTGCAGAAGTGTAGTCAGAACAAACCAAGGAACATCGGAACATCTGGAGTAAAACAGGGATGTGTACTATCATCACTATTATTTATCACCTACATTGACAGCATAAGCGAAGAAGCCAAATGCAAGAATGGAAATAATATCCACAATATTTGCAGATGATCAGGTAAGTACAGCTAAGAAACCGCAATAACATCTTATAGTCATGAACCAAGAATGCCCGACAAATAATATGAAAATCAGAAAAAAAAAAAGTAATGGCAATTGGAAGAAAAAAAGCATACCCTAAATAGAGTGATAGAAGGAACATGCATTAAACAAGTAACAAAGTTCAAATATCTAGAAGCATCATTCACCAAAGATGGTAAAAGGGATGAAGATATTAACATATGATGCAGTAAGGCAAACCAAGTATTAGGGCAGCTTGCTCCACTCCTACAACATAAAGGCAGTACTGATCAACACAAAGAAGCATCTATACAAAGCAAACTCATCTCCACCCTATGTTACCAGTGCCAAACATGGACACTTACAATAAAACATAAACAAAAGTTAGTCACCATGGAAATGAGATGTTTGAAGAAAGCAGCTGGAGTGACCAGAAGAAATAAAATCAGAAATGAGACCATAAGAGAAAGAATTGGTATAGAACCAATATTAAATTACATGCAAACAGCAAATAAAGTAGTTTACCTATCTGAAGAGGTATTTGTGGGATTTCATACCATACAAGCACATACAAAAAGAGGAGAAGGTCAAAGAGCGCAATCCAAACCAGAGGAAGATGGAGAGACAACATCAAAGACATACTACAACAACATCAATTAACAATGGTTGAGGCTGCCAGAAAAGCAACTCGACATTTGAAGGAGTAAAAAAGGAATTAGAGAAAAAGACATTACAATGTACATGGTGTAATTTTGACAGTCACTATGGTTAGGAATGGACTTCTTAAAGTCTGTTAAAAGAGATTTGGATGCTTGGTGACCACTCTACATATATGACAGTTACAACGTCTTCTGGCCACCATTTATAACCTTCCCATCTGACTTCCAACAAGCAAAGTCAATGGGGAGGGGAGCAGGAAGGCTGCAAGTTGTAGTCACTTGATGTCTCACTTAACAACCATGATGATTCACTTGCAGCAAAAAGGTAATAAAATAAGGATCAGTCATGTGATGCTTCATTTAGCAATCGCACCACTTAATAATGAATTGACAAAGTTCTTATTTTATCATAAGTCAACAACTATCTGTATCAAAAATATGGTGCCATTTGTTGCCTTGGCTTATTAGCCATAATTTGAATTAATCATGGTTAATAAAGCATGCTTACTATTTAAATAAATGGTTTTGCTCTATTGTTTTTATCAGAAGACAAAACAGAAAAAGGAAAATAATGACTCTATTGATCAAATTTCTTAAAACTGTTTCAATGCTATTTTCTTTCATGTATACCATAATTTAAAATTTTACATAGAAATTTTATTTAATTTGAAATAATGTTTTCTACAATTATTCACAGAGTATTCATATTATCAACACATTTTATCCTACAGTTGGGAATATTAACAACAATTCATAGAACGGCTAAATACACACACACACACACACCACTTTGCAGACAACACTTAATGTGTATATGTCATATTTGAGGCCAACAAAAAATTGATTTCTTCCCGCTTTCTCATATATGGTAATCATACGGAGGTTACTAACAATGTGGGGCTACAGAGAATGGCAGCTAAGCATAGTTATATAATCAAAGGTAATTAGAGCAAAAAAAGCTGATGATTTTAGACGATAACGCAAGAACCAAGAATAAATACTTCCAATATTCTCTGAGTTTTTTCAGAGAACTACAGACCTTTAATTAAATATTGTATACACAACCATGCATAAAATATACTTTAACGTTGGAAATATTACATGTTCAAGCAAATATTAAATTAACTTACCAAATTTGCAATGATGTAGTGATATCCTTTTACATGTTTACCAATTGTAATAACCTAGAAGTGAACCAAATAAAAGGTACAGATACAATAAAACATATTTCATAAATGACAATAACTGCATGATTATGTTCAAAAAAATAACCGACAATACACCTTGCTTTATGTGGATGAATTCATTGTAGATTAAAATATGGATTTTATTTTTAATTGTTATGAAAATGGCTTTCAGTCCAGAAACTCTAAAATACTTCATTTTTATATTCATTTTCACGCTCAAAGCTGGCCAACAATAAACTAGCATGTTCCATTCTCCTCCCACTGAGCAAGAAGACAGCAATATTCTTGACAAATATATCTTGTCTTTTTATGTACACCGAAAGCGTATGCATCAAGACAAATTCCTTGTGCGTCCAATCACACTTCACCAATAAAGAATTCTATTCTATTCTATTCTATTCTATTCTATTCTATTCTATTCTATTCTATTCTATTCTATTCTATATTTTTGACCAGCAACAGAATTTTAGATCGCAAGTGGATCACCCAATTGCCTGTGTATGTAATGCCTTTAAGATTGTTTTAGTCGATGCTATTATGTGGTTTAATGTTTTAATTGTTTTTACAGAAGGTTTTTTTGCATACCATCCACTAGAGTTGGACAACTATAATAAATGTGAGTAAATAAAATAAAATAAAATCTGCCCCTTCCCCTGTGTTGAATGGTGAGATAACCTTTAAACCCCATGACTAGCTGAGATTACTACATAGAACTATGGAGGATGGCACAACTGTCTATTAGGTGACCAAGTAACTCTTCAACTTCTGATTGCTGGCCTAGCATATATAATGGTATTCAAATACAAGACATTGGACAATCATTTCTATATTCTATATATGTCTGAACATATTTATTTAATGGGCAACTAAAAACACAATGGAGCTAAAGTTATAGGTGTAGCTAGGAATCTATAGAACATTGGCATTTCACTTGGTATTGTCTATTGCTATCCAGAGTCCATTAGACTTGGGCAGCTGATAAATTTGAATAAATAAATGTGCACTTTGTGTGCAAACAAAATGCCATCCATTTTACTGTATTAGGTACATGCCAGATGCAAGTTCATTAATGCAACATTTTCATATGGTGTATCTGGAGTTGTTTTAATAGTTACATTTCTATTTCATGCAACAGAAATAACCTATTGTCTCATAGCAAATACAAATAGTTCTTGTTTAGCAACCGCAATTAGTTCCAGTGAAATTATTGCTAAATGTCCAAATCACTAAGTAAACTGAGAGAAAGAGGGAGGGAGGGAGGGAGGGAAGGACGGAGAGATATATGCTGTAAGGACCACTGGTTACTGCTCCCTCATTCAGATAAAATTCTCTCATGCAGCAACACCATTATTATGCTCACTCCAGCATGCGTTGTTCTCAGGTGCAGAAATATGGATGTAAGAGTGCTCACTGATTAGAAAATGATTTGTTTACTACCATGGACTACAGTTTATTACTATAGTATTTGCAGATAGTTTAGCAACTATCTAAGATAGTTGCTAAACAAGGATTACCTGTAACATTGACATTCCAAATAATAGTTTACTAATCAAGGCATATGTCCAAAGCCAGACGAATTAATCTGATCTCTAGAGAGAAAATCCTAGAAGTGTTTTCTCTCTCCAAGGTATTAATTAAAATGTAATAAATTATATAACAGTTTGCTGCCATTTACTTTATTTAATATTATATCATCACTCTAATAGTAGGACTGGTCTTGCAATGCAACAGCACAGTTAATATATACTGGTTCCCACATAAATAGAGAAATTATATCATAATCATAATTTGTTTGCCAATGCTACTAAATAAGCACATAATGGTGATTACTGGCAATAATTTCACAGTTACTTACATAGATATTGAAAAAGAAATAGTAGCAAACCTGATCTACAATGTCATTGACTTTATCCCGTTCACAGTCAAGAATTACTCGTCTTTCCTTTTTTATCTCCAAATCTTGAAATAATGAGCGATACGTTTCATCTTTTCTATCATTGTTAATATTCCCCACATTTATAGCAGTCACTTGCCATTTCTTTTCAGCTGCAGTGTCTAGTACAGCTTGTAATGTTGATAGTCCTAGTAATACAGAAAAAAAGTCAGTATTGATTTAAACTTACATAATCTGAAGTTTGTAAATATATTGGAATAACTCTTCAACCTATGCAAATTAGCATTATTATTTTTTAAAAAATGAAGTTATGGCCATTATTTGGAACTCTAATGATTTCTGTGCAAGGATGTAACAATCCCTTAACAACATCCATTTGTTTTCATTAGTGGTTCTTTTTGGAATAGATGTTATTTTGCGGGAAAATATTTCTGTGCTATTGGAAAGAGGAAATAATATGATAAATCAATAATTAAATGCTTTTGAATTGTTTGTTTTTCCTGTGTGTCGGGGATGCAAGAAATAAAGCTGCTTCTCTAATGGAGGCCAATGCTGCATGTACACTGTTATTTATCAGATTTGTATATAGCAATATTCAGAATAGATTCACACAGGACACTTAAAAAATACCAGAAAAACAATACAAATTAAAATGCTGATAGTCTTTATTATCAATATATAAATAAAATAGAATAAAATAATACCAGCAAAAAAACAAAACAATAATTGACAGAATCAGGAGAGGTTCAACCTAGAAATAAGGAGAAGTTTTCTGACAGTGAAAACAATCAATCAGTGGAACAGCTTGCCTTCAGAAGTTGTGGGAGCTTCACCACTGAAGGCTTTCAAGAAGAGGCTGGACTGCCATCTATCAGAAATGGTGTAGGGTCTCCTGCTTGGGCAAGGGGGTGGACTAGATGACCGACAAGGTCCCTTGCAACTCTGTTATTCTGATCCCAAATATCTTCTGGAAAAATGTTGTCTTAGCCTGTTTCTGGAAGGTAGCAAATGTGTGGATCTAACCAATCTTTGAGTGGAAGGTTGTTCCACAAAATAGACAACAAAACTAAGAAGCAGCACCTATGTGTCTTCTGCTCCCTTCATCTCACAAAAGTGGGGATCCAAAAAGAGACCCACCTAGGATTCTCTTATTGGAGAGTTGAGATTCCTATTGGAGAAGGTGGCCATCTAAGCATCAAGCCCTAAAAGGATTTTGGTAACCAGTCCAGGGCTTAGAACACAGGTTTAATGTGCTCTTAGTGACGAAAGCCCTCCCCCCCCCAAATATATGTTGCATTCTGCTTCTAGGCAGTTTTCAAGGGCAATCCCTTGTCTTATACAAATGAGCAATAGCTCATAAGATGTGGCACTAGCATTCCATGCAACAAATGCACAACTGAAATCCCTTCTGGCCACAGTTTCCATCTGCCCATTCAGCAGTAGCCATGAGTTCAAGAAAACTCCCAAATCATGGATCTGGACCCTTAAAGGTAGTGCCTTCCTTTTGAGAGATTTATTTGGTTCTGATAGAGAAATTCTAGAAACAAACAGAAAGTCCAACTTCAACTTCAGTTTCTTTCATCCCATGTAGATCCCAACATATTCAGAGAATCGAATGTGACTTCAACATTCCTAGATGGGCTGGAATGGCATTACAACTAGTCCTCAGCTTATGACCACAATTGAGCCCAACCTTTCTCTTGCTAAGTGAAATATTTGTTAAGTGAGTTTTGCCCCATTTTACGACTTTTCTTGCCACAGTTGTTAAGTGCTGTTAACACTTGTTAATTCGGGCTATAAGATCAAGACTCATTTGTCCTATTTCCCAGAGATGCCCTGGTTCACCTGATATGTTCAGCCTTTATTTCCTACTCCAGGACGCAGACCCCAATATAACTCTAAAGGTGGCAAAAAATTTTGCTACAGTCGTGGCTGGAAAAAAACAGGAAAAGAGACGGGTAAGCCCGACGGCAGAGGATCACCAGCACTGACAGTACAGATTGTATTTGAGGCAGTAGATGGTGTACTGTCCCATGATCTATCCATATTTGTAAAATATGCTCCCTTTCTTTGTCTATTTTAATTTGGTCTCTGACCGCAATAAAGCTTACTACTACTACTAACACTTGTTAATTCAGTAACATGTTAAGTGAATATGGCTCCCCTGTTGACTTTGTCAGAAGGTTGCAAAAAGGGATCATATGACCACAGGGCACTGCAACCGTCAAAAATATGAGCCAGCTGCCAAGTGGCTGAATTTTAATCATGTGACCATGGGGATGCTGGAATGGTTGTAAGTATGAAAAAGTCTTTTTTTTCTCCAATGTCTTTGTAACTTTGACTGGTCATTAAATGGTCATTAAATCATTAAATGAATAGTTGCATTCATGACCTGGAAGCTTCATGTAAATGTTAACAAGCAGGGTGGAGAGGACACACGACCACTAAGCAGACTTTTTCTCCCTCATTTCTACTGACTGCAATGGATACTGAGACAAGAACAGAACCACTAAAGAACAATGCCTCCAATTTCCAACTCTCAAATCCAAAAGGATATCATGGCTGATACTCTCAAAAGTCACCAAGAAATCTTATAGGGGTACGCTACTCCAATGCAGGCCCCTACAAAAATGGTCACTAGTTATCAGACAGAGTAGTTTGTATTATTATAATGCTCAGGATTAAATACTGACCATAAAAGGTCCAGATAATTCAATTCCTCTAGGTTGCTAACTCCCCACCAACTTCTCAACAACTTTCCCCAAAAGGAAAGGTTTGAGATCAAACAATAGTTGTCAAGAACTGCAAGGTTCAAA
This sequence comes from Pantherophis guttatus, assembly GCF_059756535.1. Classification (NCBI taxonomy): domain Eukaryota; kingdom Metazoa; phylum Chordata; class Lepidosauria; order Squamata; family Colubridae; genus Pantherophis; species Pantherophis guttatus. The sequence continues at coordinate 63,123,653 of NC_142070.1, read as the reverse complement.
ACAGCCTCTTTTGAAGGGAGCACGTCAAGTCTCTTCCAAGACCACAGGCAACACCCTCTCCTTCAAAGAGGCATTGATCACCTTCCATATCCAGCTAGTTATGCTTTTTCCACTTGTATCTCACCAGAGAACATATAGCAGAAATAATACTTGAAAGCACTCTAATCATACTATTCCTATAAAGACAAAATATCTAACATTTTAAAAGAAGGCTAATGAAAATCCAGTTTCAGAAACTGAAGCATTGGAAAGCCACTGACAGTATAGCGAGGGCAGAATATGGATTTTGTAACTTGTTAACTTAACATAGTTACTTTGTATTTTAATTTGACTTATTTTTGTCTTTTAAAATTTAATTTAATTTAATTTAATTAATTAAATTTATATGGCGCCCCTCTCCGAAGACTCAGGGCGGCTATGATAAAAATGATATTCAGGCTCATTACAGAATGTAGGAAAACTTTTATCCTATGATTGTATGGATTGATTAGATAGCTTTTAACATTCCTAAACTGAAAAGATAATTTGCGGAAGGATGTCTGGAGATTATCTGCTGATAAAGAAAAGTTTCTTAGTGTCAACAGGCATCTGGTTATCTAATTTCAAACAAGCTTTGTAGTTGATTTACTGTGCAAGAAGGGTTTACTCTTATCTTGATCAACCAACTTTCCTCTTTCATTTTTCTTTGTTGTGTTAACTATAAAAAGGAATGTAAGATGGATCTCAGGTGTCTCCTTTTCATAGGGAGATCCCACTTTTTCACTGTTTTTAAATTATCTTCCGACTACGTTGCTTATTTGGGAGGTAAATCGAGGCAGAACCTAGGGCCAGATTTGTCTATCAGTAATCAATAGAAAGCCAAATTGCTGGATGACCTAACTCAATTTATGATGGTTGCTATTTTGTTTTCGATTGCCATCTACATAATTACATAAAATTAACAGATTGATTTAGATTTTCTCTAGAATGCTGTACATTCTAGAGTTGCTCAGAACCACTTTTTGTTAGAAGGCAGCTTTAGAAAATTGATTAATAAATAAAATAAAATTTAGTACAAGCTCCTTCATGCTGTCACTGTACATCTTATTCTAGTATCCAGAGGATTACTTGACACTATCCACTACACAACTGGTTACCTCAGAATACAGAAAACATTTTGCTAATGTAGTTTGAACTGCTGCAGTTTTATGAGGTGGCTGTAATTGAGTCAGTTGATGTAACTGGGACATTGTTTTCAAGTGCTAGACTATTTGCATGATCACAATCTGCAGCCGAGACAGGGTATTCTGAGAGGAGAATTGCAAATGAATGCTACCATGGTTATGAAGTCATTATCTGCCAATTGTGATAACAAGCATATTCCAAAATCCTTTATGATAGCATCATTTCTCCACCATTTTCTTTACTTCAGATGATTACATGTAGTCCTATATAAACTTAAAGCCTCTGAATTTTTTTGCACTACTTGTTCCTATCTCTAAAATGGACAATGATTGTTCAAAATAAACCCAGAAAACATATGGGCTGCTAGTTGATTTTCCTTAGCATAAATAAACATGGATATTATATATATTCAGTTATTGATCCTACAATTTTAACAAAACTTATAACTTATTATAAGTTATATAACTTATAATAAGTTATCAATACAAGAATGGAATAAATATATACAAAAAAGGCTATATTGTTTCAGGTTTAATGTCTTCCGTTCTTCAGCGACTTACAGTAATTATCTTTTTCATCTCTCAACATTCTTGCTGAAAAATCAAAGGAAATATTATATAATCATTAGTAGGGAGGCTTTGGTGCTGTTTGTGCTTGGCTGTTTGCTTGCAAACATTTCATTACCAGGCTAGGTGACATCATCATTAATGCAGTCAACCTAGATAACACATTGAACTCACTACAACACAACCAATGCAAGCTATGAAAAGGATAATATTCCCATATATATAAAACCATCTCAGAAAAAAATTACATAGCATCACCATAGTACATGAACCAAGTAACACCCTGAAAAACATCTTAAGTAAACAACAAGAACAAAACCCCAATAGCCGAACAAGAAAAAAATATCCAGAATATATGTAAGGACTATAAAGCCAGTATGTAAGACAGACGGGTAGAAGATCAGCGGAGAGCATTCATGAATGCCAACTAGCAGTCAGAAGGCACAATGAAAATTTCTTAATCTTGCAACATATAGACAGACTCAACCCACAATCTCAACTGGGAAAAGTATAAGCATCCTAGACCAAGCTGGGGAAAGGCAAAAATGCTAGGGAATGTCTGGAAACCAGGCAATCAGTCATCATGGATGCATAGAGATAAATCACATTTGTACCCCATTCAAGAGACAATAAAAAAGCTAGACTTTACAAATATAGCAGCTGCCATCTGAGCAGCCTATGCACAAATATCACATTCTATAATTGTATGAGTAAGACAAAATTGTTACATGAAATATATTAAAACTGTAATATACATTGCTTTGACTGGGGAGACTATCCTATCCCTTTTCTTTGGGATTCAGCAGTTGAAGATCCTATCATGTCTGAGGCTGCCTCCTTCAATGTCTCAAAAAGGATGAGAAAGAAAAGAACAGAGTACTGAGGAAATTGAGAGGCAGAGTAATCAGAGCCAAAGTGGCACACTATACCAAGAGGGTATTCATATAGAATAAGTTGGAATCTCTGCAAATCAAAATAGGAGAAAAAAGATTATAGGAATATAAGTAGTTATGACTGTAGTAAATTCTAGAATCAAATTTTGGAATCTCACAGGTTAAATTGGATACAATAGAAAAAAATGGCATGTCTCTAGAATAGGGCGTCAAACTCACGTTGTCACGGCGGTGTCACATGACGTATTGGGACTTTTGCCCCCTTTGCTAAACTGCATGGGCATGGGTGTGGTCAATGCGTGATACATCCAGCCCATGGGCCGGGAATTTGACAGCACTGCTCTAGAGTAACTACTTATCATAACTAGTTACTCTAGATACTCTTTATCACTTCTATATCAGCCCATTATTTCCAAACTATAGCTTTTTGTTAATTGTATGATAAATACCAAAGTATATACAGGTAGTCCTCGACTTATAACAGTTTATTTAACGACCAAAGTCACAATGGAACTTTAAAAAGTGGCTTATGACAGTTTTTAAAACTTCCAACCATTGCAGCATTCAGATGCTTGGCAATTGACTCATATTTATGACAACTGCAGTGTCCCAGGGTCATGTGATCACCTTTTGAGACCTTTTGACAAGCAAACTGGACTAGAAGACAGTGTCACTTAAAAACCATGTTATTAAATTAACACTGCAATGATTTATTTAACCACTGTGGCAAGAAAGATCATAAAATGGGGCAAAATTCATTGAACTGTCTTGCTTAGCATCAGAAATTTTGGGCTCAGTTTTGGTCATAAGTCAAGGAGTACCTGTACAACAGTTAATACCATTTTTCTGGAACAGCATGTCTACCAATGGATTGATTTATCTATCATTTAACTTCCTAGCATGGCCTAAACTACTCTGTTGTCATTAATACAGTAGTTTTAATCTTGCACTGAAAAAAGATAGCTGACTTAATGGCTTAAAAAGTCAATTCAAGTCTATGATCCTTTGCTTCCATATCAGTGGTGGGTTGCTCCCGGTTCTGTCCGGTTCTTGCGAACCGGTAGTAAAAGTGGCGGGAGGCTCCGCCCATCCACCTGGATGTCATAATTGATGATCTGCGCATGCGCAGAAGCTTCTGTGCATGCATGCATGCTCCCGTTGCGAACTGGTAGTAAATATAAGTAGAACCCACCCATTCCATATAATCATACAAAACTCATTCAGTACTGTAGACATGCATTACATACTTCATATGTACATATGGTACTGCATACATAAATACATATGAAAGTACATTCCATATTTAAAAGGTATTTTAAATATGTAGTATTTTAAATATGTAGTGTTACTGTTATTTAAACAGAACAATTTAATCTGTTGATGAGAGGAAAGTAGATTATTAATTTAGAATAAGAGGGAAAGATCCCTCTGAACGCACATGTCTTAATGCACATGACTTCCTGATGATACAATCTTCTTTCAAAGTGAATGACAAAAAGTGAATGACTAAAATGAAGCAAATGTTACATTTCTGACAAAATGTAAAATGTCAGAATCAGTGAATTGTAGCGTTTCACCAACATAGATTAATCCATAAAAGTTCCTTAGGATGCCCCCAGATAATAGGAGCAAGGTAAGATTTCAGTGGCAAAGAGCAAGGTAAAGAGAATTATATTTTTAAAATTGTTAATGTGTTCTGTGTTCTGTCATAAATCTTTTAGTTTTGATTTGAGAAAAAAAATCAAATATACAAAAGATGTTTGTTCCAGTGGTGGGCGTGGCTTGGTGGGTGTGCCAGGGGAAGGATACTGTAAAATCTCCATTCCCATCCCACTCCAGGGGAAGATTACTGCAAAATCCCCATTTCCTCCCAATCAGCTGGGACTCAGGAGGCAGAGAATAGATGGGGGTGGCGCCAGTCAGAGGTGATATTTACCAATTCTCCGAACTACTCAAAATTTCTGCTACCGGTTCTCCAAAACTGGTCAGAACCTGCTGAATACTACCTCTGGCTTGTTCTTATATTTTTCAGCTCATATGGTGTTTGTGAACATGTCTGTCAATATTGAAACAGTTTAACAAAATGTTCAAGGCACCAAAAAACTTCTACCTAAACCTGAGGTTTTTTTGCAGTAAAAAATGCATCATGAATCTTGAAATTAAATCACTATTATTATATGGACAAAACTATTTTCCTACAAAAGTGCTCTTAAACCCATTGAAATCAACTTTAGGACAAAGGTTTTTACTGCTTCCTATTCCTCCCACACAGAGTTGCCAGACACTTTTCATCTCTCTTCTGTATCTGTTCTTTTGTCTCTACAGTGTTATTAGCAAAAAGAACATTTTGTTTTAATAACTTAATTTCGCATAAAAATCCACTGAATATTGACAAAGGCTAGAAATAAATACATAAAACAAAACTATGTATCTCACTGATTTAAACAGTGAAGTTACACATGTGTTGCAGATAATGATTAACATTTTCTGAAGTATAGTTATAATCAACAATTAGCATTGAATACATTTTTTTTTCATAAATGTTCCAGCAGAGTTGACATAAATTATACAAGTTTTTTTAAAAAAACAATGGCAATGAAACTTCTAGAAATACCACTTGTGTATTTCAACCTGACCCTTTCAGACAAGATCTATACAAATTGAATGAACGAATGAACGAACAAATGAATGAATGAATCCATGAGGTTGTTTAAATTGTATTTTATATTTTTTATATTATTACACTTTGGTAAGTTTATATGTTGGATGGTATTGTGTAATATAGGGATATTGCCCAAAACATCTCTGTTCCTGAGCTAGTCAAGGTGATGTCTGGTATAGCAGCAGTCTACTATAGATTTCTTGTCCTGACCAGAAGTGGCTCAGAATCTCATGTCCATCAAATCAACCATGCATCTTTACTGTTGGAATCTCAACCAATAAATGTAGCAAGACACACACTAGAGTTGGTATTTTGTTTGGTTAGAGTTAGAGGAATACTCTGGGACTCTATTGTTACATACAGAACATTCTCTTGTTTGTTTAGATGCAAGGTTGCTATAATCCTCTGAAAAGGTGGAAGAATGGATAAAATGGTTTGACACATGGCATTATAATGCTGGACAGTTTCCTGATTGTATAACAGGAATGTCCACATTGTCTATGCAACATACAGGTAGTCCTTGACTTACAACAGTTCATTTAGTGACTGTTCAAAGTTACAATGGCACTGAAAATTATGACCATTTTTCAGTTACGACCTTTGCAGCATCCCCATGATTAGGTGATCAGAATTCAGATGCTTGGTAACTGGTTCCTATTTATGACGGTTGTACTGCCCCAAGGTCATGTGATCCCCTTTTGCAATCATCTGATAAGCAAAGTCAATGGGGAAACGAGATTCATTTAACAATCGGGTTACTAACTTATCAACTGCAATGATTCACTTAACAACTGAGGCAAGAAAGGCCATAAAACAGGGCAAAACTCACTTAACATATGTCTCACGTAGCAACAGAAATCTTGGGCTCAATTGTGGTCATAAATCAAGGACTATCTGTATTGTAAAAATACTGGCAAAACTGGAACATTCAGAATGGATTGTGTGAATATGGAACGGGCCCTATTATTCCTAAGGACAATTACAGAGTCCTACATTATACCCTATGCTGTTTAGCATCTATATAAAATGAATGGAAGACATTATTCAGAACTTTGAAATAAGGTATGTATATAACACCCAGCTTTACTGTCCAAACCATCTTAAGAAGCAGTCAGTACCTTTGAATACTATTTAATTAAATATTGAGTAGGATTATGAGAACAGACTGAAATTAAATCCCAACAAATACAGGATTGCTAGTAATAAATTGAAAATGGGACTCAGGGAAGTTTGCTTTAAATGAGATTTTAGTGCGCAAGAAAGAGCAGTTTTGCAATTAATCGGGTTCTTTGTCTCTAGCTGCTGCAGGATTTCTAGCAGCAGCTGTAGTGAATAATGACTTTGCATTACAACAACTAATAATCATCTTTTTCAGCTGGTCAGACTAGCCAACACTTATTTGTCCCTGATTGTGATCTCTTCTGAAGAAGGACTATCTTTGAAAAATGGCTGAAAATATCTATTGGATGAACATGCAGTAGCCATATTGTAAATTTAAGAATCCTATGATGATTATAATTAAAGAACAGTTTTGGTTGTCAATTGCCTACTATGGATACTTTAAAATATTAGCATTTTAAACCCTAAATGGCTTATGAAAAGTGAAAACACTATGGAATATATATAAATACAAAATATTTAATAATCTTAATCATACTTTCCATCTGCTTGTCTTGCTCTTTTATTTTGCAGGACAAAAATATGTATCATACTATATAAACTACTTTGAGGTAAATACAATAAATAAATAAATAAATAAATAAATAAATAAATAAGCATTTTTTCCTATTATTTGTTGTTTTGAGAGTTGATTAAGAACATCTTTCAGCACTCTGAAGATAATAATTTATGTGTCACTTAGTCAGGTTTACCTTTTGGTGATTCTGTGTACAATAGCTTACCAAGCTGTCCTATCTTGTGCTGAATTATTTTGATTTTTGTTATTATAAAATAAATTTTATTTTAAAATATATTTTATTTTATATAATTTACTTTATTTTATAATATTTAATTTTATAATATTTTGTTATTATAAAATATATTTCATGATTTTGCCTAAGATTAACATTTATTCCATCTTCAGATTAGTACTCTCTCTACTTTTCCAGCATGTAATTTATCACCTTCATTTTTTTCTAAAATGTCTATATCATAAAAATAGTAGGACTGGAGTGGAAATTGGAGAGTAAAATACTAACAATTTGCTATATGCAAATCTTTAAAGTATCTCTTATTGTATGTTGTCATATTACCCTATTTGCTGTTATTCTAGAGATACCTTTCTTTGCACTTTTGTGCTTAACATTGATTACACTGACACTGACAAATGATAGTGATTGACAAATCTTACTGTATATGATAACTACCTTCTCTAAGTCCTATTTGCTTACATACCAACTGTATTCTTTTTAAAGGTCTATATTTAACCTATATACTTGACATCTAAAATTCATGGAACAATGTATGATCTGCACTTGGAAATATTCTAGATGACTTCTTCATGTTTAATTCTACTATGTAGTTTATAGAGATATAGATATTACATAGATAATTTGGATATTGTCCATTCAGAATGTCCAAATCTCTGTTTATATTGGCAAGAAAGAATTTTCTTTGAAAACCTTATTGACTCTTATCTTGTGCTGTGACGGTTATTCAGTCAAAATGTTTCTTTGGCAGTTTCTCCATTTATCCAGATTTTTAAATCTAATTTCCTGTTAGTTCTTTCATACTACTGCATCTTGCACCTCTTGCAATTTATAATGTTCTTCAATGTCTTCTTTCACTTAAACTGTATTAGATGCATACATTTGTATAACATTGATTTTAACAGATCTTAAAAACAATAATACTCCCTCTCTCACACACACACAGATGTCCATTATTCCTTTGTATGGACTTGTGAAATCTGCCTAATTTCATTTATCATTAAAACATCATTTCCACTCCATTTCCACTCTGAGGATTTCACATTTTCACCTTTCAGTGTTCTGACAATACACTGTATGTTTGTCTAAAGTGAGAAACTTCTTTTTCAGTAATAACAACATCAATTACCAGATTCATTCTAACTCTAGTCTTCGCACATCTTCAACCTCATGTCTACTTATGGAACTTTTTTTCCAGACACTTCAGTGCTTTGTCACCTCAGTTTTTTTTCAGCTAGCACCCAAACTCATCTGTTTCAACCATGTCCTTCTCCCTTGACCAGAGAAGGACCTTGTTTTCTCTTCAACCTGTTTTCTTTCTTCCTTGTGTTGCATTGGTCAGTGATGTGGTGGGGAGAAGTACAGAATGGAGTCTGAGCCAGTTGTCATATTTTCAGGAATAATTAATAGTAATATTAATGAGAGAGCACTGTGGTAGTAAAAAGTATTATAATAGGTTTTAATCATTACAATGTTCATTCAAATAAATATGATTTCAGGCTTGTTTCAGAACTCATTTAACATAATTTGTTTCTTTCTAGATGGCTGGAAATGAGAAATATATTTTCTTGGCACTTTACCCATTTTTTAAATGGCTATATCAACCAGGAATGTGTATTTGGGGACATTTTACTGAGCCTTATGGCTGCCAAACACTTTCATGACTCAACGAAGCATTCTGGGAATTGTAATTCCCAAAAATAACATTAAGAAAATGAAAAGTGATATAAATTTCACTTTCACCTTTCATAAGGAAGCTATTTGCTTAAAGAGAAAACACTGAAGTAGACATTATAAGTAAATGCGTGTATCTTAATCCCAGGAACTTTTTAAAGCATGTAAACCAAAATATCAACTTGGAAAGAAATAATATAGAGCACAGTAGAAATAATGTGTGCTTAATCTAGCATCATTAACCAAATTCCCAGGTAGCTTAGTTAATGGACTTGCTTGTTCAATTGCCTAAGAACTGCACACTGTGTATACCTGAAAGACCTGACAGGAAATATTGGATTATTTTTTTTTCCTATCTTTTTCTCTATTCCAATTTTTTAAAAAATGTTTTCCTCAGTTAAGGCCTTTCAGACAAATACCTGCAATATAATGTTGCAAGGAATAGCAGTTGACAGAATGAAAGGCATTGGTATAAAAATTATACTAAATGAAGAGCTAATATTTCTATTTCAGATTACTGCCTTGCCAAATTGCTATTTTGTGGGAAAGGATTGGCAGATATGAATTTCTAATAAAAATACAGTTTGAAATTTGCTTTCATTAAAAGGACTGTATGGAATAATTCTTATTAAATGTTATTTGCACCATTGAAAGTACACCATGCCATTCATCCCTGTGAAAGATATAAATTTTCAAATTTTTCTCTGGCTCAGTTTTTAAGACAGAAAACCAATATATGGAGAATATGAATTCAAAACATAGTTTTTAAAGATTCAGCAGTGGCTCCTATTTTATCTTTAAAAATAATTTCTGATAATAAATTATTATTGAATTTAACCCACTGTTTGAAAGTTGAGTAACATTTTTTCTCAGCCTCCATATATGGTAGTATAAGGTCCCTGAATGCCAGTTTGACTGGCCAAAATTAATGCAATAACAATATTTCAACTATTATATAATGCAAACACATCTGGAGGGTGTGGGACAAAAAACCTGAGTCCTCCCAATCAAAAGCAGTTCTGCCCATGAGACTGCATAGTTAATAATGATATTTCCCATATAATAATGTGCTTGATTAAATTTATTACCAGACCAGCTTTCACTCCAAACTTCAGAAACAGCATTAATAGTGCAAAATAATGTATCTATCTCACTTAGTTTTATTTAATTCTAACCTAGTGACAGGGAAACTTCTTCGTACCTAGGCCCATATGTAAGCAAATAATAAATTTACAATTGGAAAAAAAAGTATAAAGAGTCAAAATTAGAAGGGGCCTGGGTCCATAGCAAAAAGAGTTTTACGTATTAAATAAGCATTTTGCTTCAGATTATCCCAATTCATATTCTTCTAAAAGCACAAAGCCTAGGTCAGGGGTGTGAAACTTGACTTCATTGACAGTTGTATCAGTGTTGTGATTGACCTCAACGGGGGCAGGGTATGTGGCCAGGGTGGGCATGGCCAGCTCGACGTCACTTGTGTTGGGGTGCAAGGATTCTGCCAGAGAAAACGGGCTCTCAAGCTCCATTTTCAACTGCGATGGTGTCCTGCAACCATCTGCCAGCAAAAACATTTTCGCTGGCAGGGGCATTGCAGGCCGGTCTTTCACTGTTTCCAGGGCAGCCCCGCGGGCCAGATCTAAGCACCCCGTGGGCCAAATATGGCTCGTGGGCCTTGAGTTTGACACCCCTGGCCTAGGTAAATAAGATTGAGCGTATTCTGAGATTTTGGTATCTTTTTCCTTTAACAATGTATCTATTGTTGTTGACTCTAATCCATTGAGTTGTATATTTAGTTTTTGATCAAATAAGTTATGTTATCACATATGTTAAAATAAAGTTATTCCAAGATGGGTTTTTTTTCTGAAGATTGCATCATTTTATTTCAATTAACTATGTGGAAAACATATTTTGTATTCTTAGGACTAGAGCAAGCCAGCCAAAATGTTTTTCACTTAGCCATCCAGTAACCAACCCTACTTTATTTTGGCAATCTGAGGCATAAAATTTCACCAGCAGCTATCTTTTTTCTAATCTGTTTAATAAAAAATAGTTAATTTTCATGACACCCAAGCTTTATTAACTGAAGTTGCCTTGCTCATTTTAATTCTCAGTTAGCCAGATCATGTTAGGGAGGCAGGCAGGGTGGGAAGGCAGAAGGAAGGCTTGTGCTACAACAAATCCACATAAATAATTACTAGAACATAGATAGAATTCTGACAATCAATCATCCTTAAGTCCCCAGGATGACCACAGGAAGTCTTGTCTAGAAACTGCTTATTTCCTTAATCAAATTCATGCTGTGAAAATCAGTTCTTTAGTGATAGTCTTCTAAAAAGATTTTTCATTACAATATATTCCTATACAGAGGAACTTTCCAATGATTTGTAGGAACACACTTGTACATTTCTTCTTTTCCTTGTATATAGTATTCTAGATTGAAATAGCAGTTCAGGCACTACATTCACTGTTATAGGAAACACCACTGATTCAACTTTCTCGCCTTAAATGTTTAAGGCTGAAAACATTACAAAGTGCTACCTTCTGCTATGATTGATACTGTAATCCTTCTTGATCATTGCAAACAGATTTGTGCTAGAATAAAATTAATTTTAATACATGGCAAATCTCTTACCTCTGTCACTGTCATAGAGATATGCAAATTTGTTCCATTGATAATATTCAATTAAGCTCAGAAGTGCTCCCTTAAGGTCAGGTCTCATCTGAATGACAAAAGGGTGTGTACCATCTGTTGGAAAACTGGGTGTTATGAAGGAAACATGAAGAGTTCCACAAAATGATGTTATAGTATTTACAGACTTCTTATCATAAAATCCAAAAATAGCAAAGACTCCTCTTGAAAACTGAGAGCAAACTGAAAGGAAAAGATAAGAAAAAATTAGTAGATTGTTTTACAGTTTACATACATACATACAGAGGGAGGGAGGGAGAGAGAGAGAGAAGAGAGAGAGCAGATATGTATATATAAATATGTAGTTGATAAATATTAATCAGGCAAAGTAGCCAATAAAATAACCTGAACTAGACCTCTGTATATTAAACAAATAAATGGCAAGGATCTCCCTAAGAAAATGCAATTTTAATATCAGTTTCATCTAAAATAAACTTGAAAAACTCAATTGTTATACTTTACACCATTTGATTTTATTCAATCTGACACCGAATATATGAAATATATATTTTTTCTATTCAATGATAAATAGAGAATAAAAGAATAAAACGGCTATAAATAGTACATTAAAACAGAGTCACATTTCTATCACATAGCAGATGAGGTCAATAGTAGGCTCTGATGTAACGCTGAAGTCAGCCAATTTCAATGTTATGAGGGACCCCTTTTTTATTGCCTCTTCCTAGATGTATATTGTATATCCTCTCTCTCTCTCCCTCTCTCAAAAAAACCCTTGAAGTAATTATCTACTGGTCACTGCAAAAGGTGGCTGAGATTCTGCACAAGAACAATATGGCAGCCTTTAATGAATGAAGTCCACAAGCTAAACATCTTGACCAATTTAAGCTGGGGAAAGGAAGGGCAGAAGTGGAGATAGGAAGTATTCCCCTACCCATTCCACAGAGCTATAAATAATAACAGAATATGCAGCCAAACTGAAGGTTCCAGAGAACCTGTCTACAGTGGTAAAAAAGAGGTAGTTCCAGAGAACTGGCATCTGGAAATGATAAGACACTACCATTTGACCATGGATGAAATAATGCAGAGAAGAGAAGCTTAGCAGATAAAAGTGGGCAGTAAAGAAATTGAAGGAGTCCAGAATGATAGATGGAATGATAACAGATCTGATAAGGAAGCAAGAGCTAGATCAGGCATACTGGCAGATGGCAGAAGAGGAGGGCTGTCAGATCTGCCATTGTCAGCTTGGCGCCTTGTTATCATCCTGCCATCAACTGTTGGGCAGGAAGAGAGGAAATGGGCAATAAGCATGTATGGGGTAGAGATGAGAAACAAGAAAGGGGGGAATGATAGGTTTGACAGAAACCAGAAGTGTGAGAAACCAGCCCGTTTCAGTCTTCAATGCCATTAAGCTTGGGAAAGGAATGAGACTTGCATTAACATCCAAGCAGTTCCCCAAACACCTATGGGGCACACCATTGGTCGATTGGGGGAGGGCCATGATGTAGGGGAAACGTTTATAAACTTTTGCATGGAAACTTTACTCCTAGCCTACTTTTACTGCAACCAGGAATTCTTAGTAAAAGAACCATCAATCAAATGGAATCGAGGGCCTTTCTTTCCTAGGGACCCAGTTGGGGCAGGTCTCACAAACTCCAAGTACTATAAACTTATCCCAAAAGCAGTCCACCACCCTGGTGGAGAGTCAAAAGAATTCGGATTCTCAACCATACTATTCAATACCCATAAAATATTTTTCCCAAAAATGTTTGTCTTATTTTCTATACTCACTACCTTAATATATAGTAAGCCGCGTTGGTGCAGTGGTTGGAATGTAACTAAAGGTTACTTCTGCTGACTGCCAGCTGCCTGCAATTTGGCAGATCGAATCTCACCAGGCTCAAGGTTGACTCAGCCTTCCATCCTTCCCAGGTGGGTAAATGAGGACCCAAATTGTTGGGGGCAATAGACTGACTCTGTAAACTGCTTAGAGAGAGCTGTAAAGCACTGTGATGCGGTGTATAAGTCTAAATGCTATTGCTATATTATTGAGCCATAGCAAACATTTTATTTTGTATTATTTTATATTTCTTGAAGACCTAATCTTATATACAATTTATATTAAGCAATTTTAAATAAAATATGTGTCATCAGGGATCTGCTATATCTTCACTCATGAAGCTCACTCAGCAACTTTCAACTAATTATCATTTCTCAATCTCTTTCAAAAGATTGACCTTGGATGAATAAAATCAGAGGAAGGATGCTCTATATTCTGCTTTAATTTCATCTGATTAATAAATAATTTCCAAATGTTCCAAATGCTATGCATTGCCAATTATAGACTAGCTCTGTGCTATTTTAAAATCTCTCTAGTCTTATATCTAAACATTTATTAGGAAATTAAAAATCACAATAGCACTAAAATTATAAAAGCAGGAGGAAGATTATAGTTCCTATCTATTGTGTGCTAATCCTCTGTTTTAATATCAGTACTACCAGATTCAACAGAAGCCAGTCGTTCTCCAGTCGTTCTCCAGTCAGTCATGGAGCAGGATAGACAATCTCTTGAGCATAAATGTATGCTGTTTATTCTGTTTTTATTGCCATGTCAGACATAAAAGTCTAAATAATGCTGATCAATAAAAAAGCCCAAATGAACCCTTCCATCTTTCTGGATCATCCAGCTCAATGACAAGTTCAATTTGTAACTTAGGTGTTAAAGGTCCATGTTTTTATTTATTAAACAAATGAGTGTGAATGTAATTATAAATATTGTTTGCATCAGATAGTGGAATGTATTTTTAATTCAAAATCCAAATATTCTCAGGAATAATTTTCAAGACACATAGTCAAATGGTAAATGAAATTCATGCCAAATGTGTCCATGACTCTTCTGTCCCTTTTTCTATTCTTCTTTTCCTAACCACCCTACCATTTACTAGATCATTCTTGAAACTGTAGGCACCTAAATTCTGAACACCTTTATTTGCAAATTTAAATGGAATTTACTTCTAAGAATTATAGTATACTTAGCTGCATAAGAAGTAGATTTTATTTAAACCAACTGGATGCTCTTCCAGGTAATATATTAAGAATGTCAATGTTATATTAAAAATTGTAAAGATATATTGTCAGAATTCGAGGATCTTGCCCAATAATTACTCAGAGTCTGTTATGATATTAATTATTGTTTATTTTCATCTATTCTCTTACAGGAGATATAGCAGAAGAACCAAGATTCAGGGAGGAGTCGGTATATATACAGAGGAGGAGTGGTTAGAGGTAAGTAGGAGTGGTTACAGGGGTGATGTAGGCAGAATGGGAGGTAACCATAATTATATACACAGGCAAATATATATTAGGCATTTATATATGTAACAAAACCCCCTCTAAATGCCTAAGATAGTTGTATGTTGAGCTTTGACCTTAAATATGAATGCTGCTTGTCAGGTAAGGGTTTCGTAAGTATGTCTGCTATTTGCTCACTAGTTTCACAATGAACAGTTTTTAGAAATCCAATGTTAGACAACTGTCTTACATGTTTATACTTAATATCGATGTGCCTGGATCTTTGACCTACTGCATCTGATTTGGAGATTTCTATGGCAGCTTTATTATCTTCATAAATGATGATGGGATAATTGGGTTCATTCCATATTGTAGTTAATAAATCGTCAAACCATATGAGGTTATTTGCTGCTTTTGACAAACATACAAATTCAGCTTCAGTAGTAGAAGTAGCAACTAGATTTTGTTTTCCTGTATACCAATGGATGGGACAACCATTGAGAAAGAGAATATAACCTGAAGTGCTTTTTCTAGTTTTTACATCACCTGCCCAATCAGCATCAGCATAACATAAGAATGTGGGTATAGATGAGTTACTTGGCTCTAACCTTAGAGATGCTCCTGAACTATGTTTCAAGTACTTAATGATTTTTTTAACCGCTTCCCAATGATAAATAGTAGGATTGCTTACATATCTGGATAGTAAATTGACAGGTAATGCTATATCAGGTCTGGTCCAATTAGCTATATACAATAAAGAACCTATTGTTGACCTATATAATTTGTTGTTAGTGAAAGGATCGTTTTCATTATGCATGTTCTTTACAAAGTCAGGATGCAGAGGGGTTTCGCAGTACTTAGCTTCATTTATATTACATTTTTTCACTAATTCTAATATTTTTTCTTCTTGGCATAATTGGAATCCCTTTTGTGTTTGTGTGATGTGAACTCCTAAGTACTTGTTTATTTTCCCTAGGGATTTTAGAGAAAAATGTTTGTTCAATTCCTGAGCGAAGATCTCACATTTTTGTTTCTGATTCCCTATATATAAAATATCGTCAACATATATGAGAACATATTCTGTAGAATCCTTGTTTTTCTTATAAAAGAAACACATATCAGCATGAGTGGGGGAGAATCCTATTGATTTTAGTATGGTGGACAAACAATCGTACCATTGTTTTCCAGATTGTTTCAGTCCGTTTAGGCTTTTGTTTAATAGCCATGTGTTACCTTCCAGTGGGTGTATGCCAGGAGGAGCTTTAACATATATTTTCTTGTCCAGTTTGGCATGCAGATAGGCAGTTTGAACATCGAATTGATATACATCTAATTTCAAGATTGAAGCAATCACTAAGGCGCATTTTACGCTTTCTGATCTTACTGTAGGAGAGTAGGTTTCCGTGTAATCTTCAGGATATTTTTGGGGAAACCCTTGGGCAACTAATCTAGCCTTATATATGGTTTCATTATTATCTAGGCTCTTTATTTTATATATCCATTTTGTTCCAATTGGAGATTTGTCATTAGGTACTGGTGAAGGGGTGCATACATCTAGTTCCTTTAGACTATTTAATTCCTTTTTCATGGCTATTTCCCATTTATTTCTCTCCTCATGAGGTAGTTTTGTGACTTCTTCATATGAAGTAGGGGTATATTCTTCAGTGTGTATTGACATGACAAAATCATTGTGTTTGCTAGGTTTTTTGTTTCTGTTCTCCCTGATAGGTCTGTTCTCAGGTGTTATAGACTCATGTAGGTATCTTGCTTCTTTATCAGAGAGAGTGTCTAATTTCAATGATGGGTGATTTTCTTTCCAATCTTTAGTATCAATCTCTTGTGTTTGGGTTTGATTACTGGTTGTGTGTCATGATTTGAACTATCTGGATCTAATTGATTGTTTGTGTTGTGTGCTGTGTGAGTTATCTCGTTTAGGTGAATCTTGGACCAATTAGTGTGTTAATGAAATGTGGCTGACCTGGAGATTATGAAGTTGTTTTGGTTGTCAATAAATCTATACCCTTTGGTGCCAGATTCGTACCCCATGAATCTGAGTCTTTTGGATACTTTGTCCCCTTTTCTCCTAATTTGTTTGGGGATGAGGATGTCAGCTGTGACTCCAAAAATATGTAAATGAGATATGCTGGGTTTTCTTTTATACATTAACTCGTAAGGGGTTGAATTTATTGTGCTGGACCATAATCTGTTGATTGTATAGTTAGAATATAGGACGGCTTCTGACCAGAATGCCTTTCCTAGTCCAGCATCTTCTAGTATGCATCTCATCATTACCTGTAGTGTCCCATTCTTTTTTTCTACAATATCATTTTGAAAGGCTGAAAATGGACAAGATGTGTAATGAAGTATTCCCTGTTCCCTAAGCCATTTAGAAAAATCCTTGGATAAAAATTCTGACTCTCTGTCGGTCATAGTTTGTTTTATTTTTGTATTATGTTGAACTTCAACCCGTTTGTAGAATTCTTTAAATTTGTGAAAGACCTCATTTTTGTGTTTAATTGTGTATACAAATCTATAGCGACTATAGTCATCAACTATGGTTAGAAAAAATCTTTTCTTATATTTTATGGAAGGTTTGAATGGTCCTACTAGGTCCATATATATCAATTGAAAGACTGAATCAGTGGTACATACTGATTTTTTAGGTCTGGGTTTTGTTTTTAGTTTGGAAGATTTACAAATTGAGTACTCGAGATAATTGTCACAATTCTTTATTTTTAAGCCATTAGTATATTCTTTCATTTTTTGTACTGTGGGGAAACTTATATGACCTAATTTTCTATGTAGGAGATGTGCACAATCATCATGTAATAGTTTCCTTATAGAAGGCTTATCATTTTGAGTTTTTGGTTGATTGTCATTGTTTGCATTGTTATCAGTTATTTGATTTGATGCTGTGAGTGTATTGGTGAGATGTTGATTGGTGTATGTTGTATTGAGATAAGGCAAACCATCAATAATGGTGGTTTTTCCTATACGCATTCCGTTTCTGTTCATGTAAGCTTGGCCTGTCTTAATTTTAATTTCTATATTTAAATCTTGGCTGAGTCGAATGGCAGCCAGTATATTGTATGGAATGTCGGGTGTAACCAGGACCCCCTCTATTTTGCCAATTCCTGGTAAGATTATATCTCCTTTTCCAATTGCTTTGACATTGGCCTGATTGGCTACTTTGATTGTGGAATCTTCATTGACAAATGAAGATAATAGACTAGCATCATATGTGGTGTGGTTGGTTGCGCCCAAATCAATTAACCAGAGGTTTTCCTTTTTGATGTATTTGTTATTGTATCCCCGCTTTGTTAGCCTGTATAGTGATCCTGAATATCTCTCTTTGGAGGTGTCTCTACGTTCTTTTCTGTTGTTGGGGTTTGGAGAGTCTCTACGTCTAAATCTGTGTTCTGGAGAATGTCTATATCTATGTTCTGCTCTGTCTCTATGATAATTATGATCTTTACTTCGAGTGGCTTTGGGACAATCCCTTCTATAATGACTCTTAGATCCACATAAGTAACATTCAGGGTGATGATTGTATCTGTCTACAGTGAGTGGCCTTTTATCTGTTTTGTATTCTCTATGAGACAGGTTTCTATCCTTTCTTAGATTGTCTTCTGTAATCAGTTTGCTAGCTAGGTTTTCCACTGTCAAGTGCTCTATGTTGAGACTATTTAACTGAGATATGAAATTGTCCCAGCTTTGATCTAAGGAATTAATAATTATACTTTTCATGCTTTCATCTGTTATATTCTCACCTCTTTGAATTAATTCTGCTCTAGTAGCAGAATGTAAGTGTAAGCAAGTGTTCACTCATAGACATACCTATTTTCAGTTTTGAGGAATAAAATTCTCTGGAGATTCTGGTAGTTGTTGCCCTACTTCTGCTGTAAAACAAATTAAACAGTTTTTGTATCATTGTATCATTTCAGTTATAGTTAGGTGGTCACAGAGACTGGGGTAAATACAAGGAGATATGCTAGCAATTAACAGATAGAAAGCCCTGTGATGTAAACAATCTAACTCAAAAGACCAGGGTTTTTTGGGTGGATTGTTGATTAGAAATAAAATATTTTCCTTTAAAAAAATAATTTGCAATTGTTGGTTCCATTCTAATAAATTGGTTCCATCAATTTTAAATTTGGGAAAGTCAGATGGTAGAGTTCCTGTATTATATGGTGTACTACTTATAGGCAGGCGCTGTCTACTTATAGGCAGGCGCTGAGGAAACTCACAATATGGCATTGGAATAGAGTTAGGCAGTCTGTAGTGACTTGCTTCTATGTCTCTCTCTTGTTTCACAGGAGGCAGCTTCTGTGCATGCTCAGCCCTCATTTGAGCTCTGCAGTCGTCGGGGAAGGATCTCTCCACCAGAACTCCTGCCTGTAGGCCCCACCAGCCTGGGTAGATGGTCGGATCTGGTCCGGAGGCCTCTGGGTGGTCGAGAGGGTCCCGAATCATCGCACGGTTCTCCTGGGTGTCTCTCCGGATCGTTGCTTGAGGCAGAAGGTCTGCAGCGAAGTGCCTGCCATCGATGAAGCTTGGCTCCGCATTGCGATCATCATTGGGGGGGTGCATTGAAGACGTCACCAGCTGCTGGATTGGGGTGCCTCTTCGGTGTCATCAGGACTGGTAAGTATTTTTCCTGCTTTTGGGGGATCGGCACAGTGGCTTTTAGTTGTTTGGGTGTGTCCCAGCGGTGTAGCATAGGCATGGTAGTATCGATAGGGTCGTGGTAGTCTCTTGGGTAGGCTCTGTTAGGATTTATTTCAGTGTGGTAGCTGTTTGTTGTGCCTTTAAGGATGTTTGGGTTTTTATTTGTGATTTTTATATTTTTACCGAAGGCAGCTGTTAGGACTTGCATTGCCTTCTCTATTTCTTCTCTGCTGGGTAGGTTTTCAGGAGGGTTGTGACTTTCTTCTTCACTTTTATCGTCGCTGTCTGATAGGTTTTCTAGTGAGTAAGCCCTTGTTCCCGCTTTAGTGTTTAAATCTGGGGATTCCCTCCCTGATTGGTCGGCCATTTTAGTTATTATTTCTGGGCAAGATGGCCACCGCGAAAAAGGCGCAAAAGTTGTTTCTGCCCGTTTGGAGGGTGTGAGGTAAATGGAGGTTTCCCTTACTGGATCAAGGTCTTCATGTTCAGTTTCGGGGTCAGGTTCGTTATTCTTAGTCGCTGCTCCACAGTCTTTTATTAGATCTTGGAGTTTCACAATTAAGTCCCCTTCACCTGGTGTGTTGTTAATCATCTCCAGCAGATTTCTTTTAAGTTTGTCTTCCTTGCTTGGCGAGATTTCAACGAGGGTTTCTTTTTCATCTCCTTTTGATGAAGTTTCCTTTGATGTGTTGATCTCTGGTGAAAGTTGGGCTGCCATCTTTTGGGTACAAGCCCAGGTGTTGGTTCTTTTTCTTTTGGATTTTTGGATTTCGTTGTTTTCAGACATATCTGGATTTAATTGGGCTGCCAACCATCCTCTGCTACCATATTGTCAGAATTCGAGGATCTTGCCCAATAATTACTCAGAGTCTGTTATGATATTAATTATTGTTTATTTTCATCTATTCTCTTACAGGAGATATAGCAGAAGAACCAAGATTCAGGGAGGAGTCGGTATATATACAGAGGAGGAGTGGTTAGAGGTAAGTAGGAGTGGTTACAGGGGTGATGTAGGCAGAATGGGAGGTAACCATAATTATATACACAGGCAAATATATATTAGGCATTTATATATGTAACATATATCCACTGTTAATGTAACATAGAATGAGATTGGAAAAGACACAAGGATTTCAGCTAAAATAATGTTACTTAGAACATACAAGGAGTAAATTTCATATTTCTCATATCATTGTACATTCAACAAAATAGCATGTGATTCTTAAATAATAATAACAACAACAACAAAAACAACAACAAAAACAGTAACAGAGCTCCAAGGGACCTTGGAGGTCATCTAGTCCAACCCCCTGCTCACGCAGGAGACCTATACTAGGGATTTGAACTGCCCAAGATCATTTAATAAGGATGGGATGAGCAAGAGAAAGATTACTGAAAATTCTGTATTCTGTATAATTGGAATAAGAATTAATCTGATTTTTCATTTTTCAATTTGTTTCAACTTGTATCTTTGTCAAACTGATTTTTTTAAAAAGCTTGTTCAAAACACATATATACAAGTTCATGTACATGTGTATGTCTACTAATGTATTCCAATAGTATACACCTTTCCTAATGCACACATTAAGCAGGAATTTATTTAGTAAGTATGTATTTTGACTAATCTCAATGATTCTAAAAAGCTTTGAAATGCTGTATAACATAAATAATAATATAAACAACTTATCAATTAAAATTTCACAATTTTAAACAGCCTTGATAAAAGGATATTTTATATTCTGTCCTAGACTATATCAAAATTAGACTACTAACTCCAATACCAATTCATATAATAATAGAGACCTATCATATAAAAAGTAAAATGTGATGATTAGATTTGTTAGTTTAACAATGATTTTCTTCTCAGTCCTTAGTGCCCTGGTATACTTATTCCAAAATTTCACAAATGGAATTAGAAACACTTTGGCATGGTTGGAGGGTAGAGTTAAAGAAACATAACCTGGCAGACACAATATAGCAAGAGACACCAAAGAAGAAATAAAGGACTTGAGAGTAGATGTTAAACATGGCAAAAACAAATGAGGCATGGGATACCAGACACAGGATACATAGTTTTTTATCATAAAATTATTTATAGGACGGC
The DNA here is from genome assembly GCF_059756535.1 of Pantherophis guttatus. Classification (NCBI taxonomy): domain Eukaryota; kingdom Metazoa; phylum Chordata; class Lepidosauria; order Squamata; family Colubridae; genus Pantherophis; species Pantherophis guttatus. Next base: position 63,102,056 of record NC_142070.1, on the reverse strand, counting down.
TGGCAGTTCCAGGGACTGTCGATTTAGAGCCAGATAAAAATTATTACACAACCTTAGTGGACCAAAAGTCTGGTACTTTAGGGTCAGGATTCAGGATCGCATCTCTCAAAACAAAAAGAAGTGTCTGGTGGATGTATTGACTGACTTAATTTTTGATCTGGATAGGTTTACTAATCCTAGAATCCTAGAACTATTGATGGCCCAGGAAAAGTGCAAAAGCTGCAGGGCTAGCCTAAGACCTGTCCAGAGGCAGAGAACCTGAATGGTTAAGGTACTGAAGTCGGATTGGGGAGGCCTACAGTAAATTCATTCTGTCTTAGTCACAAAAGCTCACCCGGTGATTTTGGAGATTTCTCTCTCTGTGAGGCTACTTTAAAGGACTGATTGTCAGGTTTCGATATTGTCTCAAATAAAATAAATTGCATTTCCAAACAGATAGTCTTTGAAAAAATCTTTCATTTTATTAAGCACGACAATCTGCCCCCGATCGTGGCGTAGCCAACTCTGACTTCCTGACCCCAAACCCTCCCTTTCCGTTCCCCAAATATCTGTGTCTCATTGGCCTTCTTCCAAATCACTCTCCCCATATCTACTACTTAAGCTCCCAGGAATGTCACCCCTCCCTCTCATCTCCTAGGGGATATTAACTTCAAGGGAAATAAGTAGATGAAATGTCAAGGATCTTCTTGCCAGCTGCCCCCCTCTTCTCCTTCTTATGTCAGCACTAGAGTAAAAGCAGGTTGAAGTGCTGACACTGATGTTGTAGAGAAACATACCCCACACTCCTTGACCTACTGTGGAAAAGTGGTATATAAATGGGATATATAAGTTGGATATAACAAGTAAAATAATAATATAATGCCAAAGGCTGAAGAAATTATTTTGCCAACTAAAGGGGAAAAGGAAAAAAAAATCCAACAAACATCGCTTTTCCTCTCTGACAGGAAAGACACAATAATAATAAATAACATAAGATAATAACAAATTACTATCCTGCCTAAGGCAAACACCTTATTCCGCCTCATGCTTCAGTGGATCTAATCCCGAGTACAATGCCACTGTCAAGCAACAGCTTTATATTTTGTTTTCAGAAATGTAGGCAGTACTGGTGGAATTGCCTAGCAACAAACTACAGCTCTTCATTTCTCTCTCTGTTTTCTCCTCAAAGAAATCATTATTTGATGAAATTCCAGTGAGAAGCATCTGCTTGGAGTATGCAATAGCTTTTCACAAACTCAATTTAGCATATTTCTCAAAGCATTTGCTTGATTTGTGTTGCTATTATAAATATCATGCATCAATATATTTCAGTTTAAATTGGTTTTCTATTGCTATATATGTACATCATATATATGTTATTTTCTATTGATACATATTTAGCTGAGTGAATATGACTAGGTAGCGTGTATCGATAGCTATATATAAAAATCAAATGTTTCAATAACATAAATTCACATATATGAAACTGAAATATTATTTTTGCAAATTTTAAATTAAACTCAAGGACAAACAATAATATATATTGCCTAACAATTAATACATTGATTATAAGTCTTAATGAGATTATGGGATCTTTAAAAATACTTGGAATGGAATTTAATAAATTCGGGAAGGCTTGGACTCCGACTGGGTGAGTCCAGGAGAGGAGACGAGGGTAGGTCTTGAGAACATTATCTGGAGGAGTTTGATCCTGTGGCTCCCGAGGATGTGGACAGGGTTCTGGGTAGGATTAGTGCCGCCACATGTTTATTGGACCCGTGTCCCTCCTGGTTGGTACTGGCCTCCCGGGAGGTTACACGAGGCTGGCTCCAGGGGATTATAAGTGCTTCTCTGAGTGAGGGTGCCTTTCCTGCTGCTTTGAAAGAGGCGGTGGTGAGGCCCGTCCTCAAGAAGCCTTCCCTGGACCCGGCTGAATTAGCCAACTACCGTCCGGTCTCCAACCTTCGTTTTGTGGCGAAGGTTGTTGAGAGTATGGCGGCACGACAACTGCCCAGGCACCTGGATGAAGCTATCTATCTGAACCCGTACCACAAAACAGACACAAAACAAAAGAGTATGTCATTCTCCAGGGCCTGTACTGCAAAGATATTTACATATCATAATTATTACATAAATAACGGTGCATATGACAATTTTATGCCACACTTTCAGATACCAACCATATTGCAACATATAATGGTGCCAGAGTCTGTGGAACAGCAATCAAAATTTCAGAATGAGTACATGGTTTGATGTTTATCATGAACTATTACATTCAGTGGTGGGATTTTGCCGGTTCTAGGCGGTTCGGACAAACTGTTTGTTAAATTGCTGGCTCGCCCCGCCCCTCCACACCACTATTTATTGCCAATAAATAGTGGTGGGCGAGGGACGGGTGAGCCAGCAATTTAACAAATGGTTCGGTGGTTTTTTTGTAATTTTATTGGCCCGCGGAGCTTCAGCATAGGCTAATTAGCCCGTTGATTAGATCGGCCTCCCGACTCTCAGCTAATTTGCTCTCAGCTGTTTTGCTCAGGGCTCTGCCGCTTGCTTGCAAAGAGTGCTGATTTTTTTCCCCCCTAGCTATGCTGAAAAATGAAACTGAAAGTAAAACAGGCTGTTGGCTTTGCTGTTGCTGCAACGTTGGAAAATTAGGCAGGCAGATTTCTTTTCTTTTTCCTCACCAAAAAAGGTAGGTGCAAACAATGGGAAATTTAAGAAAAAAGAGGAGAGTTCAAGATTTTAAAACACAAAAGAAAAAAAGCTCTATTTAACTAGGGAATTATAATAATTGAGATACTGTTAATTGTATATTGTGTTGAAAGCAGAAATGGTTAAGTTGTGGTTTGGAGGAATATAGGGGGGAAATTATTTGGTTTATTATTATTGGTAAATATAATTAATTGATTTGTAAGAAATTGGATTGCATGGAAATAATTGAAATATTCATGTTCATATTGATTAATATAAAAAAGATAGTTATATAACTAATTGATTTATATTAAAATGTTGAATTTATATTAAACAACTGTAATATTACATAATTAACCAAAGTGAGGATGGATATAAAAATAGATGACAATGGGAAGGGGTATAATATAGAATAGAAGGGAAAAATTGAATTTGATTAAGATTAGAGATGAGGATGAAGGGTAATATTGGTTTTTTTTAAAAAATAGATAAGGAATAAATATGGCAAAAAGGAAATATAGAAATTGTAAATTTAATTGAAATGCCTAAACACTGTTTAAATTTGTGAACCGGCCAAATACTCTGTTCAAAGAAAATAAATTGTATGTTTGTATGTGTGTTTCTAATTATTGCTATTTATTCATATTTGTTCTCTTTTATTCTTTAAAGTTTAACAAATCATTCTTTATCTTAATATCTTTATATTTGTTTGGGGTTGCCTTTCTTCCATTTCATCTTTTTTACTGTACAGCAATCTTTCTCCTCAAACCTACCACCACTCTCTTTTCTTTCCTTCTTACTTTCTTTCCCCCCCCTGCTTCCTCTCCTTCCTACTTCCTCTTCCTTTCTCCTTCTCCTCCTCTCTTCCTCCCTCTCTTACCCTCACTCCACTCTAATTTCCCTTCCCTCCCTTCCTCCCTTCTCTTCCTTCCCTCTCTCTCCTTCTTTCTTCCATCTCTTTTCTCCTTCCTTCATCCCTCTCTATTGCTGTATCCTTTTGTGCATATGGATTACTCAGAGGGCTGAAAAAGTTATTTTTGACTGGTCCTCACACTTTTGACCACTCCTCGAACTTACGACTGTCCTCACATTTTACGTTTTTCGCCATATCTTGTCACCATGGTGAAGAGAAGCAGTTGTGAAATGAGTGACACGGTTGTTAAGAATGCTACAATGGGCATAAATGATGACCAGTCATAAGGGTGAGGACCAGTCAAAAGTGCGAAGACCTGTCAGAAATCACTTTTTTCAGCCCTCTGGGTAGTTCTTTTGTGCATATGGACTACTCAGAGGGCTGAAAAAGTTATTTTTGACTGGTCCTCACACTTTTGATCAGTCCTCGAACTTACGACTGTCCTCACATTTTACATTTTGTGCCCTATCTTGTCACCGTGGTGAAGACAACTAGTGGTGAAATGACTGACACAGTTGTTAAGAATACCGTAATGGGCATAAATGTGAGGAAGTCATAAGTGCGAGGACTGGTCAAAAATGTGAGGACCAGTCAGAAATGACTTTTTTCAGCCCTCTGAATAGTCCCTATGTGCATATGGACTAGTCAGAAGGCACCTTATCTTGTCCCCGTGGTGAAGAGAAGTGGTGGTGAAATGACTGACACGGTTGTTAAGAATGCCGCAACAGGCATAAATGTGAGGATGGTCATAAGTGCGACGACCAGTCAGAAATGACTTTTTTCAGCCCTCTGAGTAGTCCCTATGCACATAGCCATGCCCACCCGGTCACATGACCAGCTAGCCAGGCCTACCTGGTCACATGACCACCAAGCCATACCCCCAACTAAGCCACGCCCACAGAATCGGTTGTTAAAAAAATTGAATCCCACCACTGATTACATTGTATGTGAGATGGAGCACCCACAATCTCTGAAGGCAAACAATTCTACTGGTTAATTGTTCTCACTGTTGGGAAATTTCTCCTTCTAAGTTGTTTTTCTCCTTGATCAGTTTCCATCCACTGCTTCTTGTCTTGCCTTCTAGTGCTTTGTAAAATAGGTTGATCCCTCTTCTTTGTGATAGCCCTTCAAATATTGGAACGCTGCTATCATGTCATCTCTTGTTCTTCTTTTCACTAGACTAGACATACCCAATTCCTGCAACTATTCTTCATAAATTTCAGCCTCCTAACCATCTTTGTTGCTCTTCTCTGTACTTTTTCTAAAGTCTCAATATATTTTTATATCGTGATAACCAAAACTGGATGCACTATTCCAAGTGTGGTCATATCAAGACCTTATAAAGTAGTACTAACATTTCACATGATCTTGATTTTATCCCTCTGTTAGTGAAGCCTAGGATTGCATTGGCTTTTTTGGAGGCTGCAGCACACTGTTGCTCATATTTAAATGATTGTCCACTAGGACTCCAAGTTCCCTCTCACAGTTATTGTTATTGAGCCAGGTTTCACCAATATGTATCTGTACATTTGGTTTTTCTTGCCTAAGTGTAAAAATCTTACTTTTCTTTCCATTACATTTCATTTTGGTAGATAGGGCCCAGTATTCAAGTCTGGATCTTGAGCATATCTACTGGGATATTGGCTATTTTTGCCAGCTTGGTGTTGTTTGCAAATTTGATGAGTTCTCCTTCAATTCCCTCATCGAAATCATTTTATGAAGATGCAGAAGAGTACTGGGCGTAAGACAGCACCTTGGGGTACCCCATTCCTTCCCCTTCCCATTCCATACCCCTTCCTTCCATGTAGATGCATTTCCATTAAATACTACATGTTGAATACAGTTTGTCACCCAGTTACATATCCATCTGGTGGTGATGCTATCTATCCCACATTTTTCTAACTTACAAAGAAGTTAGAAAATGTTTTTTTTTGAAGATGGGAACAATATCAGCTCTTTTCCAGTTCTACAGTATAACAGTTCAGAATGCTCCAGGTAAGATATGGTTCAATGGTTATGAGATCATGTCTGCCAGCTCCTTCAGAACTCTGGTATGTAATCCATCAGGTTCTGATGATTCGTACTTGTCAAGTTGCAAGGTGGCATTAGAAACACAGGGATTTGAAGACCTCTTAATTTTAAATGTACAGGCTCTAATGATGCAGAATTGGGAAAGGGGTCCAGCCGAGTACCACAGAGAAATTATATTATTGGCTTGGCTTTAAATAATTTGAAAATTGCAGTAATATACTGCTTACCTCTTATGACTTAAAGTGATCCAGTGGTATCACCTTGATTATATCAGTAATCTGATATTCTAGTAATGTGTATAATTATCATAATTATATAGTCATGAAAAATAGGAAAACTTCATAATCTATAGTAAATAAATTAGCCATTTTTCAATCATCAGCATCATTTGATTTGCTAGTAATTTATACCAGCTAAATTTTTAAGGAACACTTGGATGAACACAATTTTACCATATCCAAAGGAAAGATGATTCTGAATGTAACATAATTAAAAGAAAGAACAGACAAAAAATAATAATGGAAACACACACAGCAATTAAGTGCATTTTCCAACTTCTTCATCTGTTCCATCTAAAATTGCTAATTCCAAGAGTCTCCAATTCTAGATTTACTCCTCGTCTAAATATTTTTCAAGAAACCATGTTTCCAAAAAAATCTGAGATAGCTCAAAGAAAAGTAAATTTATAATAATTGAATTAAGAACTATTGATTAAAATTGCATTTAAAAAAAACTGGTTTATCCCTTTTTCCCTATCCTAATTTTTCTATATTTATTATAAATACTTACTTAAAAAGATAACAGTTCCCTTCGCACATATGTGCTAGTCGTTCCCGACTTTAGGGGGCGGTGCTAATCTCCATTCAAAGCCAAAGAGCCAGCGCTGTCCAAGACGTCTCCATGGTCATGTGGCCAAAGGCACACGGAACACTGTTATCTTCCCACCAAAGGTGGTCCCTATTTTTCTACTTGTATTTTTTACATGCTTTTGAACTGCTAGGTTGGCAGAAGCTGGGACAAGTAACGGGAGCTCACCCCGTTATGCAGCACTAGGGATTCGAACCGCTGAACTGCCAACTTTTTGATTGACAAGCTCAGCATCTTAGCCACTGAGTCACCGCATCCTCTCAACACTTACTTACTCATACACAAAAACACATGTGCTCTTTCCAGACATAACAATACAAAGAAGAAAAAAGGATATGGAGACTGAGCAAGAAGAAAGTGAAATTACACTTGAAAGAGAGAAAAATGAGGGGAATTAAACTGAATGGAGAAAATAAAAAGTGAAGGGGCAATTCAATGCTACCAGACCTGGGCAGAAAAAACAGGATGACCAGCAAATGGCAGCAATAACAGTTTTCCACATCTCTACTAATACATGCATACACTAAATGTGATGCTGCTAATTGTCCCCATCATATTTCTAAATCAGTAACAGTAACAGAGTTGGAAGGGACCTTGGAGGTCATCTAGTCCAACCCCCTGCTCGCACAAGAGACCTGTACTAGGGATTCGAACTGCCGAACTGCCGATCTTTCTGATCGACAAGCTCAGTGCCTTAGCCACTTGAGCCACCTAGTCAGAGTATTTCACTAAGTACTGCAAGGCTTTTCCCCAGGAAAGCATGCATAGGATTGCAGCCAAAATAACCACAAATTGACTTTTCGTTTCTTCTTTTTTAACTATGTATATATGGCCTCATGTGGTCATGAGGTCTGCCCTTCTTATTCCATAAAATATTTTATATATTGTAATAGTTTTCTGACAATTGACAATGTGATTTTTTCTTTTATATCATATATTTGAATTACCATTTCTCATCCAAAACTAGAATCTGCAGTACATTTTACATCACCCAGCTTTACATTTGCCAGTCTCTGTTTCAACAGAATGGATCATTCTGAATGTAGGGTCACCAAATCTGAATGGCAAAGATCAGATGGCCATTAGATATTAAAGTTTTCATTTTCTCGTTCTTTTTATTGCATTGGATGATAATCCAAATTAATCCAGCCCACAAATGATAATTCCAGTGAGTGTCTAAAGTGATATAAAAAACAGCCAATTATGCAGCTGAAGTTTTCAAGCCTTAAACTGAGAATTACAGCTTAATCTGCTATGAGAACCAACTCACTCTCAACCTTTGACTAAGCACATTTTTTTTAGCCAATAAAGACTATATTTGATGATTCAACTAGAGGACCGTGTTTTTTAAGGAAGGCATATGGTCCTTTATCTAAGCAGTTCAGCACTATTCTAGAGCTCCCCAAAAAAGAGAAACTTCTGCTTAGTCCATTAAAGAAGCAACTATGGAGTTTACTTTATGTCTCATGCTGGGTTCCTCAAATCCTCCAACTTGTTTGGAGCCATACACAGATTCAATTATATTGGTAAATATTTCTAAATAATTATCTATGATCAAGTTTCTATAATAATTGAATTATTCATATAGTATTATGCTTTATAGGATAATGGATGCTACTGGACCTGGACTTTTTACCAGAACCTTATCCATGCATACCACAAAATGCTGTAATCTGCTGTAGAAAATTGGAAGGAAGAAAAAGAAAAGTGTGTGTAGTTATACAAGATCTAAGCTTGTCTACTCAAAAGTAGAAAAGTGCCTAGCATAGACTAACTCTACAAATTGGGGCCGATCAGTGCAAGCTTGCCAAGACACAGGATAGATGTTTATTTATTTAAGAACTCTCCTGATTGCGGTATACTTCATTACTAACTCTCTATGACAGCCCAACCATACATACTCCATATCTTGCTTCAAGCAAAAGAAGAGAATATGACTCTGTTTGGCATGTTTATTCTTTTATAATTTTTTTTCCTGTAATCTGCCCAGAGACATTTATTCTGAGATGGGCGGTCCTATGAATTTGACAAACAAACAAGTATCTTTGGAAATCTTAACTGTCCCATGAATTTAGCAACATAAATTATCTTGCCCTTGAATCTGAGTTGCCAGTAAGAATTTTGTACAAATGCAAATCTGTACTCCTAAAAAGTCTATGGCTTAGTTTGATGAGTTCACTACTATTTCTAATTGTCAGCCTTTAATTCTTTCCATTTGATTTGAGTACCATTAGCCAAGACATGCAACTTTGAACATCACCATTGAACACAAACAATTCAAGATAACTAAATAAGGTTTCACCTTTACAGTTCTAGCTTATGTTTCAATTCTTCACTTTGGGAAAATAAAGAACACTTAAATATTGTTATATAAACAAAATACTCTTGTCCATCCTAAAAAAAAGCTCATTAAAAGGTCACAAAATTGGCCAGTCACTTGTGACTTCCATTATATTATATTGTTTTCTATATTTTCTCTGGAATCATGCTTTGCTTGGTTGCATTTTAATCATTTTGTCCTGCTCAGTCTTTTTTTGAGTATGCACTTTAGCATACCACACAATTGCCCATTCTCAGTTTATGGAATAACTAGGAACTTTTAACCAGATTATTCTATTCAACATTTACAATGTTCCACTGGAAGGTGGAATTCAGAATTAAAGACTGGAGGTCTGCAAATATTTTTCTTTTATCTCATTCCAAAGGAGCTGTAAAAAAGAACAAAGCAATCCAGGTTTCTCAATGAATTTCATATGTAATAACAAACAATGAGTGGATAAAAGAGGCTAAGAAATATAAAAGATAACTAATATAAAAAAACCTGATACAGGAATAGATCTATGGCTTGTTCTGGTTGGGCTGTATTCTTTCTGCACTTCCATTGTGTGCATCTGTTTCAACATAAATGACAATTCTTCCTCCTAGAGAATTTAGATCATCATCATCATTATTATTATTATTATTATTATTATTATTATTATTATTATTATTATTATTATTATTATTCATGTCTTTAGTAATGAGTGTATCTTTTGATATGGATATAAACATGAAGCTGCCCTTAAAGGGTGAAGAACTGCAGGTACTAAAAATGTGATTGCTAGGCTGCTTTCTGGAGTTTAGTATTTGAATCATATCACACTGATTCTTTTTCGGCTTTATTTCCACACCAATTTGAGATGGTTATTATCTATAAAACTCTAAATAGATTGGGACCAGAATATTTGAAGGACTTTTCTCTAGACTTATTAGCAAAGCTTAAACATGGGGAGGCAAACTAGAAACATTACTTCAGACCAAAAAGCTAATGAGAATTATACCAGATGCCATACAAAACATTTGAAACTAAATCACAGAACATGTTAATACTTAAGTAGAAATATATAAGCGAGCAACTCATTAGAACAGTGCTTCTCAATCTGAGGAACTTCAGGTTCAGTGTTGACTTCAAACTCCCAGAATTCTCCATCCAGTGTGTTGCTGAGATTGAGAATATCAAGAACAATATTAGAGAAAATTAGAGAAAAAAATAGAGAAAAACAAAATTCTGAACAGCATTATTGCTGTTTTTCTCAGAATCTTTTAGAACAGTTGGTATTATATAGTTAAATAATATTTGTAGTATGAAGTATAGCCTTACATGCCTCATTTTCAGAAATTTACAGCTTTTATAAGCTTGAGAAAGAAACAGCTGGTGAAGGGACAAATTGTAATTGGGAGCATTGCATGTTAATGGCAGATTTAAAGAATCCAAATATATGTAGTTAAATGCCAGGACAGTATATGTAAAGCAATATTTTAAATAGTTTCAGAACAGAATGTGTTTATTCCTTGCATGTTTGTTGCTTCCAAGGTTAAAAGGTAAAGTTCCCCTCGCACTTATGTGCTAGTCGTTCCCGACTCTAGGGGGCAGTGCTCATCTCCGTTTCAAAGCTGAAGAGCCAGCACTGTCCGAAGACGTCTCCGTGGTCATGTGGCCGGCATGACTAAATGCCAAAGGCGCATGGAATGCTGTTACCAAAGGTGGTTCCTATTTTTCTACTTGCATTTTTTACGTGCTTTCGAACTGCTAGGTTGGCAGAAGCTGGGACAAGTAACAGGAACTCACGCCATTATGCGGTACTAGGGATTTGAATTGCTGAACTGCCAACCTTTCGATTGACAAGCTCAGCATCTTAGCCACTGAGCCACTGCTTACATATTTTATTACATATGTAATAAAATGTATTGTGATTCAGTGTCTATCTCACAAGTTAACTTTATGTTGAACAATAGGATACATGCCTAAGATAATTATTCACAAAAGAATAAACTTCCTTGAAAGTAGATAAAAATATTTTTGGAAGGTATCAGTAAGATATTATAATATGTATGTATTGTATGTATGTATGTATGTATGTATGTATTTTTTACTTATTTATATTTGAAATGCATGTGAGCATGACACTGAATTAACTATATGGATTCAAACAGCAGCATTTCTGTCTTACTGACAGAACATGGATTGAATTTGGCAACATGTGGATTCAAAAAAATCTAATCGCTGCTATTTTTATTGCAAAAAGAATGTAAAAACACCCAGGAGACGGGACTATGTATTATTCATTATGCCTCATTTAAAATATCTTTGTATAATAATCAATGTGGATTTATTGATGAAATAACATCATATAGCAATAGCACTTAGACTTATATACCGCTTCATAGTGCTTTATAGCATCTCTATGTGGTTTATAGCTTATTGCCCCCAACAATCTGGGTATTCATTTTACTGACCTCGGAAAGATGGAAACCTAAGTCAACCTTGAGCTGGTCAAAATCAAACTGCTGGCAGTTGGCAGAATTAGCCTGCAATACTGCATTCTAACTACTGCGCCACCATAGCTCTTATATGAATACATTTTGTTTTTTCTTCTTACATTGGCAAAATATTATGCAAAGTCATTGTACTCCATATCTTCTTAACTACCATCAGCACTAAATTGGCAAAAACAAAGTTAGCATGTCTGAGAACTAAAGCCTATAGGAGTTTTTATTCTTGAAATTAGAGTAAAAGCTGAAAGTGAAAGAGTAAAAGTGTGAGAAAAATAGGAATTATTCCTGTAAAAGCATAACCTGAGTTATGCCATTTTGAAATCATGTTAAGGTTTTGTTTTACCTTGTATAACCTGATTATATAATTTAGCTGACATTTAAGAACATGAGAAAGGAAATGTGTAATTCCTGTGTTTTTGAGAAGATGTTTGTCTTGCAGGAAATATGTTCTTGGGTTAACTTGCCCTTATTAATTAAAGGAATTAAAGGAATTTGAGAAGATGTTTGTCTTGCAGGAAATATGTTCTTGGGTTAACTTGCCCTTATTAATTAAAGGAAGTACGCAATTGATGTTTTTGAGGGGTATTTCTGTTGGGAATTGGGGAATTTCCAGGGTGGAATTATGTACTGCATATGTTATATAAGATGTTATGTAAGATCTGAAACTGATTCCCAAGGTACTTTATTGACGTGTATTCTGAATGTCCTGAAGACTATAAAAACTTGTGTAAATTGTTTTATTTTGGTCTTTCTCTACTTTAGAGAGAAAGGCCCTTTGCAAAGAATAAACTTTGTTCCAGGATTATTTTGGTCTTTGTCTCTTTAAAACGATAATGGGATTTACCTGTCGACCACAATTGGCGCCCGAAGGGACTGAAAACATTCTGTCTGGAAGGGATTTCCCTGCGTGCGCACATAACACTGATTTCAGTGAGATGGGGTTATTTCCTTTCCAGCCGGAATTGCTTTTCTATGAACCTTGAGGCAGAGACCTGAATGCCTGGACAGAGAGGAACGTTCCTGAAGACTTCGGTGCACCAGGAGTGAGTATATGTTTTCTTTTTGGTGGTTTGGATTTGTGTATGTTTGTGTGTGTATGGCCTGTATGATTTGTGTGTATAATTAGTGTAATACAGGTTGGGGAAAGTATGGGGACTTTACTAGGGAAAAGTGCTGCTGAGACTGAAATATCCTCCATCCCCCATATCTCCATTAGGGAAATTGTTAGTACAGTGGTTAGAGGATTGCTTGGAAGCTTGTACAAAGGTATTAGATAAGGTGACTATGATTAATTATTGTAAGGAGGTTTGGCTGACGTTTGTGTTGATACAGCCTAATTATAGGTGGAGTAAGTTTGGGGAGTCAGACCCATATTGGATCAATGCTTTGAAGAAAGTTTTGGTGAAAAAAAGAAGTTGAAAGTTCAATTGTTATATGTTGAACCTCAGTTCCATGTTCAGTAGTTTAACTCCTCTTCCCCGAGAAGTTCTAGAGTTTTGTATGGGAAGGAAGAAGAAGAGGAAGGTTGGGATCCTTTAGCTTATGCTACATGCCCACCTCCCCCTCCTTCGTATAATCCAAGTTGTGGGTGAAATTGATGTTGTTGCTGGGAGCAGAAATGAAGAGACTTCAGCAGGGCAGTAATATAGGTAGCTGGAGAAGGAGTTGGGTGAATTGTTAGTAACTGTGAAACAGAATCCATCCACTTCTCCTCATGTTACATGTTCACAAACTAAAGGAATGTTTCCTTTAAGAGGAATGCCGAATGGTATTGCGGCTTTTGTGAATGTGTCTTTGACATCTTCTGATCTGGAAGATTATAAAAGAAATATGCCGTCTTTATAGGCGGATCTGATCACGTTGTCTGAGTCATTGGATTTATTCCTGAGACCCAATCTGTATACTTTTGCAGAGTTACGGCATATATTGGGTTATTTGTTCTCCCCTGAGGAGAGGTCACAAATTCGAAAGGCAGCTATGGTTTTTTTGGGGGGATAAAAACCCAAGTGGGGGCTGTTCAGCCCGTTGCTGCAGATGTTAAGTCTCCATTAGTTGATCCTGGTTGGGATAATAATAATTTAGCTGATCGGGAACAAATGGAGGGAGTTAAGACAGCTGTACCTCAAGGAAGAAACAAAAGTTTTTGAGGTGGAACAGTTGTGGGAAGAAACACCGTCTGTGTTTCTGGAAAATATTAAGGACAATTTGAATAAGCACACTGGTCTTTCTCCTGAAACGCCGGCTTATGAGTCCTTAATGAAAATGAAATTTGTGACGAAATCATGGCCAGACATACAGAAGCTACTACTGATATTGCTGCTCTGTTGAAAGAAGCTTAAAAGGTCTATGTGAATAGGGACGAGGCCAAGACTAGAAGAGAAAAAGAAGGAAAGAAATGATGAATGATGGTGTCTGTGTTGCAACAGACAGGAGAGGGAAAGGAGTTAGGTAGAAGAGGAAAAGGTTTTGTGAAACTTTGGTTGCAATGTGGCGACAGTGTCCTGGAATTGGGAGAGGATTACACCAGTGGAAAAAAGTCTAGTGTTGGTGGATTGGAAAGCAAAAAGTGTATTATACGTTTGGATGTGATATTTGTTCTAGAAGTAGGTCTTAATCTGCTTGGGAGAGATGCATTGTCTCTTCTGGGATGTGAGCTTGGTATACAAATCTTTATTGTTCTTGGATGAGGCAGAAAACTCTGTAGGAATGTGGTAAGGAAGGTTTATTGTTCTTCTTACCTGAGGTTGAATGCGAATATTTTGTCTTTGATTAATGTGATGTGATGGTGATATGTGTGTGCTGGCTAATTAAGTGACCTTCTTGGCTTAAGTCTGGAGCTGTGGAGGACAGGTGTGGTTAGGGCCCAAAATCAAGTTTTTGATTAAAAACCGCATCCTGAAGTTTTCCACTGCTTGAGGAATGGGCTACAAGATGTCAAGGATAAAACTGAAATGGGTATCTGAAGGGATGGAACCTTTCCAGGTTTTATTCCAGGTTTGCAAATGTTGTTAAATGGTATGTGTGTGTAATGAGAGTTGTTTAGGCAATAGAGCTCATTGTCTTGAAAAAATAATAATACTGAGAATGATAGCTCCCTGAAGTATTTATGCTGACTAGTTGGTAGGGAAAAGGCATGTGTGTGTTGGAATACACTAAAAGGTCTGATTGCAGAATAAATATGAGTGTGTGTGGTAAGCCCTTAAATGGGGGTGGTAAGGTGATCCTGATATTTGTGAATGCCTGAGAAATTTCCTTTTGTATATTGAAATAGTGAGTGGCAAGAGTTTGTTGTTGTAGTTGTTGTTATGTTGTAATAGCAAGTGTTTAAATGAGCAAGTGAGAGATGAGAGAGATCCTATGGAGAAGTAGGATTAGGTAGAGGTATTTGCGATGTTAATTAGAGATAGGAGTAATATTTTTCTTCTCTATATTTCCCCCGTCTTTTTGTTCTGAATAAGAGAAGTAAGAAAGTGGGGAGGGAAGGTGCGGTTTGTTTTCCCTTTTACACATTTTTTTTTCCTTTGTTGAGTTTGTCTGAGAGAAAGGAGGGGCGAATGGGTGATTTCATCCTGCATTGTTTCTGACTGCATTGGCAGCTATGCAGATGTATTTCCTGTCTGCTTTAGAGAAGTGACGTTGAAAGTTTGAAAAGTTTTTGGGAGTAGAGATCCGGAATACCTCTATTAGGTGATTTTCTTTTGCTTTTTGAAGTTTTTTATTACCCTCTTTTATGTTTTTGTGTCTGTGTATTTTGAATGATTTTGAATGCTGAGAAGGAGATTTCTAGATACTAGATACTGGATAGTCTGGGGAATAGTTGACTATGTTATTTTAGCTTAGTGTTGTCTAGGTAAAGGAGGTTTCCTTGAGGGAAGAATTACTGGTAGAAGGTAAAGATGACTTTTGGTCTGGTTAGCTAGGAAGTTACTTGTAAGTTAGTCTGTATAGACTAGTGAATTTAGATTAAGTTTTGCATTTCTTTGAAGCTTGTGGAAATAGTTTAGCTAATTTTTGATAGAAGTGTGGTGTGATTCCTCTGAAGTGGGGAGAGTTGAGTATTTATTGAGACTCTATTGATTTATTGATAGTTAATTTTAAACTAAGTTGTTTGGAAGAAAGGTTGAAGAGTTGAAGAAAGTAATAATATAGTGTTGCTCCAGTGTTATGTTTGCCTGGTTTAAGGAAAAATTTCCACTTGTCTGTAGTAGTGAAAGATGGTATAGCCAAAGGAGTGTTGGTTCGCATGTGAACTGGGAACTAAAAGGTGGTGCACAAATGCTAGGTTTTTAAAATTGTTTCAAGAGAGTTTGGTTCTCTTGACCAATAGGAGAGAGAGATGGGAAGATGTGGAACAAAATTGTGTGGTTATGAATAAATGAATTGAGACTGGATGAGATGCAGTTGTGAATGGAGACACTATTGAGATATTGGAAGGTGGAAAGTTACCGTTTGAATGGTCAGTGCAGATATGTGAGGTTTTTGCTTTATTGTAAGCATTGCACATATTAATTAATGAGGTAGGGAATATTTATGCTGATTTAAACTATTCTTATGGTATCTTACATACTTTTGGGATAATCTGGATTGAAAGGGGGTTGATATTTAGTAAAAGGAATTGCGATAGGTGGAACTTATCACAGCTGTTTTAAAGGCAGCTGAGGATCCTTCTAAACTTGATATTATATAAATAGTGGATGAAGGGGTGTGTAAGTGAATGGGAAATGGATTACTAAGATGGAGTGAGAATTTTTACTAAAGTTGTGATGTGGAATGTGATTGAATGAGTGCATGAGGGAACCTATTGGGGAACGCAAGCACTTATTGATTTTATTAAATGTATATGCATATATGTGTCTAGGGGTGTGTATACAATAGTTATACGAATGGTACGGAAATGAATACATTGTGTATGTAAAAATATATGTAGAGATTTGACCATTTGGCCTTTTCAATGAATCTAAGTAGATTACATTGAAATGCTGGTGGTATGACCATTGATATATGTAATAATAATAGTGGATTATTTTATTGGATAGGTTGAAGTCTTTCTTTGTGTAAAGATAGGTGCTCAGAAGATTGTTAAATCATATTAGAGCGAATAATATCCAAATATAGTGATAGGGGTATACATTTCATTGTCCAAGGTGATGAAGGTTATGGAACAATTAGGAATTGATTGGCAATTACATTTATTGTTTATGCAAAGTTCTATAGGGTGTTGTGAATGTGCTAATCAGATAAGTAAATCTATGTTATAAAAATTAATGTTAGAGTTTCAACTACTCTGAATGAAGTGTTTGCCTTTAGCTCTATTAAGAATAGGAACTAGTCCTAGGAAAGATCTGGGGATATCTACGTATGAAATGATGTTTGGATTGCCATATGTGGGGAAAGTTGAGATGCCTAGGATAGAATTGAAGGATGTTTTTTCTGAAAATATATATACAGAGACTGTCCCAGTGTTTTTCTCATTTAAGGTAAAAAGGACAGAATCCACCTCTTGATTTCCAAGCACATGAATACAAAAGTGGAGACTGGGTCCGATAAAAGCCATTACTGAGAAGAAGTTGCAGCTGGTGTGGAAGGGACCGTTCCAAGTTTTGCTGACTACTGAATCGGCTGTAAGGACTAAGGAACAAGGTTGGGTATGTTATTCCAGAGTCAAGGGACTGGTGGCTTTGCCTTATGGAAGGACAGTTGCTACGGAACCTGCAAACCCTTTTAAATTGACTTTTTGATGACAAACCTTAGACGATTGGGGACCAATGGATGGAAGAAGAGTTTTATGAAGAGATTTGTATTTGGCTAGGAGTGGTAATAATTCTTGTTGTGTTTTTGATTGTATTGAGGAAAGATATTATTGATTGGTGTAAATCTATGTTTTGGTATCCAGTGGATGTAAGTTCTCCTTGATTGATTGATGTTGGGGGAGCTAGTTCACTAGGAATAATGGGGTTTTTTGTGGTAATGTTTGTTATTCTACAGGTGTGGATAGGAATGGGGATTTTGGCTGTGTTGCCTAGTTACCCTATAACATGGTAGCAGCTATGTTTCCATACTGAATTCGAGCACCGTTATTCTTTTATAGAAGCACCACTAACCCTAATAGACACCACTGAGGAAGCTGAGATATGTATTAAGTCATCTTTTGAAGATGGTGTGTGCCAAGTGCAAACGTACATATGAGATAGTTCCTCAATACATTGGCCTTACAAATAGAATGGAATTTTTATATAAGCAATGCACTGAGCTATTTGGTAATTATATACCTTCATGCAAGAAGTTTTGGATTTTGGAGGAAGGGTTACATTTTCTATGTCTAAGGATACAAGTTCCCTCCAAGTTAATGTTTTTATGTGGTAACATGGTATTGACCAAATTACCTATTGTATGGAGAGGAGTTTCTATACTGTTACAGGATATTCATAGTTTACAGGAATAAAAGATAATGAAGAGGAGAATTGGGGATTGTGAGAAAAATAGGAATTATTCCTGTAAAAGCATAACCTGAGTTACGCCATTTTGAAATCATGTTAAGGTTTTGTTTTACCTTGTATAACCTGATTATATAATTTAGCTGACATTTAAGAACATGAGAAAGGAAATGTGTAATTCCTGTGTTTTTGAGAAGATGTTTGTCTTGCAGGAAATATGTTCTTGGGTTAACTTGCCCTTATTAATTAAAGGAAGTACGCAATTGATGTTTTTGAGGGGTATTTCTGTTGGGAATTGGGGAATTTCCAGGGTGGAATTATGTACTGCATATGTTATATAAGATGTTATGTAAGATCTGAAACTGATTCCCAAGGTACTTTATTGACGTGTATTCTGAATGTCCTGAAGACTATAAAAACTTGTGTAAATTGTTTTATTTTGGTCTTTCTCTACTTTAGAGAGAAAGGCCCTTTGCAAAGAATAAACTTTGTTCCAGGATTATTTTGGTCTTTGTCTCTTTAAAACGATAATGGGATTTACCTGTCGACCACAAAAAGCTACTCTTTTACCTGGTATCTACAATCATGCTCATGTCAAACAACACAAATTATTCTCATCAGGTATTTTCTAATGGGCCTATTTATCTTATTAATGTTGGGAATAGTCAAATCTTGGGTCAAATCATAACTGCTTTGAAAACAGCCTTTCATCTTTCAAATAACTATTACATTTCCATGTGTGCATATATTCAATGAAAACAACATTCAGTTGACTTCACAACATTTATTTTATTGGTCTTCTATTCTTATTAATTAATAAGTGAATTAATAAACAAATAGAAGAAAACTTCGTTAAAAACAATGGAGATAATAAACACGATTCTCTTGGAATCTATAGCACCACGTTTCTAGAAGATCTTGATTACTGAATGTGTTATTAATCAAACCTAATATTTGGGATTTTCAGACTAGCAGATATTCTCAGGAGAAGGTTCAGGAAGTATTTACCCTGAAGTTTGTATGGTGGATTTGTTTGTATGCTGGCAATGGAACTAGTAACATTCCTGCCCCTCAATCTCTCTAGTGGTAACTCAGAAAGCCAGGATAATTTGGCTAAAATTAGAAGGGTTCACAAGGGGATTTGTGCATTATATTCCCTTCAACTCTTAAAGTTGAAAGACCAGCCAGTAATTTCTGCTTCTAACATAGCCATTTTATAGCATTCATGACATTTGGAAATGTGATTATTTCTTCTTATGGAATTCGCTTGCCAGAACATCAGAATGCGAAAAGGCAGCATTAGAATATGCTTGACTGAATACCATATATTGAATTAAACTTGGTCAGAAGCATTCAGGCTCATATTTCACCTTTCCTGTAAGCATGAAAAAATGTGTTCTTCTTGACATGTGCAATGCTTCAAATTGAATGTCAAAAAGGTTCTTTGGAGTACATGTCAGAACAACTGTAGATTTTTTTTCAAATTGAATCATCCTAAAACATAATCCTGGAGACATACACTTAAGCATGTTGAAAGCAAAAGTGATTAGAAGCTACGTAAGTATTATATGTTCCAGGAGCACATCAAAATAACAAGGGCAGATAAAAGTACTTTTTGAAGGAAATTTCAGTTAGCACTCATGAGCTAGTAAAATAATCTGTTATTTTCATCACAAATATAGCAACTGCTAACGAGCTGTCTGATGGGTGCAATCTACGCATTTTTAATATCTCAGATGCTACATTCAAATTTGCTTACAAAAAAGCCCTATTCCTGATTATACTAAGCATTCTCCTGAAAGAAACCTATTCATATCAATGCCATTTTAATACAATTCAATAAAGCAAATACCTAATGAGTGACAATAAAATAACATAATTGTCAAATATTATCTGAGACATCTCTCATGGTGATGGACATTGTATATTCAGCACATGCTTGTATTTTAAGAAAACAAAGTGTAAAATATGTGAATTGGCAATTAACACTTAATAATTCCTTTTTCCAAGCAGAAAACATTCCTATTTCACATTTTAACCTCCCTTATAGAATATGGTATATTTTCCAACTTGATGCAGTCCAAATATTTTTGTCCCAGTGGCATGCCATTAGAACTGCCCAGAGTGGTTTGGGATATGGGTTGCATATAAATTTTAAAAAATTACTATGGTTAGCCACAGAGTCAGACAGATGTTTAGATTGGATATGGCATTTTTGTTCACTGATAGTGTTGCTCCCAAGGACCTAGGGTAGGCAGATATTCTTTAATAATATTAAAAGTATCATCGCAGCCTTTTGCAATTTACTGATGGTGATTTCACCAATGCCATGGTGTTCAAGTAGTGCTCCAGATGTTTTGGAATTGCATCCAAGGTGCCTATTACTATTGATACTTTGCTTTCTTTTACCACAGTTTTTCTATTTCTATTTGCAGGTAGTTGTATTTTGTTATCTTCTCCAGTTCTTTTTCTTCTTTCTCCAGGTACTGCTACATTCACTATTTTATTTGGCTTTCTTGTCAACAATTGTTAACTCTGGGATGTTGCATGGCAGATGCTTGTCTGTTTGAATTCTAAACTCTCAGACGACTTCATTTTCTATAACTTGTTTTGTGGTAACTTGCTTATTGACAAGTGGTATTTCCAAGGCACAACTGTTATTACTTTGTTGTTTGTAGCCAATCGCTGTGATCTTCTGGAAACAGCTAGCAATGTGGTCCACTGTTTTTTCAACATCTTTGCAGAGGTGACATTTATTGCCTGTTGCTATCTTCTCAATTACAGTTCTGTATGTATTTATTCTGAACGTTGATCTTGTGCAACCAGAATCAGCGCCTCTGTCTATTACTTCAATTTTCCTGCTCCTAGCTATTGCCAGGTCTTGTGGTTATCTGCTTTGCCTGCTATTTTTTAATGTACTGGCCATGCACTATTTACTTTGCCTAGCCACATCTCTTATCTATTTTTCATTTGATCTATCTTATAAGCCAGTTTAGTATCTTTGGTATTCAGTAAATCTTCATGATGTACTAGCTTCAGTGCATCTTCTTCACTCTCCTGCAGATATTCTTCCAATGCCTTTTGCATCTTCAGTTTTCTGGTGTACTTCCCAGACTCATGTATTTTCTTTGGTAAATAATGTCTGTCAACATTATTGTGTGGATGAAGGGTATGATTCATTCTCATTATTTTTCTGATCTTTCTAACCAGGGCTTCTACTTCAGCTTGAGTCCCCTCCACCATTACAGCTGCATAATTAATGACTGAAACTATTTTTCCCCTATTGCTAATAAAGGTGACACATTTGTCGATTCCAAACTCCGTTGTAATATCTTGGTTGTATAAACAACCAAGTTGTATAAGCAACAATTCTATTTCAGATGGTATACAGCTTCAAATTGTCCACATGAAAGAGATGTGATGGTTGGCAGATGTTTTTGATGTTTGATAGCCATGACCTGAACTTTTCTGTATTTTTGACAGAGGGATCTGTGCAAACACAAACAGTAGAGGTGATAGTGAATCTCCTTAGAAGATTTCTGTCTTGATATTAACTTCTCCCAATCTATCACCATTGACCAACAACCATGTCTTCCATTGTGCCATCAATTTTTGTACAAAATTTCTGTTGTTTCTAGTGACTCCTTCTAGTGACTTATTTCTGGCTCTTATCCAATCACAGCAGGGAATCAAATGCCTTCTTCAACCCACTCTACGTTCAAGCTAGTTTTGCTTGTTTGTTCATTAGATTTATTTGCTGTCCATTTTGCCTTAAGATAACTCTGTATGTTCTTTTATTTTTTAATTTTTCAAAATCATCATCAATTAAGGGCTGATATTTATTTCTCTCCTGTTTGGGCAGTTTCCCTTCTGGTCGGAGGGTGGGCGAACTTTGTTTACTACTAGATGCTGTTGGACTGCATCAGTAAGAAATTTAAAACTTGTTCATAATCAGGTAATTGGCCTGTAGTTGCTTGGTGCTGCTTTCTTTTTCAAAGCTGAAAAGACATTTTTAAAAATGTCAGCTGATTTAAATGTTGTCCAAACCAATTCCAATTGAATGGTAGGAAAAACCTCGTAAAAGTAAGAGCAGTTTAGCAATTATTACAGGAGCTGGCTGGTGGCTAGTTCCTTCCTCTTTGCAGGAATGTGTGTGGCTGCCATGCTTGGTTTGACGGCAATTCCTGTCCTGAAGAGGGGGTTAGACTCTTTCAACTTCATGATTCTAATTCTATTAGTTTCTAATTCTAATTCTAATTCTATTATTAAGATTATTAATCTTAATAATAAAAATGATACGAATTTGTCATGCAAGTATCATTTCCAATTAGTTTAATCCTTACTGTACATTGAAAATACAGCCACATCACCTTTAAAAGGATCTTTTTCTTTAACAGTATTTCTAAGATTCTGTTATGTTTTTCCTTTGCATCCATGAAGGAAGAAGTGAAACACATTCAAGACCATGATTGCTGGGATTTATTCCATGTAAATATATGTGTTGATGAAATGAAACAGAATAAATTAAATAAATGATCATTTCTTAATGGCAAAACAAAGCAGAATATACAGAAATGTGTTTTTAAAATATCTAGAATTGATGGCATCCTCTAAAAGATCAATTAGCAGCAAAATGCAAAGCTTCACTTAGGAATACACTTTTATTGATATTATAAGGTTTACTTATATCTTAATAAAATATTATCACTTGCTAAAAAGCTCAGGAAATGGTTTTACTGATATTTTTGTAGTACTTGAAAAACATTTGGATACATCATGGCACATTTACAAATAACTTTGTTAGCACTACTTGACACAGCATTCTTAGCTTACAGCATCAAGGGAAATGCAAGGTTTTATTAAACCAAGCATGCAAGTGAAATTTGATCAGCTATTAAAATGAAACATAAGTGACCACCACTTAAAAATATAATTTAATTGTATTTTTAATTACATGTATATGTATTGAATCCAAAGATATATAGTAGCCTAACTAATGAGAATTAATTCAGTGAATATAACAAAGATTTATTTGGAACTTAGTCCTATTACACATTTTGACTAGGTTGTCACCAATATAGTTAAATTTATTTGCTATGGAAAAATGAATTTTAAATAGTTTCTAAGTGAAGAAGCCTAACTGTTTCTTTTATTATAAATCATTTGATATATTATAATATAACACTGAAAGTCAAAGAAATATGAGAAATGAAACACTGGAGAATGTACAGTATTTTGCTATTTGCAGAAAACCATTGAAAAAGTTGTGTTTATCAACTAAGAATATTGACTACATCATATTTTGCTCTGATTATAGAAGATAATAAAATAAGGTGGGCTTCTCATATGCATCAAAGTCACTGTCTCATAAGTGATCAAAGCACTTTTTATCCAATACTCACCGTGAATCACACACTCAATGCCTGTTCACGCCACAAGCATCTGGATACATCATCGCTGCATTTTTTCTTTTTATTAATTATGACATGCATGTTGCTTTTTCAAACAAAAATAATGAACAATGACAAATTATGGAATGGTTTATGGAAACAGCTCTAGAGAAAAACCTTAAATACCATCTTGAATAAAAATTAGAAAGTTATAATCTGCATTGAAATGTATACAGCATGGAAGAAGAAAGTGAACTAAAAAAGACTAGACTGAATGTGTGGTTATGCATATAATGAGCTTTACATAGCATTATGGGAGTAGAACTTTAGGACTTGATACCAGTATTTTCCTATACAACTCCCATGATTAATTTTTGCAATGGCAGGAAAATAGCATTCAAAATGGGTACTTTAATTTTACAAACTACTATAGCCCATAAATTAGGAAATAGAATTGTATCTGAGTAACAAATCTTATCAAAAGGCATAAGCTTTCACAAGATGCAGCCCACTTAGTTATCTCCATGGAGTGGCTAAGCTAAAGCATTTAAAAGCATTTAAATTTGGATGGCGGGAATGGAGAAAGGGTAGACAGAGTGGCTATGAAGATATAGTTAAATATGATTATATGTGAGATATATACAAATATCATAACTTTTGCAATATATTGAAAAAACCTACTGTATTTGTTGAGGCCTTCTGCAATAGTTTGAAAGCTTTGCATATAAGTTTAGCAATCACTAGCAAAATTGCGCTGGTAAAGATTCTTTTTTTCCAGAATGATTCCTCTATGTCAGTGATAGCTAACCTTTTCCGATCTGAGTGCCCAAAGCGCGTGTGTGCACGTGTGAAGCGCATGCACCCAAACCCCCAAAATGTGATGCATGCACGCCCCCCCCAGCATGCACATGCATGGCAGAGACCTGAAGACCAGCTGGCCAGTGGCAGCATGTGCGCATGCGCAGCAGAGCTGAACTGGGGCGATGGCTCGCGTGCCCACAGAGTGGGCGCTGCATGCCACCTGTGGCACGCTTGCCATAGATTCACCATCATGGCTCTATGAAATCAGTAGAAATATTTTAACCTATGAAGTGGAAATTATTTTATCCTTTCTTTGATTCTTGATCTTAATCTTGAGTCCATTATAATGCGATGACATTGTACTGTAAGGTACCAGAGTCACTTGATAGTAGGATGGATGGCATATAAATTTAATAAATAAATAAAATTATTTTTTTCTGGGGAGAAAGATATTGCTGGCAGGTGATAGCATATATCACAATAGAAGAAGAATGTGTGATATATTATGTTTCTCATTGAGCTGGAAATACTGACAGTTATAGTCTTGTCACATTTCTGTGGAAGCACTAGATGAGAAGCGCTAGATGCTTCAGATGATGACAATGGTGGTAAGAAGGGTGATGATTTATATACTGCCTGTTTATATAAATGCTCATGGTGGTTACAATATGTCTCATAAAATACGTAATTTACTAGTCTCTTCCAGAATATAACTATATTGTTTTCAATATAGTAATTAAAATATTATTTAAAATCTTAACATTGGCTTATAATAAATACAGATATTTTCAGATAATCATATTTCAAACAGCTTAATGGCAAGTGGAGTTCTGAGTTGCAATTCTTAAACATACAGTATATCTAAATCATAGAATTCTGTTCATGTTTATATAGTGCATTTCTTTAAAGAGTCATTCTTAGTTGCATTATACCTGAAGTTACTTTAAAAGGTATTGCAAATGTCTCCTTATAAAACAGAATAATTTGTGAAACAAAAAGCAAATATAGTACATTTAATACTTGAATAGCTTTGTTTTTTCTCAAGATCCATACTGTTACAGTATTCCTCCAAGAACTTTTGCTTTAATAAAAATAATATATAGCCAACTGATGAAAAGGGATGAAAATTTGTCCAAAATCTCTACTGTGGTCCTTTCTGCAGAAAAAAAAAGAAGCTCTCATCAAAGAAAAATATACTCCTGGTGCAATTGTATAAAATACTATTAGATTGTAATCCTATAGTTCTTGGTATATCGCTTCCTGAACTGTATAATTACAGTATTTAGTTTCTAGTCTCTTTTGTCTGAGACTTTGAACCCTGAAGTGAAAATATAACACCAGATCATCTATACCACTTTCTTGACAATTTCCAGGGTTGGGTATTTTCAAGGATAGTAAATTCCATCCTTGGAAAGCCTCAGAGAAGGTAGGGAAGGTGCCGAGTAGTGTAGGGGAAGCTGAGTATCTGAACTCTCTTAATCCTCCTCTTTATTTCATACCCTGATGTGTCCCAGAAGTAAAGTTACAGTGTCCTTGGAATGGTGTTTCTTTAAAACAATAGTTAAACATTTAAAATAGTTGAATAAGAGAGATACAAACATTTTTCTCCCTTTATGTCTGCCCCAATGGACACCAGACTTCCCTGCAGGACACACTGACCTCTTTACTTGCATAAAAGTAGCAAAGGAATCAAGCATGGAAGGCTGCAAATAGCTGCTCTTGCCAGCCCAATGCACTCTGGAGGCTTAGTGTTAATGAAGCTGATAATACAGCTTCCATTTGCAATCGACTGCATCAGAAATAGTTGTATGTGAATTCTGGGAACAATAACCCCACAAATTTGAAATGCATCAGAAGGGGAAAGTTTGCTACACATGCTTGCTTGGGAATGGTTTCCACTTAATTCACAATGGAGATGTATGTATGCAGTTACACCGTAATAGTCTGAAAGAACATATTCTGTAATGTCTTGGGAAAAGAAAATGAAGGTAGTAATATCCCTGTTTGTTTGTGGTAATTTCTGAAAAGTGTTCTCTGTGCTCTCTACTCTCCCAATTTTTTCTAATGTAGAAATCTAGAAAAGGTCCACAGAGTCAGAATTTAGATTTAAGGTTTAAGGTTTATTTGGATTTATAATTTAGCTAAGTACGTAGCAAAGTGGCCCCTTATTAATATTTTGATTCCAATGTATTTAGGACTTTAATAGTATAAGCAAGTTCAACAAGTCTGCAGAATTCTCAGAAGGTGTTTGCAAGGAGTAGGCTGAGGCCAGGAGGAAGCAAAAGTGATTTAGGAAGTTCCAGTAAAAGACAATCTGCTTTTATTTATTTTTTCTCAGAATGTCACATGGAACAATAGTTCCTGAAGGACTCTGGAGATAGAAATTTGAATTCTGGAAGGCCACATTGCACAGACGTGGCACATATAATTCATAAATAATGTCAAGCAAAATTGAATATATTTCAAAACATTCTGTTCCCTTAAAATTATACCTGCCTTTCTGGTCACAGAAAGCATGGGAAACATTCACGAGAAGACAAGTCTGGTGACTGATTTCTTGACATCATTTGAATACTGTTATTTACGTTTTTAATACACTTTTAGGACAAGTCTTAAAATATATCATCAATCATATTTCAGGTATATTCTCTCTCTCTCTCTCTCTCTCTCTCTCTCTTCCAGACATGTACATACAAGATTTTTTTGGGTGGTGGTGGTGGATTTGCATCTCTCCATCTGTTTCTATTCCTGAGCATAAGTGAGTGGGTGAACTATTGATGCAGCCTTTCTGTTGCTAGGTCCATACTGCCATCTGGTGGACATCTTGCCAGCACTCTTACAAAAGATTTCTATCACAATCCCCTGCCTTTATCTTTTTAAGTAAAGCCCACTAAGTTAAGTGGATCTGTCTAATATTGATGTCTTTTATAAAAGGTAGCATTTAATATATTTGTCAACTGTGGTATCAGATCAAATAAATTTTTATTACAATAAAAGACTAAAATAAATTACACTATCTTGTTCTTAATTAAATCTTTAATAATGCATACTTTTACATAATCACATCAAATTATTTACTTTTCTCTTTATATCATTCGCTTCTTAATATATAGTAATGATATTTATAAAATGTAAGTTTTTCAACTATCAGATCACTATTGTCTCACATTTACTTTTTTATTATCATTATTTTAAGTGTGTCCTTTAATTCTTTTGGCAATTTAAACTTTATTAGCAGGCAAAACATGAATTAAAGCAAGCTTTCCTGTACATTGGAATAAATGACTACCAAAATTTATATCAAATAATTATGCACTAATACTTCCTAGCTTTCTTTTGTAGAACATTTATTAACATCTATTACCATTTCTCACCTGATATCTGTTGGATTACTCCAACAACTCAAGTACTCCACTACTCAAAAAACATGTAAAAGACAAAGAACAATAGCAATTGGAAATCAATCTACTTTAGTTCACCAGGTGAGGATAACCAATATATTCATAGCTTCAAGTCTTCTCTTCTTTCTTCTTGCTGTATTCCACATAATTTTGCTTTTTCTTCCTTAATCTTTGGTCACATTCAGAAGTAATGTATTTACCAGAAAGGAGGGCAATTGTAAATTATTACCACCACTATTCCTGCCAATAAATATTAGATTGAAAAAATCTTATATTCTCCCTTAGTGTATTCTAAAGGACCACGTGCATATTAAGATTATCTGTGGAAAATTGTAGCCTTCCTTTAAGGTTTATACAATCCACAGAAAAATATGTGCTATTTTGACTTCTATATATTCTGGTTTTATTTGATGATTTTACTTACTCATTTGTTTTCTGTTGCATTAATTTGGGCTATGAAAGGATACTACTAGCATAAGTTACTCAGTTATGAGTAATTTTAGAGTATGAGTAACTTTAGACAACAGTTGTGGTTCACTTTGGCATATGTATTATTTCATACCTATTAATAACAAACTGCTACATATTTGAGACTGTTGCATATGAGAGCCAAAAATGAAATCTACATTTTATCTGATGCTTTTCAGTAATGGCACTGCCAGTTAAAACTGTCATGTAAGCAAGTTTTGCATGATTCAGGGATTCATCTTCATCAATAGAAAATTAACTGGACACAGTGGTTAAGATGCCACTTCTCAGATTTGACTTGGCAAATTTTTGAGAGTGATTTAGTAGTTGAAATCCCTTCTTGTGTGGTATAGGATATAGTTGTGTGGAAAGTTCCAGTGGGCACCAATTAGGTACAGTGCCGTGCAAATGTAACCCCCCCCCCCAAAGCTCTCAACAATTTTTTCTTTGTGCTTACCTTGTTCATAACATTTAAGCTATACCAGAAAGAATCTAAGGAAGGTGTAATTGTAATTATCTATTTATTTTCTTTTAAAGAAATAGGTAGACAATGGAAAACTGTTACATGCATTTATCTTCTACACCATCTTGTTCAAGTGATTAGTATCTGCATTGCTCTTATTTTAGTCAATATGCTACAGTGAATACCTAAAAATATTTTTTCATTCCTCTGCTGTCACACTGAGATTTAAAAATTATAGTGAAGAGGCTGAGAATAAATTAACAGTCAAGAATGTTACTTTGTCTGAAGTTTACCTCAGCATTTCAGTTAAAGAGATTATCTATTTTAGCCAAATGTTTTTACAAGGTTGAAGGAAATCATTAATTCATATTCATTCATTTATACACAATTTATTTTTTAAAAAAATCAATATTACTATACTAATATTATAATATATTTATAACATATCCTGTCATATGCATATTAGTATCTTAGGAAGTACCTATACAATAAAAAGCTGGTTTTTATAAAGAGAGGTTTTACAATGGTCTTCGGCAAGATATTAAAAGATAAATAAGCCATTTGACCCTGTGATGTCAAAATATTATACACTTCAATTTGTATTTCCTAACCCAATCCAACTGTCCTGATCACTGACTAATATTACTTATATTATGAAGATTCCAGACAGTTATAAGTTAACTACATTTCAAATGTTAAAGGAATATGAAGTACAAGCCAACAAATGAGAAACCTGTTAAGAATCAAGGAACAAATTCATAATCTCAGCCCAAACTGAAGATGGCAATCCATGCAATATGCTTTAGTTTAAGCAAGTACATCTGCACATTTTTTCCTATTGCTTTTGAAAGACAGTGATGGTAGAGGATGAAATCATATATTGGGGACGGAATGATTTTTCTTACAATGCTTCAACTGAATCATATGCAAGCCTGTATGTCACTCCAAATGTCCCAACGTAAGCATTATTTGCCAATATATTTTGGGCATGAGTTTTATGTTACTATGTAGATTTATATTTTATAACAAGCTAATAGGGGTAGTAGGAAGGAAACTCTCATTCAAATGAATCTGCACACATTATTTGATATACCTGAAAGGAAGATCTTTGGGTAAGTTCTGCCCACCAAGAGGTTAGGGAAGTGGGAATTTGGGGCCAGGCCTCTTTGGTGGCTACCATTACCCTGTATCAACTTCTTTCTGAGGCCTGGTTAGACCCCATCTTGGGCCTCTTTAAACTCTTCTAAAAGCAACTCCTCCCCTGAGCACTCAAGGCTTAATGTTGATGGCTGTGGTGTATTTTTTTCTTACAAAGTATGAATTGTTGAGCATATTATAAAAGTTCTATTGATTTTTTTTCAACATGTTATTGATTTTTTTTTTAGTGTGAAGCATCCAAAGTTTTTTTTAAAGCATGGGATAATATACAAATGATAATAATTTTTTCAGGCTGAACTTATTTTATTTATTAGATTTATAGCTGCCCATTTCATACTTGTGGTTCTTATGTTAATTTACCATTTATCTAATATTTTCTCTTCCTTCTCTCTCATTCACCTTTTCCTCCCCTTTCTTCATTATCAAACTTCAATTCTTTGCATCTATATGACATGAAATGTCTTTTTCTTTTGTCTTTTTCTGATTCTTCAGATCAGTCATACTAAAAATGGTAACTTTTAAATAAATACATTTCTGTATAAAACATCTGATTATATAGTTAAATGTTTTATTTCTAATATTTTACCAAATTTAGACATTCATTAGAGATTTATCATCTCCCTATAAAATATACTATTATGGTTTAATTGTGACTTTCTTATTTATGTTAAGTGTATAGTAATGTCTTATTTATTAATAAATGAGTTAATTTGTATTCAGTTGTAATGCTGGTTCATTATAATCTTAATTTCAAAGTATTATGGCAGGTTAATTTCATTTGGATTGTTTTTTTCACTCTCTGACTAGTTGTATTTTGTTTCTTTAAAAGTCTTGTGTTTATTTTTATTTTAAAACTTTTATATTTCTCCATTTCCTGATTTTTAAAAGTATATACTTAATCATCCCTGGGGAACCCAGTGGATTTATTGATTCTTTTGATCTTGCCTATATCACATTTCTAAAAAGAAGTGGTAAGGACAATTCCTTCCTAGAAATCTTTTTTCTGCCCTAAAAAGAGAGATAAATAGATGAAGAAAATGTATTCTGCATATACCCAGAAGCCTTTGGGTTAAGTGCTATGCTTTTGAGGGCTATGCTTTTGAAATGAAGATAGATTTGTGACTTGAATCCTACCTGTAATAATGAGGTTTTGCAATTAATCACAAAAATACAGGGCTGACTGAATAAGTTTCCTTTAATAAGTCTACCAAAAAATTGAAATAGCCCTGGATACATGACCAACAATGAGAATAATTTTCCTTTTGTCCAAAGGTTTTTCTAGAAGACTTCTCTCCTCCCTTGGTCTCTCGCCTCTCTCATAAAGAATTCAGCGAAACCTTTAACATTATCCGTTTTGAAATGTTGCGAATTTTCAGTGGTATTATACTATTTAATAATTAATACAAGGGATGAAAATTGGTATTGCCTACACACGCCTACTCCACAATAAAATAGGTTTAAGATGAAGTCGGAGATGTTTCTGCTATGACAGCTATTACATTCAATATGTTAATTTTCATTGCAGACAGCTGCATTTAAGTATAATCTCTAACCCATGAATATATAGAATATGCTTTTCCATCCACAGGGCAGATCATGGTTTAGTTAGCATTTCAGAGTTAATTCATATGAGGAATTAGCTCTCTTAGAAGGTAACAAAATGACAAAGTACATTTCTAATAATTCTACCTAGCACTTATTTTTCTACACAGGCCATCATGTGGAGAGTCAGTCCAGCCACCATTCTCTAACTATATGAATTTTAAGGTGGGCCATACAAATGTGGGCTTTGTATTCATTCAATTCCAGCCCCAAATTAGTCTGTAGATCAGGAATCAACACTTTCTTGACCATTGTACTCCACTGTATATTGTAATAAGTTTAACAATGTCCAATTCAGTAATGAACATCTTAAGAGATACTGTTAAACAATGAAGTATAATAAAGGACACATTTCTGTAGGTAAATAATTAAGTGGAAAGAAAATGAAATAATGACAATGGTTGTTAGTTTGGTAGTAGCAGCCACAATAATTTGTTGTTCTATCATCTATCCCCTAAATAAACGTGTTTTTCAATTAAGGTATGGATAAAAAAACCTGAAAGCTAACAACAACATCATCATCATCATAAACCCAAGCACTTTCAGGTTTGCTTTGGCTCAGTATTATTTTTGTTATATGATCTTTCAATATCTACACCATTTCCTTTGCTGAAACCTCCTGGAAATGTATTTATTTATTAATTAGCTATATATACCACCTTTCCTTCTCTAGCTCATGGTGGCATATACAGCACTCTTCCCTACCATTTTTTATTCACAACAAGTCTGCAAGGTATACTGGAATAAAAGGGAGTGCCTATCTTAGTTATCCAGTGACCTTCTGTGGAAGCCAATGGATTTGAACCAACCTTGTACAAGAAGAATATCAAATTAAGGCCAAGTAGGAGGAGGAAGATTGTGTCATATGTTTATTCTGGATATGCTAAAGATTCATTGAAGATATGCCAAGCAAGACTGCTATTCCAGTTATCCTCATTCTAGCAACATTACTGTATAGGAAGAGACATTTCTACCCGGAATTCAGAGCCTTAGTGCCTTCTATTCATTTCTTTCCTTCCCAAATCAAGAGAGAGCTCCTTAAAGTGATGTGATTTATTGAGAAAGAGATAGGGGCAGTATAATTCTAAAATGGTAAAATTGCAAAAAGGAAAATGGCTGATCAGTATTTCTGCAGCTATTGCTTTTCAGAGCAATAATCCAGCTGCAGCTTTTGGTTGCTTCCTCTAGCACTCTCTTTCCATGTATCTTTTTCCAAACCAAGCAAGATGTCAAAGGTTTGAAAGAGGCATAGGAATAATTGTGTCTTTTAGCATACATTCTACATGGAATCTTGCTCCTGATACAGCCATCTCAAGGGATATAAGTGATCCTCTGCCATGTGCAACCAGCCAGCCATCAATACAGGATCCAGAAGGAATAGCTCACGATCACTCTCATTTTATGTACTTCAGCTTATGCCATATATGTCATTCACATATATGAATATACATACATACATACACATATATAAATACACACACACACACACACACACACACATATATATATATATATTTTCTCAACATCTACTTCTAATACTGTATTATACAGAACCAACAGCCAAGCATTTCGCCT
Source organism: Pantherophis guttatus (assembly GCF_059756535.1). Taxonomy (NCBI): domain Eukaryota; kingdom Metazoa; phylum Chordata; class Lepidosauria; order Squamata; family Colubridae; genus Pantherophis; species Pantherophis guttatus. The sequence continues at coordinate 63,069,468 of NC_142070.1, read as the reverse complement.
GCTAAGGAAAGATTGAGAGATGAGAATACAGCTTTATCCTTTTCTGTAGAAGGATAACATGAATTATCATATATGAAGGTAAAAATATGTAATTTTCAGATTTAAAATTTCTATACATTCTGCAATAGAAAACAATAAAAACCCAACCCCAAATAGTCCATTGTTGCAAGAGAAAAAGAGAAGAATTAATTTCAAGAAGCAAATACACCAACATAAGTGGGGGGAATTTTAGAAACAAATAGAGAAAATCACACATCCCTCTCAGACCTCTGATATTGAGAAGGGTGGGGTCCTGAAGCCAATTTATACAAAACAGAAAGAGAACCTGTACTCTGCTTGCAAAACTGCCAGCATAAGCTGTACAATCCAGTTTGAAAGGTGAGGGGTGGGGGATGGAGGGATCACAGTGAGAGGTAATCATAGCAGGATGGATATTTCATATTTTAAGCTCCTCACCCCTCCACCAAGTTTTCCTAAGATTATTTTGGGAGAGATAAATGCCAAAATCATTATCCTCATTCTTTGCATTATTCACAATGGCAGTTACTACCCCAATCTAGGAAACACAGTGATTCACAAGGAGAGATTGATTACTCACATGCATTGGTGACAGCAAAACTGTTGGCCACCTCCAGATTGTCAATGTGCGGTGACAGTCGGAATTCTGAAGTGGAAAACTGAACCATTCCTACACGAAATGCACTGTATTCCTGATCTGCTCCTCTGGGGAAGAGCCCTCCTGTTGGATGACAGACAAACATAAAAACAGAACAAGAGACAGAAAGAGGGAGAAAGAGAGAGAGAGAGAGGACATCAGTGCTGCAGGCTGAGCTGTAGGAGTATCAGCTCTGCTTGGGGAAATAGCTTTGGAACTTGCCTCAGATTAGAATGGCCTCCAATCTCACTGATGTTAAGGACAATCTGTCCCAACCTACAGTAGTAGTCTTATCTTGCTGCTTTTCAGCAACTGCAAACCCTGATTAAGTTTGGTGGACAGGCTGAGGGTGGGGGCGGGGGTGGTGGCCACTCTGAATATCCTTCATCAGTTTAGGATATGCATCCTTCACTGATCCAGACCCCTTCTGATTTTTTTTTAAATCCATTCAGGAGATCTAATTTCATGATTTCAGGGGGAAACATTGTCTGTACAACTGGTTAGCAACGGGGATTCTCTTTTAAAAGCCATTTGTGGAAGTAAACTGTTTTTTTAATGGGAAAAAAGTACAGCTGGGAAGCAGTCATTTGAATTGCGAAATAGGCTATTGGAAACTGGTCTCTAAAGAAGGCACTCTCAGCATCCATTTCCTTCAGCAGAGAAGCACAATTTAAGTTTACATGCTGTGAATTGGGGTTCAATCAAATCTTCTTTAGAGGAAGAAAAAAACCCCGCAGATTTTGGGAGATGAAGACAAAAGGTTTGCTCTGAAGAGGACACTCACCTATTTGTATGCCGTTTGAGTAGACCTCCCAGATGAATCCCCAAACCAAAAGAGCCAGGAAAAGAGAAATCTGCCGTTTTTTTTGCATTGCCATGAAAAGTAGAGCATCCACCAAGCCAGAAATATTCCTCTGCTGCTGCTGCTGCCTCCTCCTCCTCCTCCTCGTCTTCCTGTTCCACTACTACCGCCTCCTTCTTCCCTGACCGTTTCTCGCTCAGCAAATTAGATCCTCTGCATATTGAGCAAGCAGCCGAAGGACTGGAGCTGGAGAGGATCTCCCAGCAGAAGCAAAAGGATCTGGGTGCCGGGGAGGGGGGAGCTTTGGCCCGCTGCTGCAGTGCTCTTGGGGCTTGCCCAAAGAAGAAAGAGGCAGCTTGAATGCAGTTTTTCAATGCTGCTGTTATGGTCCCGACGCTTCGGTACATCCAGCTCCTTCGTAAGCTATCACACACATTCACCCCTCTCTGTCACACACACACACACACACACTCACGCGCGCACACACCACACATGCACACACACGCACGCACTCCCGGAGTCCGGGTAAGGCAAAGCAAAGGAAAGAAGCAGGCGTGCGCGTGCCCGCCGCGAACGCGCCTCCGCCCCCTCTTTGCTCGCCCCGCGCAGGCCTCGAAGCGGGGAGGGTGGTTTCTTCTGCCGCACGGCTCTCCTTGTTGAGGGGTTTGCCGTTTTCAGCACCGGGGACAGCGCCAATGAAGCCTCTGTTCGCAACCAACCCACTCCTCAGCCCGCCCCCTTATGCTGCAGTAAAGCACCCCCTCTCATGGCAATTGTGGTTAGTTTGTCTCCCTCCCTCTCCATCTTATTACGATAAGTATAGCCTTTTGGTCTAAGAAAACATGATGTGGGTTGCACAAGATGCAACTTAGAAATTGCCTGGCTTTCAAAGCTCCTTCTTCCCCTCCATCATCCCCTACTCCAGTGATTCAAGGAGTATCTTGGAGGAGGAGGAGTTTGCTGGTTGCTTTGTACATGCTAATTTTTAAAAATCATATGTGCTGGTGCTGAAGGAAACGGTTTTGAGGAGAAATGGAAAGGAGAAGCTCCCACTACTGTTTTCTGCTTTCCTGAAATTCTGACTAAGCCATCTCTCTGAAGTGGCACACACCCACATATACAAATAGGAGATGCAGTTAAATATGGTTCTAAACAAGCTAACTGCCAGATTTTTGGGGTCTGCATTAAAGTTAATGAAAATGCTGAAAGGTTCACAAAGCATGTCACCACTTTGGATTGCATATATAAGAAATTAATTCTTTATATTGAAAGTAATAGGAGATATTACCAATTGCTATTTATATGTCAAAAAGTTCATCAAAGGCCACAATAGAAAAAAAGGTTATGTTCCAGGCCAGAATTAGTTATCAGAACAATAATTTAGAGCACTTATTCTTAAAGAGGAGTTAATTACGCCTAAAGGCATAATTTGAGCCCATCCTGGAGGTAATGGAGCAATTTGTAATTGCTTGTTTGTGAATTGAGAATCCACTTTGGAACTGTTCTGCTTGTGCGAAACAAAACCTATTTTTTCGGTGGGGGGGTTAATTTTATTTACTAATAAATTGGGTTATGACATTATTTGAGACCAGAGAAAAAGGTAATTGGGTCAAACAGTGTAAGCAGCTCTGTTTTAGAGCAAGGAGAAGAACACCTTTAACAGTAGCAATGTAATTTTATTGTGTTTGAATTTTAGGGCAAATCCACAAACTCTATACTATTCCTGTTAAAAAGACGTTTATATTTTATTCCTAAATACCAAATAAGATATCTCTGTGTACCAATTTATTATGGTCCCTATGGCTTCTGAACAATGATGATGGAGCTTATCCTTTGTTTTCCTTGTCTTACAACATTTAGCTTCACTTTCCATTTTTAAAAATTTAAAATATAAGAGGTTCAACTTTTTGTTTTTCCTAATGTATTTGAATTTGCTTCACCTCCTAATGTGACTTTTTGTTTCAGATTTTAATGCAGATTGGCAAGAATATCTACCAGTTATTTTCAAATAACAAGAAGAAGAGGAGGAGGAGGAGGAGATGGAGGAGGAGGAAGAAGAAGAGAAGAAGAGGAAGAAGAAGAAGAAGAAGAAGAAGAAGAGGAAGAGGAAGAGGAAGAGGAAGAGGAAGAGGAAGAGGAAGAGGAAGAGGAAGAGGAAGAGGAAGAAGAAGAAGAAGAAGAAGAAGAAGAGGAAGAAGAAGAAGAGGAAGAAGAAGAAGAAGAAGAAGAAGAAGAAGAAGAAGAAGAAGAAGAAGAAGAAGAAGAAGAAGAAGTGATTGAAAGAGTTACAGTACAGACATTTAACCCAGCAATATTCCCACCTTCCCTTAAGGCTGTGGAGAAAGTCCCTTGTGATGGAGGGGGCCTCAATGGGCCATAACCTTATCTCTTTTACAATCTACTAGAACAAATGAGCCTCACAAGCAGTTTACACTAAACTGTTTTTATTTACATAAAATAAAACAAGGTCTATTCAAAAAGAATATTAGATGTCATTCTCTTTCTTAAGTGTCCTGTCAGCTCTCTGGTGCAATCGCTCTATGTGATTGGAGTTTGGGCTTTTCTTCCTCAGAAGGAAGAGGCTTTAGTGACTTCAGCTCTGCCTCTGATCCTGAAGAGAAGAGAATGTCTGCTGGAAAGCATCTCCTTTTATACTGTCACAATGGCAGTTAGGGGAGGGCATAGAAAAGCCTGGGAGATTCAAAGTCAAGAGCTGCTCTCTGATTGGCTTATTTAATTGTCTAAGTCAAAGGCCATTAATAGGCACAGCAACTGTGAGGGAATTTTTCTCTCACATCCCTAATGGCTGTTCTTATGCTTAGTGCAGCCATCACAGTTATGAGCAAACTGTCCAAAGTGCACTCATGTTATCTATGTGCAAGCAAGCTTCAATTTCAAAAAGCAAAAAAACAAACAAACATAAGCTTAAACTGCCTCCAGTTTGCAAGAAGCTTGAACATGTTTTTTGTCTGTCCCTGACCACCAAATGGAAAGACCCCCCTCAAACATTGGATGATGGGTGGGCTATGACAACTTGATAGTTTGGTATATTTTTCTTTGTCATATTTGCGCATTTTCAAAGTCAATTTGTTCAATACTTTTACTGAATAACCTTGTGTCTCTTATTTTGAAAATACTTTTTCAAGATTTTATCTCTCTAAATGTGTTTCAGATTCTGGTAATGAAAAAGAAAATTCTCCTTTTCCTTGGAGGTTATATATCTGAACCATGAAACTCAAAACAGATTTTAGTTCTAAGTGCTAATGAATCTTCATCAGAATTAAAGTTTTTTTTTTCAATTATTTATTTATTTATTTGTTTATTTGTTTAAATTTCTATACCGCCCTTCTCCAATGTAGGACTCAGGGCGGTGAACAGCCAAAGTAAAAACAAGACATACATACAAAACATACAAAATCTAAAATCTGTTTAAAATAATTAAATAATTTTGGCCGTAATTAAAACATTCCAATTTAAAATCCGTTTAAAATTTGACTCAAGCCAGCTAAAATTAGCTAAAATAATAATTTAACTAGTGGCATATCAGTCCTGAAAATTTATATTCATGACTCTTTATTTCAAGATGGATTTCTCAAAACAGATTAATGCAAGATATAGTTCCATTGAAATTAATAAGATTTTCATTAGAACAGTTTAGGGTCAGATTCAAAATTCCTTCTGCATGTAATAAATAATCTGAGTCTTTAGTTCCTGTGAATACTATATTATTTAGTCATTCTGTTGTCATTTTATTTACAGTATCTTAACATGAGCAGTTTGGGAGAACTACCAATCAAGTATCTACTTATTTACATATTTATTTGTTTATTTAAGATATAAACAAGCTCTTTATATTGTGAATCAGCCAGTTTTTTTCACCTACTATAAGGTTAAAAGAATAACAGATCAAAGACAAAGTACAGTTGTTTTCTTATGTTTGGTAATTTCCATTTTCGTAATTATATCCAGATTAAGAAAAGAATTCCACCGTAATGAAATCTCTCACAGAATAGTAAATCACACACACACAGTATATATAAACCTGATGTACTGAACAACTCTGTTTTTTTATTTTATTTTATTTTAAATTTGATTTATATGCCGCCCTTCTCTGGAGACTCAGGGCAGCTTACAATGCATTAAGTAATAGTCTTCATATTTTTGTATATTTATACAAAGTCAGCTTATTGCCCCCACAAACTGGGTCCTCAATTTACCTACCTTAGAAAGGATGGAAGGCTGAGTCAACCTTGAGCCTGGTGAGATTCGAATTTACAGTAATTGCAGACAGCTGGTGTTAATCACAATGCTATCAATCTGCTGAGCCACCAGGCCCATGTTGCATATTAAACTTGGGTTAATTTACTTGGGTTAATTTATTCTGTGTAATAATGTAGATTAGATTATTGATTGGAGTAACTAGGTTTAATTTCACATATCATTTTATAGCTTCATGGATACAATGAGCAAATGGGCTTCCTTTTCATCATAGTACACCTTCCAGATAACAAGGATATATCTTTAATCATAAAGAATATTACAGGAGACTTTTTTTCAGTTATCTGTGGTTTTACTGTCTCCTTCTCACAATTATAGCACTCTTCATGTGTGCTTGAACTGAGTTTCATGCCTGGCTATTTTTTTACCTATTTGATAAACAGATAATCAAGGCGAAAATAAATAAGAGCATCCATATTAATTCACAAATAAAAGCAGATCCAAGGTGACCAGTTTTAGCAACAAAAATATTGTAGGTAAGGAGAACTTAATCTCTCAGATACACACAATCTTCATTTGCCCAGTTTAGATAAAAAAATGAAACAATATATATTTTGAATATAGAGTAGACATATTATAGATTTGCAGGTTCAAACCACTGCAGGTATTTGGGGGAAATAAAACCTTTTGGGGAAGAATAGACTCAGTCACAATAGACAATACTTTGTTATATTCTCAAATGGTTTAATTTAGTTTAATTTTGGTATCAGAATTAAAATGTTGTAAAGCAGGAATAAGTTTTACTGCATCTTCCGCTGCATACCTTTTGTTCCAAACAATTTTTCCTTGGTTTATATATAAATAAGGAAAACATATGAGCAGTGAATATCACTGCCTTCATCATGTTTGTATTGACATATGTTAGATAAATAAATGTATCACCTCCTGACAGTACTTGATTAATGTAGACAATCGCCGGGAAAAAAATAGGAATGGTATGCCAATATACTTTAGAAGTATTCGCAAGCTGACTCTTAACAACATTTGCTTTATTAAATCCATATTTCAACCAGCATGATTCTTCAGCTTTCTATTGTGGTGTAATAATATGGATGTATTATCTTTCAAACAATGTAACATCTTTGTTTTTTGTTAAGTTTAGTTTCAAATTCTTTGAAAGAGTTTAGGAAAGATATTCTAAGCAAATTATGAAATTTTATTTATTTTTAAAATACCTGTCATCTGAAAACTTTTAAGGCCTAAAAATCAAGGCAAACATTAGAAGCTTAAAATAATATTGGTAGCTTTGTTTATAGCAGTGCCATTTTCTGAATCATTTTTGCCCATGAAACATATTATAACTCTGTTGATGTTTAGGTACCCAATAGGTGTTAATATCTAAAAATTTATCCTAGTATTGTATTAATTAAAGACCAGTGATTGTGTTATAGATATTGTAGGAAGAGAGCTGTATTCATCTATGATGGCAAAAAATCAAGAATCTGGCAGCATCTTCCCCAACTAAAGTTTTTATTAAAAAGCACAACCTTGCATGAGCTCAAGCAATTTTCATCAGATACTGTACATAGAGTGGTAAAGCTGAAACAGGTTTTAAACTGGGATGAGGGAGAGGGGAAAGATGAAGGGGAAGATAAACTGGTTATCCAGATCAGATTACATGTGAGATCCATTGCTTTGCAAGTACCTAATCAATTAAGAATTTTAAAAAACCATTGTATGTGTTGATGCCTTCTGAGATTGACTTAAACTTTTTTGCTGTAAATGAATTCAATAATTACTCACTTAATGGTGCTGTTAAAGTCCCACTTTTCTATTATGGTTACTTTGAGGTCTGCTGTGGAATGTCCTGGGATACTGAAATGTTCAGATGTTACTTAGTTCTTGCTTTGAGTTCTGATGACAAAGTTGTATACATTAATTCTTTTGCACAACATTTTCCTGTTTGGCTTATGTAGAAACTACTGAGATGTTGTTGACAGATCACACCACTTACAATATTATAACAATGTGACTTCCCCTGGCTATCCTAATTTAAATCCTACATCAGTTTATATGCATTTGATTACATGAGCTATAGCTAACTGAAGCTTATGCCTTTTAATAATGTTTTAGATATTATCAGACTGCTGACTTAAGTTGGACAGTTTATGTTGTATAGTGAATACAATGTTAATGATAAGGAATTTCTTAATGTATTTTAAGGCATTTTTTAAATTTGTTTTTTTTTTTTACCTACTTATATTACCTGGATACATGGTACATGTGAGGTAGTGTATGCATAGTTTAATTAAATAAAACCATTAAAATATTTAAAATACAATGAAAAGTAGGCAGAAGGAACAGTCTTGTCTACAGTGGGAAAGCTGAACTTTTAAGTCTTCCAATATATTCTTCTGCCAATGAAAGGAGAGGAAAAACATTTATGTTTTCTCCCAATTTCAATCAAAAACAAGTTGTATAACCTTGATAATACTGATTGTCAGATTACTTTGAAATATGTGCTGGTGTTAGCTGAAAAAGCCCTTCATGACTTGGTCAGTGCAGAACTTCAAACAGATTCACTCTGTCCTTGAGATTCTGTAGGCCAAGGCTTGTGTTTCTTCCAAATTTCTGTCATATGACAGCTCTACTTTTCTGGTTGCTCACTGCAATCAGACTGGCCTCCTTCCTGGTTGTTTTAGGAAATTATTAAAAATAGGACTTTTTTTTTTTTTTGCAGAGTCTATCAGTATCAGCACCCACATCTCTTGTTGTTGTTGTTCTCTCCTATTTGGGCTTTCTTTGGATTTGGATTTAATGGTGTCTTTTTTAAAAAATCTATTGTTTTTATTATCATACTGTGACCACCAAAAGGCAGATGATTATGGCAGAATAAATAAATGAGAAGATCATGCTGTGACAGCCCTGTTTTTGGTAGTTTCTGAAGAACAAAAATAACACAGGGGTGACTGTTAACTTGAACTATTTCTCCAAGTCTGTTAGGAGGCCCTCAGACAAATCAGGAATGCAGTCCAAAAGCCCTTCAAATAAGTTTTAAATTGTCTTCTATTATTTTAATTTAACTATGATCATAGACAAAGTCTTTTGTTTTCTTTAAAGGTACATAGCTTCTTTCCTGAGCCAAAATACTTTTTAGCTCAATTAGCAGGTTTAATCATTTTCTCAGCAAGTGAATTTCTTTTATAAATTGATTAATTTCTGGTTCAGTGTTGTATATTAGTGAGTGTTGTATATTAGTGAAAAAGATAATGTTTTCTTCAATCTAATCTAATTTGAATTAAATTTCTGGCAACAATTGTTTGTGAACTCTGTAAACATTTTTATACTTCTGATTTATCTTTATTTTTTGATATCTTTCATGTTTAGAATAGAATAGAATTATTTATTGGCCAAGTGTGATTGGACACACAAGGAATTTGTCTCTAGTGCCTAAGCTCTCAATGTACATACAAGCAACAAATCATGATCATAATCATAAAGTACAAGCATCATTAATAAGATACTCAGTGATAGTCATAGGATTCTAAATAATCAATCAACATAAATAGGATACTAAATAAATGCAATCAACATAAATCATAAGATACAAACAAAAAGTTATAGTCATAAGAAGCTAAGGAAATGGGTAATAGGAAAGATGAGAAGGATAATAGTAATACAGCCTACTAGGTGGTTTCACATCCCAGGGCATAAGACAGTATTGTGGGAATTAGTTGTTTAGCAGAGTGATGCCATGGGAGAAAAAACTGTCCTTGTGCCTAGTTGTTTTGGTGTGCAATGCCCTATAGCCATGATGGCAAACCTATGCCACACATGCCCGAGGTGGCACGCAGAGCCATCTTTCCGTGCACGTGAGCTGAAACCCAACTCACCTGTAGCTGCACATGCGTGGGCGCCCCAGATGGTGTTCAGGCCTCCGGGATACATGCGTGCAATTCAGGGGACCCAGCTGGTTTTCGAAGCTCATCTGCACATTTTGTGCATGCACACTCATTTGCACGTGTGTGTGCATGTATAGACGGCATTCATGTGCATACACTGCATGTGCAAAAACTGTGCGCATATGCAGATGGTGCAATTGAACATGCAGCGCACAGGGGGTGCAGCGCGAAACCTGCTCACATGTGCAGATTGTGTGAATGTGCATGCAGCACATGGGTGTGTGTGCAAAAGCCGCGTGCATGCTCAGATGGTATGGTTGCATGTTCAGTGCATGGGTGTGTGTGCGAAAGCCATGTGCATGTGCAGATGGTGCAGTTGTGTGCACAATGCATGGGGAAGGAGCCGTGCATTAGCGCGGAAAGCACACAAGTGGAAAGCGTGCACCTGTTCGGCACTTGGTGAGTAAAAGATTTGTCACCACTCCCCTATAGCATTGTCTTGAGGGAATAAGTTGAAACAGTTTATGTCCAGGATGTGAGGGGTCTGTAGTTATTTTCACAGCCCTCTTTCTGGCTCATGCAGTATACAGGTCTTCAATGGAAGGCAGGCTGGTTGCAGTTGTTTTTTATGCAGTCCTAACTATCCATTGAAATCCGTGTCTGTCTTGTTTGGTTGCTGTGCCAAACCAGACAGTTGTAGAGGTGCAAATGACAGGCTCAATAATTCCTTTGTAGAACTGTTTCAGCAGTTCCTTGGGAGTCTGAGCTTTCTAAGTAACCGCAGGAAGAACATTCTTTGTTGTGGTTTTTTGATGACGTTTTTGATGTTTGGTGTCCATTTTAAGTCCTGAGATATTATAGACCCTAGAAACTGGAAGTCTTTACTATTGATACTGTGCTGTCTAGTATTTTAAGAGGCGGTAGAATAGGAGAGCTTTTTCTAAAATCTACTATCTACAATTTTGAGTGTGTTCAGTTTTGAGTGTGTTTATATGGTATTCCTCTTTAAACAGAGGGTGGGGGAAGGAGGGAGGATACAGAGAAAGAGATATGAATATTTTACATAAATTTAATGTTGGAAATTATATAATACAGTATTCGGTGATTCAATGAATAAAGCTATACTGTCAAGTCTGTTCCAACTTAGACCCTTAGGAAAGAAAGACCCTCGACTCCATTTCTTTGAAGTGAAAGGTTCTGTTACTAAAGTCAAGTGACTACAGTGAAAGTAAAGCTGGATCTGAGTACTCCCATGCAAAGGTTACAATTTTCTCTTTCCCCTGGCCCTCTCCCCTTAACCAGTCCATCAATGTCCAATCATATTTGTGTTTGATGTTATGGGAACATCTTTGAGGTTTGGTGCCTCTCAATGTAGTTTTGCATTCTGTTCTCAGGCTATGTGTTCTTGGCAGCTGGTTTATGCCGCTTGACACCTTGGTTTCTGTCAGCTTGTCTTCTTCTCATCAGAATCAGAATATGGGAATAAAATAAAATGTTATATGTACCTTTTGGGTGAGTTCTTTATGGTCCAGTTAATAATCTCACTGGATTGTATTATAATATTACATAGGTTAGTCTAGGTTTGGATTGCTTATTAGAACTATGATAATGTGATCATACAGAACATTGTGATCTAATTGTAATCTGCAGTGTGCACACACCAATTCAGTTCATTTAATTATAATAGCATATTTCCAAAGCTTTTTTCAGTGGCATGACATCATAGATGTAGCATTCCCAACAATGTTTTGTTGGTTTGTTGATTGTTTGCACCAAGACTGCTGGAGAAAAATGTACATGGTTAAAATAAGTAAATGGTATGCTGAAGAAAGAGGGTAATTACAGATATTGGAACTACAAAGGGGCTAAAAATCTGTGCGCTTGTAATTGTCAGCAGGTTACTAGATTGGTTTAAAATAATGATGTGGCCTTTCAGGGATTGACTCTAAATAGTGTAGATAATTTACAGTTCTGACTGAGGTATGCTCTGCAGTACTTTAATACATTCAAAGAGGACCATGTCTTTCTTTCCCTCTAGGAAAATAGGGAAATACATGTATTACCTTGAGCAATTCATATAAAAGATGCAATATATATTTTTATTTATTAAACAAATTTATATGGCCATCCAATTCATACAGGTGACTCCAGATGGCTTTACAAAATTAAAAATCCATAATGCAAAATCCCATAAAGCCTCCCCACACCCCTATGGTGGCAACAAACACAACCAAATGTAAACAAACCAGCTACTTGATCATCTTTTTGTCAACCTAGAGTTCACAGGACTGCTGCAGAAAAACATCTTCAGAACCTTCTGATAAACTCTCAATGTGGGCTAATTTTAATTCTGCTAAATCTTATTCCATATGGAGGCAGCCATCACAAAGAAAGCCCTTTTTATTGATCCTACTAGATGTACTTTTCTGACGGAACCTTCAATATATCCTGCCTTCCTGCTTTGGTGGACTAGGTAGATATAATTGGAGAGAGGAATTCTACAAACAACCTGGCCCCAAGCCATCTAGGGCTTTAAAGTTGATAAATTGCAATTGAATGGATCATGAAGCAAATCAGAAACTAATGTCGCTTTCACAAAAGAGGTGACACATGTTACAAACCTAGACTGAATATATTATATTGTTTATGTTTAGTGCTCATTAAGATCTATTACATTTTGCACAAATATATTTTTTATGGCTAACAAATCTGGCTGCAAACATTTCTGTAAATATTGGATGGCAGTAAATAATTAGATTTTTTCCATATTTCTTTGATGCCATCCAGTAGTCATCCAGATTTTTGTGATCCAAATCTGGATTATTCATTTTCTGAATATCCATTTCTATGCCAAGAATCAGTCAGTGCTGTACTGTTCATAGTTGAACAAACAAGTAACTGAATTTTAAAACCTAGCAATATTTAAAGCAAATTTAGATTAAGTGCTGGGAAAGTTCCATGATATTGTGAATGTGAAGTAAACACAATCAAGCCAGATCAAAGCCAAAGGTTCAAGTACAGATTAGGCAAAACCTGCCTCAAAAACAGTACCTCTGTGAGGGATCTTGGAATCCTAGTGAATAATCACTTAAACATGAGCCCGCAGTGTGCGTCAAGAGCCAAAAAGGATAACTCAATCCTTGGTTGTATAAACAGGCATATAATATATTATATATATTAAAATTATGTGAGGTATTAGTACCACTTTATAAAGGCTTAGTAAGACCACACCTGGAATACTGCATCCAGTTTTGGTCACCACATTACAAAAAAGATGTTGAGAGTTTGGAAAGTGCAAAGAAGATGATTAAGAGCCTGGAGACAAAAACATATGAAGAATGGTTGCAAGAATTGGATAAGGTCAGTCTAGAGAAAAGAAGGGCTAGGGGTGACATGATAGCAGTATTCCAGTATTTGAGGGGCTGCCACAAAGAAGAGAGGGTCAATTTATTTTCCAAAGCAAGAAAGCAAGACAAGAAACAATGAGTGGAAACTAATCAAGGAGAGAAGCAACCTGCAATTAAGGAGAAACTTCTTAACAGTGAGGACAGTTAATCAGTGGAACAGCTTGCCTTCAGACATTGTAGGTGCTTCATCCCTGGAGGTTTTTAAGAACAGACTGGTCAGCCACCTATCTTAAATGGTAGGTCTCCTGCTTGAGCAGGGAGTTGGACTAGAAGGCCTCCAAGATCCTTCCAGCTCTATTCTGATTGAAAACCCTTCCAAAGAAGGCAAAGAGCTGGCAGAGGATTGGCAAATAGGCTATCAAGCAGGCAGAGAAAGAAAGAAGGAGAGAGGGGGGAAAGAAAGAAAGAGAAAGAAAGAAAGAGAGAGAGAGAGAGAGAGAGAGAGAAAGAGAAAGAGAAAGAGAAAGAGAAAGAGAAAGAGAAAGAGAAAGAGAAAGAGAAAGAAAGAATGAAAGAAAGAAAGAATGAAAGAAAGAAAGAAAGGAAGGAAGGAAGGAAGAAAGAAAGAAAGAAAGAAAGAAAGAAAGAAAGAAAGAAAGAAAGAAAGAGAAAGAAAGAAGGAAAGAAAGAAAGAAATTCTGTTTTTATGTTATTTAACAATCAGGTGCATCAAAGGAAGTTTCTGCTGTGTTTGTTATTTTCAGGCATATTTCTTCTTGTTGGATGAGACAACTTACAGATTTTTAATGCTTATGTTGCTTTAAATATATTGAGCTGGTTTTATTTCTAAAAACAATTTTACCAAGTTTTTAAGTTACTCTTAATTCTGCTTATTTAGATATTACATAAGAAGGTCTAATAGTACATTTACTGATGTTATTTATTTACTCTTATTGAGAACTATATTAAATAACCTACCAGTTCCTGGTATACTGGAATTCCATTCCCTGTTTATTGGAGGCTTATAGGACCTTAAATTCAGCCCCTCTCAATGATTCTAGAAAACTCTAGGAAAAGCTGCTTCTCATTTTCTTGCTGGCTAGTAGTTGAAGCTGGGCTAAAGTAACAGGCAGTCTTGTTAATTTATGATAAAACAATCATACTGCTAGTTTGAAGTATTCCTTGGCATGTGTCGTCTTGCTCTTTCCATTGATGTTACAGGAAAATTGAATGAAAGCTCATACACTATATTAACACATAATATTTTTAAATACATGGAATTAAGATGAGTAATATCAACTTCATAGTGAATCATTAACCATAATATATGTGACAGGATTTGCAACACCTAAACAAAATCAAAGTTCTCATAATGCATGAACACAGTTGTATAAGTCAGTCAGACAACTTCAAATCCCACCATAAGGCCAAATGTTTGTTAATGAAATTGTTTGTTTCCTAAATTTTATGATGACTGACCTTCACCATCTCTGGGCAACTTACAAGTAAAATAATTTTTAAAACCCAATAAGAACAAAAAATAAAGAATCAACAGTGACAAAAATGACAAAAACAAGATGGATGGATGGATGGATGGATGGAATGAAGGCAAGCAAACGAAGGGGTATTCATTTACTCTAACAAAAATACCTGGCAGCAGGACAAAGTCTTCAATAAAATTGACATCCTAGTAAAATGAAATAAAAGTGCTTTTCAACGAGAACTACTGACATTAACTACTAAAGGCTTTTTTTTGCAAAATTTGTCAGAATATACCATTCTTTTCCTGTAAAATTTATTTTGGCGTTTTTTCCAGATCATTTTATTCTTGTGAAGAAATGGTTTAATTGTTTCCCCCCATCTCTTAGATATCTCTTATCCATGTTCATCTTCACTTGGTGATATTGTTCCCTCTCTGAAAAAGTCCATAGAAAGAGAACTCATGACGCTTTTCCTACAGATGTACCTGGAAGCCAGGAAGGCTACAGATGATGGAAAGAAGACTTTATGAGGAAAATAATGTATTCATATTCTCAGTCACTTAAGGACAAATTGCAAAAATAGCATCTGCATGATTTTGGAAAGAAAAATGGCCAGAATGGGACACTTGTAACCTAAGAAAGTGGTTTCTAAAGAAACCACTTTCTTCACGTTTTCAAGTTGCCCCATAACTGGCCATTTCTTTGGTGGTAAATGTCCACCTTGTTGCAGAAACTTCTCTTAACCCCCAGGCCATCACTGGCAAATATACTAAGCTACAGTCCTTGCACCTCAGAAGCATAATTATTTGAGCAGCATGGCTTTACTAAGGTGAAAGATCCTACAAATATGTATTCAACGAGATAACTGGAGTCATCTTATTGTCAAATATCCAGACAACTGTATTTTATTTGTGGTATAGATGAAATTGATGATCTTGAAAAATCTGTAGGGTTCAAAGCTTTCTTTCAAAAACTGTTTTTTTTAACTGTACAATTTTGGTGTGGCAAACTAAAGGGAGAACATCAATGTGGGTTGCTTGCTGCAGTTATTTTAATTGTTAAGGCCTATTTTTATGGCTCTGGAAAAGATGGAGTTCTTCTGTTTTAGATTATATGGTTGGTCACTAAATAGAGACATTAAAATTGCATAGTATACTTTGAGATTACAGATTGTACATTGCTACAGATGACATTCTAAGGGCACAATCCTATACTGAAGATTGGCTGGCTGAAAAGTTATACCAACTTTAACTAAGCATTCACTGTAATGCTTATCACTTACAGAGGAAATGAACGATGGGATTTGTTGTACAACACATCTTAAAAGGAATTATCTTATAAAGTATATGTAATGTCTTTATTGGATTTTTTTCAGTTGAATTTTAATGTTGAAATTATTAGCTAATATTTAACTGTTGTGAATATTAAACATAAAATAAAAACAAAAACAGATAGCTTTGAGGGAGAAGATGGGGTAATATTAAAACTGCATGGGGCAGAGATAAATCCAAACTGGGATCCAAATTAGCACATAAGAAAGAGAATTTCCATCTCTGCTGATTATGAAAAGGGTTTGAAAGTATGGTTAATATAAGCGCTGAATAGCTAAATTGGAGTAAGTAAAAAAGAGATGCTGGATAGTAAGGACAAATGAGAATAGGTAATTAATCCTGGCCAATCAGGTAGCATCCTTACAGTCTATTAAGGCAACTGGAAGGATGATTAAGAAAACAATGGACCAATAGAGGGATTGACAAATGCAGAAGTTAGTGGTCCTGATTGGTCATATCATGAATTACTGGGTGGTGTGTCATTACACTCTAACACAGGGTTTCCCAAACTGTGAAGTGTAGCTCTCTTGAGGAGGTGCAGGTAGAGTCCAGGGGAGCTGTGAAGAGCCTTTTAGATACATTCTTAACAATAATCTACCTTTCCCAAAGTTCAGTGTGTTGTTTTCATTGTTCATTGGTGTTCATTTTGTTATGTGGATTTTTATGTGTGTGTAAATTAAATTACGTTAAAAATTAGGCCTGATGGCAAAACCTTTAGGAACTGCTCTTAACATATAATTGCCTTGAAATCATCCTAGGGCGATTAAGCAGATAAGTGTTCTATTTTCTATCTAGGCTAGAATTATATTTCAAATTCTGTACTCTGATTTCTGTGTTTAGGTATTAGAGATAGATGCCCAAGAGATGCCTGCTTTTTCTTTGGCCCTGTACCTGAATTATGTTTTTACCTTTTATCAAGTTTTAGGAATTCCCTCTTCTACCACAGCTTTTAACAGATGTGCAAACATGTGACACTTGAAATCCTGATCCAGTTTTAGTCCATAGCCCAGTGCAATGATCCACTGAGTATTAGATTAACTGTGTGCATTGCAGTTGTCTTGTTGTATTTCCTAGGTCCTTTACTTAACTTTTTTTTCCTCTGTACAGATCTACAGTTCGTATCTTTAGAAGGTTTTGTATGTTCATGGAAGCACCCTATCTATGTGGAATTCAGGGTTATGCTTCTTCTCCTTCCGTGTTGTAAAAGTGGCTATGACAAGAAAAAACAGGCCATATTATGTCTATGAATAGATATAAATCTTTGAATTTGATTTCTCAAATTCTTGCTGGATATGAGGGTTGATACAGTATATGAAGTAGATCAGTAAAACTGTGTGACTGTTGCACTATGTTATCTCTATGTTATTTGTGTGAAATTCAAGTAATGTATTGAGGATATGCTTTGTGGATAGCTATCATTAAAGTGCCAGTACTACTTTGAATATATTCTATGGAAGTATTAATAACATTTTAATATTTTTCAGATTGTTTTCCTTTCCCTTGTCCTATTTAGCACTCAGACTGGCCTATAGAGGCCTTTCTGCTGTCAAGTATTAGTGTATCTTCAGTTTTAGTGTTTATTTGACTAGGTTTACTGGCTATATTCATAGAAAGAAAGTTTTCAGACCCAAACATCTTCAAACAACATGAAGATAAGCCAAAATTTCACTTTGCTATGTTCAGCAGCATTTTTTCTCAAATATTATGATGAAACAGTGTGATGTTGATAAATGACATGATTTTGCAAAATGAGTAATTCTCTGATCTTTATTTTTCACATAGACAAGATCAGCATAATATATACTTTGATCACTTACAAAGTCTACACATTTTGAATTACAACATTAGCTTGTTCTTTCACAGTGCCATTTAACTTTATACAAGAAAAATGGGTATTGTCCTTGAAAGTCATAGATTTTTTTAAAAAAATACTACATATATTAGAATATTGATCTTACTGATACTCAGCGTGCACTTCAATTTCATTGTCAGAAACACTTGGATTCTTGATTATGTCACAAGGGAGTGTTGTCCAATATGTAGTATGCATTGTCTTTCATATATTCCTAAAGCAAGATGTGTATGCTGTACATTTATATACAACAGTTGGTCAAGCACAGACATTGCAGTGTCATGCTTTCATTCAAAATCACGATACTACTCTTTTCCCTTACACATTATAGTCATATTTGGCTTCTAATACTCAGTATATTGTTTTGCAAATGCAAATAGTTGTTGCAAGGTGGCCTTCATGATGTAATGAAATGGTGTATATTGCACACACTTTTTTTTTTTTAAAAAGGGATTATCATAAATAGACAGACCAGTATATGACATTGAAGAAGAGGAAGCAAAATGGAAATAGTGCTCTTGCATAAAGATCAATTCGCTTTGCTGCTGATGGGATGACAGGTTTGGGAGGAGGAGGCTTCTTGTTGTTCTTTGCCTGAGACTTTCCAAGACCATTGTTGACCTCAATGGGTTTTCCGTAACAGTCATAATTTGACAATTCAAAATCTCTTGGCAAGCTTCCAACAATGCTGAAGTCATTGGATCTCAGGTCAGATTTGGAGGTACAAACTTTTTTGCATCGGGTCTCCCCAACCTATAAAAACAGTGTAGTAGAAGTTGTGAGTTGATGAAGCATTTCACTACATATTTAGGACATGTGAACATAAATTAAAATTAATTCAATATGGGTTAGGTATTAAATTTATGACTAATTTTAATTGAACTGGTATCTCTTGTTACTAGGACCCTGTAATTATCTCAGTTATTGCTTTATTCTAATATTCAAATGCCAACTTTCCATGTTTTCATTTTATTTGTTTCAATCAATTATTGTAATTGAATTTTATATTGTTGATTATAAAAAGTTATGATTACAATAATAAAACAGACCATAATATAATAAAATGTAACTATTTAAGATATTACCATAAAATTAAAGTAATTCAGTAATAACAATATCATTCCCAGACATAGCTGTAGATGCAACAAAATATGAACTCTTAAGTCTCTAAGTCCTATTGAATAATTACATTTATATTGCTTTGCAATGCTTTGTAGGTCTGGTTTTGTCTAGTTTCAATAAGTGCTGGGTGGGAGAAACTATTCTATATGTGGGAGACCATAAATTCAAAATATTGGTCCAGGCCGCACCAAATTAATTTTCCACATCTTGGGCTGCTTCTATATGGAGAAGGCAGTCCTATATGTAGCTAGAGGTGAAACCAAGTAGTGTTTTAAAGCTCAAAAATGACACTTTGAATGGTCCCTGGAAACATGATTATTAACCAATGTAGTTCTCACAATGTAAGTGTAATGTAACCAAAGTGGTTCTCACTTGCCACCATGCAGGCAGCTGCATTTTGAACTCTCCTGGCCAGAGCCTCAGTTCTCTTTAAATCAGTAGATATAAGTCAAGGAGGACAATCAAGTCACAAATCTGCTTTTTAAGATGGGATGCCACATCATTCTAAATTATAACTAGAGCAGTGTTCTTGCATAAAGATTAACAGCCACACCATCTTCCTAGAGCTTAATTTGTTTTGTCCCTTCTAGACTTCCACATCTTCCAAACACTGTGTCAGGACTTCCATGATATGGCTTGGCCTGGGTGTTAGCGTACAGCTGATAATGATCCTCAAAAAAAAAGCATAAGCCCTCCCAATGGAATCATGAAGTCATTAAAAAGGTATGTAGTTACTTGGTTGAGTGAGAAACTGAATCTGTCACTAATTTGAGTAGCCTACTTAGTAAGAAAGGGAATCAAGGCAAACAGTATATTCAACCTTTGTACGGGATTCAAAAAGGATTCTATGATCTACAGTACTAAATGCCAGTAAGAGGTCAAGAAAGACTAGAAAACGTACACTTCCCCATCTAGGTCCTGACATAGTTAATCTACCAGAGCAGTCAATGCCATTTTATTTTTCACCAAATCTGAATATTATGTTTGAAAGGAATTCCTCTTAAGGGCTCCACAGCTGAAGCCACCCTATCTCATCAACTTTTCCTAAAAAGGTAAAGTTATGATAGGTTGGTAGTTGTCTAAAGGCTTGTTTAACAGCTAGTGCACCAAAGCCTCTTTAAAGGCACAACTCCTTTCGCCACAGAGGTATTGACTACTTCCCAAATCCAGCTGTGTCTCAGTCCTAAAGAATCCAAAGGAATAATAGGGGTATACACCTGACATACAAGTGGCAAGCTCATGCTAGAGATTGCTCTAACCACTTCATTAGAATCAATAGAGTGAAAAGAATCCAGACGACAATACAAGATACTTTCCAGGACACTATTTCAGACCTTGCCCACAAGGAATCAAGATTGGCAAATTTGAACAATGTTGTCAGACAGGGGTCCTTCAGGAACATTACAGAAGTCAAGTTCCGGCTTAAACAATTTGAAATAACTTTAACCAAAACCAACATCACTGATAAGAGTGAAAAAGCACAAACACTTCATCATCCTTACTGCCACACTGAAGGATCAAACACTGAGTTCTTACTCAAATTCAAATCCACTTTTTGTCTTTCAGCTAGCATTGTTGGCATTGTTTCTCTTTATCTCTTGAAACTCAATAAACTAAAGAGTATCTTGAAATCTACAAACAGAAAGAGAGAAAAGCTTATCAAGCACCCAAGGTACTGCTCTGCTGCAGACTGAGTTTGTATTTGATGGAATAGCACTAGCAATAGCACTTAGACTTATATACCTTCATAGTGCTTTACAGCCCTCTCTCAGTGGTTTAAAGAATCAGCATATTACCTCCAATAATCGGGATCTTAATTTTACTAACCTCGGAAGGATAGAAGGCTGAGTCAACCTTGAGCTGTTTAGAATCAAACTCCTGGAGTGAGCAGTGAGTTAGCCCTACAGTAGTGCATTCTGCATTCTAACCACTGTACCGCCACGGTGCAATTGCTTTCCCATTCAGATGATATAACTTTTCTGAAGCAAAAAACTGATCCAATATTTTCTATCTGCGTGGCTCATACTCATGGTTACCTGGGACAGGCTCACTGTTGCACTGGAGACCCTGACATTCTGGGACTTTCTTGACCCTCTCATAAAGATACGATGACTGAAATTCCCCAGTATAACTGAGGGAATCCCAACATTACCTGCAGCTCAGACTGGGTTCCTACCAAAGATGAGTGCTACACAGACAGGATCTCCATCTTGTCTCTATACGAGGCATCCTCAAACTATGGCCCGCGGGACGGATGTGGCCCACTGGCCCAATTTATCCGGCCCGCGGAGTGGTGGGGTTAAACCCCGCCCCTCGCCCCTCTCCTCCCAGCCACTTCCTGCATAGCTGGCTTTTCCTGGCTAATGGCCCTGGGGAAGCCTCCTCCAGCCGTCGCCCTTATCTTCCACTGTCCAGCCGCACTTCCCACTTCTGCTCATTTCAATGGTTCAACATCACCACACATTGCTGTCGCAAAGGTAAGGCCGAAGGGTGTGGGTGGGCAGGGGAGGAGCTGTGGGCGGGAGGGGGGTTAAAAAAATGAGCCGTTTTTGCCTGGTTTTGACCTGCAGAATACTTCTGGAGGTGGGGGGGGGGGTGAAAGGACAAAAAAACAGGCGAAAATGGTCTGTTTTTTTACCTTCCCCGCCTCCAGAAGATATATATATAGAGAGAGATACAGAGAGAGGGAGAGACAGGAAAGAGAAGGAGAAAGGGAGAGAGAGACAGAAAGAGGGAGAGAGAAAGAAAGAGAGGGAGAGAGAGAAAGAAAGAGGGAGAGAGACAAAGAGAGAGATTTCTCACACTCCTTGGGGCTGACAAGAATTGCTGCAAAACAGTTTCTTGAAGTGGACCACTAGACTCCTAAACAACTGAAAAAACGATCTAGTAAAAAGAAAAGGCAACCAAAAGAGCAACATGCAAACAAAAGCAAATAAAACCCCCAGGAGCAAAACAAATTAAAGTTTAATTTGTGTGCATTGTTCAATGGACTGTTAAATTGGCCACATCCAACTAGTCATATGACCTAGCCACGCCCACCCAGCCAATCTGGACCCCCAACAGTCTGAGGGACTGTGAATTGGCCCCGTTTAAAAAGTTTGAGGACCCCTGCTCTATACCATAACTTAAAATATTTCTCAATTAAATAATTTGTCTTTTAGAATATGCTTTATAAATGGATATAAATTAGATGATTAAAAGTGTTACATAAATGCTTTAAATAAATCTCCGGCTCCATTCAGATTCAATTCAGCATGGTCTTCCTGGTTATATTCCTACCAGAATATATTATTCTAGTTGTCCTAAATCATCATTATCAAGAAGACAAAAGTTCTGTTAGCATAAAGCTAATTAAATTGCACGTTAATAAAGTCTCAAGTACTCAGTTTGACTAAAAATTATGTTTATCAATCAATTACAGCATGGATTTGAAAAAAACATTACATTTTCAGTAATATTAATGAAAATAGAAACTACACAAAGATAATAAATGTTAAATATGGAAAATAGATGGAAAAATATATATTTTTCTGTTAACTGAAATACTCTGTCATGGAATAATGAGAGCAATTTTTTTCTTAATTTTTCACCTTCCTTCATGCCCCATGCATTCAAAAATTATTCCATAAAGTTCACTTTCAGAACATATTTTAAATGGATGTAGGAGGAAAGAAGATAGAAGTCGTACAAATGTATTGCATATTGTTGCACAATGTTGGATTCTATCCACAGCACAAATACACACTTTTACCAATCAATAGCTGAAGCAAAACCAGCACACACATAAAGAGCTGGGTGGTGCAGTGGTTAGAATGCAATCTTACAGGATGACCCTGCTCACTGCCAGGAGTTCAATTCTGACCAGCTCATGGTTGTCTCAGCTTTCCATCCTTCCAAGGTTGGTATAATGAGGAGCCAAATTGTTGGGGGCAATATGCTACCTCAATAAACCACATAGAGAGGCTGTAAAGTACTGTGAAGTGGTATATAAGTCTAAGTGCTATTGCTATTCTCTACATATTACTACATACGGAGAAATTCATTTTATACATCTCTTCATTACATGCCCAAGTTACTGTTGTTTTAGCAGATAATCAATTCTTTCGCAAATTAGATATTGGATAATAGATATTACCTATAATTATCATGATAAAATGTATTTTTTCTGGCTTTGAAAAAGCTAATAATGCAAATCTTCTCTACAATCATATATTGGCAGCAATTTTATTTTCATTTCTTGCCCTTCATTATGTCAAAATTACTAACATATTTGTTTCAGCTCACATTTTTATTAACATTTTAAATACAGACGTACAAACACATCACACTGTTCCCTTTTGTGGCCTGCAATTTTACACAGCCAAAGAAATTAATGGAGTATAATCAGAAAATCAGATATAACTAAACTTGGTTTATATCATTCATTTTTTTTTTATTTATTTATTAAATTTCTATACCGCCCTTCTCCCGAAGGACTCAGGGTGGTGAACAGCCACAAGATAAAACACATAAGTACAAAAATTTAAAATAGATTAAAAACAAATTAAATAATTTGGCTGAATTTAAAATACTCCATAATTTTAAACAAATTAAAATTTATATTTAAAATTTATATTTAAAAGGGGAGAAGATTTAGGCCAGGCCAGCTTGATGAAATAAAAAAGTCTTAAGCGTGCGACAGAAGGTGCGCAGATCCGGGATCCTCCGTATCTCCGGGGGGAGCTCGTTCCAGATCGTAGGTGCCCCCACAGAGAAGGCTCTCCCCCTAGGGGCCGCCAGTCGACATTGTTTGCCCGACGGCACCCGGAGGAGCCCTTCTCTATGGGAGCATACTGGCCGGTGGGAGGCTATTGGTGGTCGCAGGCAGTCCTGTAGATAACCAGGTCCTAAGCCATGGAGCGCTTTAAAGGTGATAACCAAAACCTTGAAGCGCACTTGGAAGACCACCGGGAGCCAGTGCAGCTCGCGCAGGAGCGGTGTTACATGGGAACTCCACATTGCTCCCATAACCACCCGCACGGCCACACTCTGCGCCAGCTGGAGCCTCCGAGCGCACTTCAAGGAGAGCCCCATGTAGAGAGCGTTACAATAGTCCAGACGAGAGGTGACGAGGGCATGAGTGACTGTGTGTAGGGAGTCCCGATCTAGAAAGGGACACAACTGGCGGATCAGGCGGATCTGATGAAAAATCCTCCCGGTCACGGCCGTCAAGTGCTCTTCTAAAGACAGCCGTGAATCCAGGAGGACGCCCAAGTTGCGAGCCCTTTCCGTGGGGGCCAATGATTCGCCCCCAATAGTCAGCGATGGTCCCAGCTGACTATATCGGGACGTCGGAAACCACAGCCACTCAGTCTTGGATGGGTTGAGCCTGAGCCTGTTTCTCCCCATCCAGATCCATACGGCCTCCAGGCACCGGGACATCACTTCAAGGGCATCGTTGGGGTGGTCCGTGGTGGAGATGTACAGCTGGGTTTTGTCAGCGTACTGATGGTACTTCACCCCGAAACCACGGATGATCTCGCCCAGCGGCTTTACATAAATGTTGAACAAAAGGGGCGAGAGGAACGATCCCTGCGGCACCCCACATATGAGGGGCCTCGGGGTCGACCTCTGCCCCCCTGTCAACACAGACTGCGACCGGTCGGAGAGAAAGGAGAACCACCGTAGTACGGTGCCTCCCACCCCCAACTCTTCCAACCAGTGCAGCATGATACCATGGTCGATGGTATCAAAAGCCGCTGAGAGATCTAACAGGACCAAGACAGAGGAGCAACCCCTGTCCCGAGCCCTCCAGAGATCATCAACCAACGCGACCAATGCCATTTCCGTGCTGTATCCAGGCCTGAAACCCGACTGGAACGGATCTAGATACGACGTTTCATCCAGGTACTGGGGAAGCTGTCGCGCAACCACACTCTCAACAACTTCATCATTCCTCCCCCAGCTTTTCATCATTGGAAACAATCCTTGGTTATGTTGTATTCATATACCACTTCATATATGCATTTTGTTATTTAAATTTCTTAATATCTTCTGAAGATATTCTCTGGTCAATCCAACCATGCCTTTCTCAGTCTTCCCTATTTTCTTCTCCACTAAATTTCCCTCATAGATTTGCTTTGCAATTTGATTATCATTTATTCTTTCTATATGACCAAACTACTTACATATATTTCTTCATACTGGTCACACAAAATTAAATCATTTTCTGATTTAATTTCCTTTTTCAAGAAACATTTCTATTGTATTTAATGTTTAACTTTTATATTTTTCCTAACATATTCAACCCTCACCTACAGTACATATGACAAAGTAGACAAAATATACTCTATTTTTATATTTTTCCTCACCTAGATGATATATCTCCCAGTATTTTCATTCATATCATATCATAAAAAATCTCCACCCATCTTTTTATCTGTAATTAACATCCAGCTAAATTCAGCTACCTACACTAGTTTTTAAAAAAATTATGTATAATCAGAAATCATTAATTCCATTGTATCTATTAAACAAGGTACTTTAGACTTTGATTCATTATTTTTTAGATTCATACTCCTTGTTGTGGTATACAATCTATTTAACATTCATTGCAAATCATCTCAGTTCTCAGTCAATAGCACAGAATAACCTGCATACAAAATTACATGTCCATTCATGTCTCAAACCAACACAATTCTGCTATCTCTGCAAATATTCCATATACAATTATAAATAAATATATTAAATAACCAACAAAACATCACACATCCTACTTGCACACCCAGATCAAGCATCACCCAGAACATTGTGCCTTTTATTTACATAACTCATGACACACATTATAGTAATTCTCACTCTTTGCAGCTATCATTATTATATATGTATTTCTCATCATAACCTTTCATACTACATCATATCACCAGACATATTTTTATACTTTACTTTTGTAGCAGTGTTATTTTCCTCACATACTTTCCATTCGTTATGCTGAAGATTGATCAATCTTTTAAATTAAGCTAGCTCTTTTAGGCCTTTTGATACAGATTTTTTTTTTTTTTTGTAGTTATGCTACTTTCACTATCTCTTCCCTATAGCTTTCAGATCATTGCTTATCTTATATTAAGAACCTTTTCTTACCCTTTTTGCTCTTAACTTCCATCATAAACAGTACAATTAATTAGGCATTTAGATTTTTATTCATTCTTTGGCTAGATGTGAGGAGGCCATGTTTAGGGTTAAAAACATAGCCAGGAATTTAATTTAATTTAATTTAATTAATCATATTTCTATGCCGCCCAACTCCCAAGGGACTCTGGGCGGCTTACAACAAAAATAATACAATGAACATAATTTTTTTTAAAAAAAAATTATAAAAGCATTTTAAAAACATTAAAAACACATGCACATGGCCGTATCTCGCAAGATTGAACAGCAAGATCAACAGCCCCAGGCCTGCCGGAAAAGCCTGGTCTTCACCGCTTTCCGGAAGGCCAATAGGGTGCGGGTAGTCCGGACTTCAGGAGGTAACTGGTTCCAGAGAGCTGGGACAGCCACAGAGAAGGCCCTCCCCTGCGAGCCTGCCAGCCGGCATTGTTTAGCTGACAGGACTGGAGGAGACCAACTCTGTGGGATCTTACCGGTCGCTGGGAGCTATGCGGTAGAAGGCAGTCTCAAAGATAGCCTGGCTCTGAGCCATGTAGGGCTTTAAAGGTAATAATCAACACCTTGAATTGTGCCCGGAGACCAATAGGGAGCCAGTGCAGCTTGCGGAGAATTGGTGTAATGTGGGTGCATCTAGGTGTACCCATGATAGCTGCATTCTGGACCAACTGTAGTCTCCGAACACTCTTTAAGGGTAGCCCCATGTAGAGCGTGTTGCAATAATCTAACCGTGAGGTGACAAGGGCATGAGTGACTGTGAGGAGAGCCTCCTGATCCAAGTAGGGTCACAATTGATGCACCAGGTGAACCTGTGCAAAGGTCCCCCTAGCCACAGCTGCTAGATGTTGCTCTAATCTTAGCTGTGAGTCTAGGAGGACACCCAAATTGCGAACCCATTCTGTGGGGGACAATTTCTCCCCTCCCCCAGAACCAGGGATGGACAATCGACATAGTCTTTAGGAGGCAATACCCACAGCCACTCGGTCTTGTCTGGGTTAAGTCTGAGCCTGTTGACTCCCATCCAGACCCTCACAGTCTCCAGGCACGAGCACATCATATCCACTGCTTCACTGAGCTGACGCAGGGTGGAGATATACTGTACAGCTGGGTATCATCAGCATATTGCTGATACCCCACCCCGTATCGTTGGATGATCTCACCCAGCGGTTTCATGTAGATGTTAAATAGGAGGGGAGAGAGGACCGAGCCCTGAGGCACCCCGCAAACGACCTCTGCCCTCCTGCCAACACTGACTGTGACCAACCAGAGAGATAGGAGGACAACCACCGTAACACGGTGCCTCCCACTCCCAACTCCCTTAGTTGTTCTAGAAGGATACCATGGTCAATGGTATCAAAAGCTGCTGAGAGGTCAAGTAGCCCCAAGATAGAGGAATGACCCCCATCTTGGGCTCGCCAGAGATCATCCATCAGCGTGACCAAAGCAGTTTCTGTGCTGTAGCCAGGCCTGAAGCCAGACTGAAAAGGGTCTAGATAATCCGTTTCATCCAATGACCGCAGGAGCTGAAGTGCCACCACTTTCTCAACAACCTTTCCCACAAAGGGTAGGTTGGAGACTGGACGAAAGTTCTTTAATTCTGCTGGATCCAGGGAAGGCTTCTTGAGGAGGGGCCTTACAACCGCTTCCTTTAATGGTTGCGGGAAGGACCCCTCCCTCAAGGACGCATTAACTAAAACCTGGAGCCAGCCTCATGTCACCTCCCTGCTGCCAAAACCAGCCAGGAGGGGCACGGGTCCAACAAACAAATGGAGGAACTCAGCGCTCCTACAGCCTTGTCCACTTCAGGAATATCATTCCCTGCATCATTTTCAGCAAAGAAATATCTGTAAATCTTATTCAATGAAGCAAGGCACTGCATCTTATTAATCTTATAAGTGAAAAAGATGTACACCAGTTAATACACTGTTAAAATAGAAATCCCCAGTTATCACACCTCAATAACATATAAAGATCTAAGTTCAACTTTTATAAAAATATCATTTGGAAGTATAACCGAATTAGAAATTCTGTTTATATATTGTGTAGATCCATCTGAGTGGATCTATATAAACAAAGTAAACAGAACCTTAATGTAGAGAGAAAGGATATGTCTAAGGAGATTCTCAATCATGGTTGTCCCAAAAGTGCTTTTCAAAAGGAAATTGGACTTTCTTGGTTTTTCCTTGAAAAGAGCAGTCCTTTAGAAAAGGACTATGTACACTAAATATTCTCAACTTATTTTCAAAACTTCAGTTTCTAACTACAAGTTAACTACATGTAAATATTGGAGCAAAATTTGAAGAGAATGCCATTCAATAGCAATAGCACTTAGGTTTATATACTGCTTCATAGTGCTTTATTGCCCACTCTAAGTGGTTTACAGAGTTAGCAATAGCATATTGACAACTGAGTTAGAATTGAGCCGGTTAGAATTGTTATATTGAGCCGGTTAGAATCAAATTCCTCACAGTAAGCAGTGGCCTGCAATACTGCATTCAAACCACCATGGTACCACAGCACAAACCAAACTAGTGGTAATACAGATTAATAGAAAGCAGCAGAACAGAAATTTTAATATTGCCTAAATGTTCATAGACAATAATCCACTTCAACTGATGCATGTATTGTTCTAAAAAAAAGTATTACTTATATACACACACACAGAAACACAGACACCGAGTTATGAGAGAGAAGACAAAGGATAAATAGTGAAAGGAAATGTGAGAGACTGAGTTACTTATAAATGGTGACATTTACACAGCAATAGTTACATGTGATACAGACATTTTGCATTAATGACCTAGTTAATATATGTAGTGTTACACGAAACTCAGGTCTTTCTTTATACTGTGAAAATTGAAACCCATTAGAAAGATTTTCCTTTCATCCCTTACCTTACCATACATTTCATTATTTTATCCTCTATTATCTCATTCTGTCTTTTATTTATCACTTCCAAATTTATTTCCAATATCTAAATTCATGAAAAAAAAATCTAAATTAGAATTTAGTATACGGAGATAGTATTTCTGATATGTAGTTTATTTATATTACCTCATGTAAATAAATAGAAAAAGCATTACTAGCAGTAGCTACCCTGAAAGTAATCTTGAATTCATGATGAGCTCAGTAAAAATGGAAACTCAGTATGTTTTTTTTTTTTAAAAAAGAATCAAAGAGGGAATATTAGATATTGGGAATAGTCTAGCCATAGCTCTTCTCCACAGTGGGCCCCATTCTTTGAAATGCTTAGAAACACAGACAGGGGAAAATTAAATCAACAATGAATTATATAAAGCAAAAATATTTTGAGTTTGCAAATAATTCAGGTAAGTGGTTAGCAGATGGATTACAAAAATAAAAAATATATATTGACATTTACAAGAGAAAGATACTGCATTACTGGACCATACAAAAACATTTTATTGATATTATTCTAACTTATGTAAAGGAAGCAACATCCCTTTAGAGAAAACAGACTGGTATCTCAAGAAACAAAATTACAGAAGAACAGAAAAAGATTACAAATGACCTATAACTGTGATGGTGAACCTATGGCATGTGTGCCAGCGGTGGCACACAGAGCCATATCGGTGGGTACGCGAGCATTGCCCTACCTCAGCTGCAGCGCGCATGCACACCTGGCCAGCTGATTTTCGGGCCTTCCGGGCCCACCGGAAGTCGAGAAATAGGCTGTTTCCGGTCTCTGAAGGGCTCTGGGAGGGGGGGGGGTGGAGAAGGCCGTTTTCACCCTCCCTAGGCTCCTAGAAAGCCTCCGGAGCCTGGGGAGAGCAAAAAATGGGCCTACCGGGCCCATCGTGCCATCATGTTCCAAAAGTGGGGGAAGCATGGGGGGGTCATGCGTGCACGTGCAGGGAGCATTTATGGGTATGGGCCCATGCATGCGCGACCCCCTCACACTCCCCCGCTTTTGGCACACGATGGCAAAAAGGTTAGCCATAACTGACAGCTATACTGTTAGCTATAACAATAAGAGAACTTTTTGGAAAAAGATTAAATTAGAAAATGTGCCTGGACCAGATGGATGATAAGGTTCTTATTATAAAAACGGTTTAAGGATGAACTTTTATAACATTTACAAAATATTAACAGGCTAACAGAGTTGGAAGGGACCTTATAGGTCATCTAGTCCAACCCCCTGCTCAAGCAGGAGACCCTATACCCATGATGGCGAACCTATGGTACGCATGCCAGAGGTGGCCCGCAGCGCCCTCTCTATGGGCACGCAAGCCATTGCCCCAGTTCAGTTTCGCCATGCATGTGTGCATGCCTCCCACTGGTCAGCTGGTCTTTAGGTCTCTGCCATGCATGTGCAGGGTGCATGCGGGGAGCATGTGTGCATGTGTGTGGGTGCATGTGGGTCCCCATGAGCGCATGCATGGAGGGGCGAGGCGCATGAATGGGGGCCACACATGCATTGCATTTGGGGGGTTCGGCGGGGCACATGTGCATTTGCGCATGCATGTGTGCACTTTGAGCACTCAGTCTGGAAAAGGTTAGCCATCACTGCCTTATACCATTTCTGACAAATGGCAGTCCAATCTTTTCTTGAAAGTCTCAATGTCAGACTTTGATGCTATCTCAAAATAAATGAATTTCCAAACTGCCAATCTTTAAGGAAATTTTCTCTTTATTCGAGTACAGCAACCGGATCATGGCTCATGCGGTCAGGACTGACCTTTGCCCCCCAATCCCTCCCTTTCCGATCCCCAATTCTCTGCTTCTCATTGGCTATCTTCCAAGTCACTCTCCTGACTCCTTTCCTCGTCAGTTCACAGGAATGTTTCCCCCCTCTTCATTTCCAAGGAGACCGAGCTTCAAAGGGATTTAGCAGGCAAAAGTTCAGGCTTTATCTCCCTTTTCTATGTCAGCGCTGAGACGCTGACACTCAAGAGATGAAGCTCCCACAACTTCCAAAGGCAAGCTGTTCCATTGGTTGATTGTTCTCACAGTCAGAAAGTTCCTCCTCATTTCTAGGCTGAATCTCTCTTTGGTCAGTTTCCATCCATTATTCCTTCTCTGGCTTTCAGGTACTTTGGAAAACAGCTTGACCCTCTCCTCTCTGTGGCAGCCCCTCAAATATTGGAACACTGCTATCATGTCTCCCCTGGTCCTTCTCTTCACTAGACTAGCCATGCCAAGTTCATGCAACTGTTCTTCATATGTTTTAGTCTCCAGCCCCCTAATCATCCTAGTTGCTCTCCTCTGCACTTTTTCTAGAGTCTCAACATCTTTTTTATAGTGTGATGACCAAAACTGGGTGCAGTACTCTAGGTGTGGTCTTACTAGGGCTTTATAGAGTGGTATTCGTACCTCACTTGATCCCTCTGTTAATGCAATTAGGATTGCATTGGCTTTTTTAGCTGCCGCTGCACACTGCTGGCTCATATTTAGCTGATTATCCACTAAGACTCCAAGTTCCTTCTCACAGTCACTGCTATTAAACCTGGTTTCCCCCAGTTTATATGTTTCCTTTTGGTTTTTCTTACCTAAGTGTAAGACTTTACTTTTGTCTACATTGAATTTCATTTTGTTAGATAGGGCCCAGTGTTCAAGTCTGGATATTGAGCCTATTTTCTAGAGCGTTAGCTATTCCTGCCAGCTTAGTATCATCTGCAAATTTGGTGAGTTCCTCTTCTATTCCCTCATCTAATTTGTTTATGAAGATATTGAAGAGTACTGGGCCTAAGACGGAACCTTGTGGCACCCCACTGCTTACTTCTCTCCATGTAGACTTAGACCCATTAAGGACTACTCGTTGAGTACGGTTTGTCAGTCAGTTGCGAATCCATCTGGTGGTGAAGCTATCTATCCCACTTTTTTCTAGCTTACGAAGAAGTAGGTTGTGGTCTACTTTGTCGAATGTCTTGCTGAAGCCTAAGCATATTATGTCGACAGTATTTTGCTGGTCTACTAATTTAGTCACTATGTTGAAGAATGAAATAAGATTGGTTTGGCGTGATCTGTTTTTAACAAACCTGTGCTGACTGCTAGTTATTACTTTACTTGTTTCTAGCTGTTGGCAGATCTGTTTTTTTATTATCTTTTCCAGTATCTTTCCAGGTATTGATGTTAGGCTGATTGGTCTGTAGTTTCCTGGGTCTGTTTTTTTCTTTTTTTGAAGATGGGAACCACATCAACTCTTTTCCAATCCTCTGGTAGTGCCCCAGTGTTCCAGGATTTTGTTGTGGTCCGCCAGCAGTCTGCACAGCTGGCAGTGGAGCCAGACAGCGATGAGGCTGAGGAAGAACATGGGCCAGTCCTGGAGGCTGGGGAAGGCTGGGATTAGGACTCTGCATCAGAGGCAGAGATGGGGCCAGGGCCATCGGGGAGTGAGGTACGGACTCCAGAGTCTGATAGGAGTGAGGCAGAGGAACAGGAGGAACCTGTTCCTAATGCACGCATGAGAAGAGTGCCAGAAGGCAAAAGCAGCTCAAGCAAAGAGGACAACTCGGGAGTAGGGCCAAGAGATGATTGGCCCCTCCCATAAGGCTTAAACAAACCAGCAACGGCGTTTGGGCTTTGCCGGAAAACAACATTGGTAGCTTCGTCTTCTTCTTCGTCTACGTCTTGTATTTATTTTTGTATCTGTGACTTCTGATCGTTTGCCAAGAAAGGCCTTTGGCAGTTTGCCTAATTGGACTAAGGTTTGCGATAGGACTGATGAATTTGTGTTGGGAGGAATTTGCTTTAATTTAGTTGAACGACGCTGGGAATGAAGTAATTCTCAGCTGTTCGAATAAAGTTTGTTTGTTTTTTCACTGACTGATTTTCCTACTACTTACTTGGGCCTGGGTCACAACAGATTTTTGAAAGATGTGGTGCCATGGTTCTGAGATGACATCTGCCAGCTCCTTTAGAACTCTGGGATGTAATCCATCAGGTCTTGATAATTAGTATTCATCAAGATCAGACAGGTGTTCTCTTACTATTTTTTTTGCTTATTTTAACTTTTATTTCCAGTTTGTTTTTTACAGCTATGTTTCTGGTAGGTTGGGCTATAGTTTCTTTTTGCATGAAGACCGATGCAAAGAATGAGTTAAGCAGCTCTGCTTTCTCTCTATTGCCTGTTACTTCCTTGCCGTCTTCTTCTTTAGTGGATTGTTTCCTTGATTTTTTTCTTGTTATTTATGCATTGGAAGAAACTTTTTTTGTTATCTTTGACTTTTGTTGCAAGTCTTTGTTCATTCTGAGCCTTTGCTTTCCTGACTTCGTCTTTGCAGATTCTGGCTATCTGCTGATATCCTGCTTTAGTTATGTGTCCCTCTTTCCATTTTTTTGTACTTGTCCTTTTTGTCTTTTAATTTGTCAGAGAGATCTTTGTGTAACCATGCTGGTTTCTTCTTGGATTTCTTGTTTTTCTTTCTCAGCGGTATTGCACTGGTATGGGCTTTTATGATCATATTTTTCAGGATTTCCCATGCTTCTTGAGTTGTTTTCCCCTTTTAGGATTTTCATTCAAGGAATCTTTCCCAAGTTCTCTCTGAGTTTATTAAAATCAGCTCTTTTATAATCTAAGACTCTGGTATCATTTTGTTCTACTGCTTGTGTTTGCGTTATATTGAATTCTAGTATGACATGGTCACTCTCACCCAAGGTTCCTGCAGTTTCAACTCCCTCTATTATTTCTTCTCTGTTTGTAAGTATTAAGTCTGCTATGCCTGTTCCTCTAGTTCCCTCCTCTACCTTTTGGACAACAAAGTTGTCAGTTGGGTTGGTTAGGAACCTATTTGATTTTTCACTTGGTTTTTTATTATGAACTCTATTATATTATGAACTCTATCCTATGGGTAGGAAAGTTGCCAGAGAGTTGGAAAGAGCCCAATATAGTATTAATACCAAAGAGGAACAAGATTTGACTTTACAAGAAACTATTTATTTATTTATTGTATTTCTTAATCTTTCATTTCCCTCTGAGGCCAATATAATTATTAAATAATGACTACAAATTGTTCATAATGATTGTAGCTGACAGAATGAAAATAATTTTGCAAGAGGATCAGTCTGGGCTTTTACCTAAAAAATAGTTAAAGGACAATGTTAGAAATGTCCTTTATATGTTGGACATTTTGAAATACAGTATATGAAAAACCAGCCACACTGATTTTCATAGATATAAAGAATGCCCTTGACAATTTGAACTGGGCTTTCTGTTCAAGATTTTGGAAGATCTGAATTATAGAGAGAATGTTATAAAATTGGCAAGATCAATTTGCATTTCATAGAAAACACAAATAATTGATAATGAAGATCTAGCAAAACTATGAGATAGAAAAACTAAACAAGAAAGGAATGCTGACTGTCTCCTCTTTTGTTTATTTTGGCTCTTGAAATACTGAAGAGATATATAAGACAAGATGAAAAATTGTGGGAAAAGAATTTGATGCATTAGCAAGTTTCAAGATTAGAAAACAAAACAAAGAAGTTAGTAAAAATATGAAAATAAAAGATAATACAAAATTGATAAATAAAACAATGTTTAAGATTGAGAAGAATGTAAAATATCTGGGTATCACTATGATAAAAATATGAATTGTAACCTATTTCAAAATAACTGCTAAGACTGGAATGAAGTTAAAAAGATATGTTAAAATGGGAGAAATTGTAATTTCATCGTTGAAAGAATCTCTGTGTTAAAAAGAATGTATTGTCTAGATGTTTTTGTTTCAGACAATAAATACATTCTACTTGCTAAGCATCTGAATTTCAATCATGTGACCACGGGGATGCTGCAATGGTTGTAAGTGTGAAAAACGGTCATAAGTCAGTTTTTTCAGCATTATTGTAACTTCAACTAGTCACTACAGTTGTAAGCCGAGGACTACCTATACCTTTTGTGACAATTGATACACTATTTAAACAGTGGCAGTAATTTAATATAACTCCTACCAGGCCTTCTAGCCATACTAAGAGAGGCTGATATAAACTGGAATATAAAACATCTGGAGGGCCTACTCTGAAGAACACTGCTCCAGAAGATCTTTATAAAATGACAAAGCTATTGTCATTATTGGAGGAGAGGTATTTAAAGTTTAAATAACAACATAATTGAACTCCAGCCAGAAAGATCCTCCAGCCTGAAAGGCAGTGTATCTTTATGAATCAACATTTGCCAGTGTTAAAGAATTATAACCTTCTTGCAGATAGGACTAGATTTGAACTTATTTGCAAGCAGAATGCTCATTTGATACTTTCTTTAAAAGTTCCTTGAAGGGTAGTTCTAACAGTTAGCTATAAGAGGGATATCAAGAGAGACATTAATAACAAAGATCTTACAGAGAACATAATTATACAATGCTGATTCAGCCAGAAAAATGCAGATTCAACTCTATTCATACACTGTTGACAGGCAAGAAAAAAATAACCGTTTGCTTTCTGATAAAGAGAATCTTATCTTATCTAATAAAGTGAGAATGGAAACACAGATTCAGTTGACCTGAGAAATGGGAATAATTTCAAGCTTCAGTTTCAAATAATATATTTTGTCAAAGGGAAATAACCTGATCATATGGACACTTACAGTACATGCAGAAACCTCATACTTTTTATACGTTAGGAAAACTCTATTTGAACTACAAAAATCCAGATAATGGAAAAATGTTAACAAATACAAGTTTCTGTATTTCAGAAATAAAGTATATTTATATTTTTAAATTAAAGTGCACCATTAAATAATGGATCTATAAGTTCAATTTAGAAAAGGTTACACATATATTTTGTAGGAGAAAATATAATACATTATGGATGCTGATGATCCCATAAAACATCACTAGAGGGTGTTAGATAATTAAAAAATTTTCCAGCTAAACATGGAACAGGTTATTTTCCTAAAAATTCGAATGATATCTAAACTACAGATTTTCCTGATTGCCAGCCAAAACTAAGCAATTGTAATTTTTTGTATCTAAATATTTTCTTAATATTGCATCTAATTTTACAGTTTTCCTAATAATTAACAATAGTGTATAATTTAATTTACTAATAGAAAGCCAGTTGAATGACTTTGGAGCAGTCTCTCTCAGCCCAACACACCTCACAATGTTGTTGTTGTAGGGAAAATTTGTTGTATATATTCACCCTCTTGGGATGTTTGCAAAAATAATAAACACGGGATAAAAATAAAATAATAAAATAAAATAAAAAATGCATTCTCTTAATGAAGGTACATAATTTTCATTTCCATTTCTGAAATACACCATTATTCTGAATATCATATTCTTCCCATCCTTCAATTAATGGCAAATTTAAAAAGACACATCGTTGACCACAATTATAGGGGCTCATAACATCTGGTTTTATTTTAAAGTAATTTTATTTAGCCAAGTGCCTCCATTTATATACCGGACTAAATTCCATCATCCTCAGGTAGCAGATCCACTAGTGATCACAGTTTAGAAAATAAGAGTTATAGTTGATTTCGAAGGGTAGGAATGCTGGTTATATAAAAGCTTCAGCCTACCACATATTTGATATCAAACCATTACTGAAAAAGATCAGAACCGAAGCTGGATGATTTAACAACGTACCATACTTACCTGTAAAGTACTGATATGCACTGGGGTGCCTGTGCCATTCACAGTATTCTTTTTAGCTGCATTTCCACCTTTCCCTTCTGCTTGCTCTGCCTTAGCAATCTTTGCTTTTTCAGCTTCAATTCGCTTTGGATTGTTCAGCATGACTTGGACCACTGCATACTCAACCAATGAAGCAAATCCAAAGAGAAGGCATGCAATCAGCCATACATCTAAGGCCTTCACGTAAGACACTTTGGGGAGTTCAGCAGCAAGGGTAGTGCATTCTGATGCCAAGTTGAGCACTGAAAAAATGCCTAAGAGAAATAAAAATGCAACAATATACTATGTAATTGCAATGTTGTACTGCTAACCATTTTCACTTTGCTAACCTTAAAACATTTTTGCTGCACTTTCTAAATGATGATATTTCCTCAATGGAAATAGAAGTTGTTGATGTACCACATGTGTCGCAGAGATGAATATGAATGTATAGGGTGAATTATGGAACTGATTAAATAAATTGATACATAATCATTTTGAGTACATGTATAGCACTAACAGCTGGAAATGGTTTCTCTTGGTTACTAGCAACTCTATTTATCATGACATATATTGTTTTGTGGATATAACTTTTTCTTAACATAAATTTGCAAACTGTCAATCAAATGGAATTCTAGGATATCATAAAATACAGAGTAACTTGGCAACTGAGTTTCTTCAGACAGCCTTCTCTGTTCTAGTAGCATCATTTCTTGGGACATACTAGCTAGGATTTCTGCAAACAGCAGGCCAACATATCTGAAGAATATGAGAATGCAGCTGATTTCCATTTTTCTTTAATTGAGAGTGAAAAATTCAATCTCCCAATGATGGAAAGAATCAGATCACATATTTCAAATCAGGTCTAACTTTTCACTTACCATCTATCTATTATCTGTCTGTCTGTCTGTCTACCTAATCTCCTAAATAGTTGAAGCACTAACAGCTTTCCTTTGAAATCAAAATATAGTAGTATCAAAAAAAGCCAAAACATGCTATGATCAAATTGGATTTTATTTTCTTTCTGAAAAAAGAATTAGCTAAACTGAAAATAGCAGACTGAAAATAGGGCCAATGTAAAAATAGGATTAGTTCTGGTTCTCATATATGAAAATTAAACCCACTAAAATTTATTTCTCTGGAATACTGTTCCAAGACTTTACAGACTGATCAAGAAAAGTTAAAATCTGTTTTCAGCAGAAGATCCATTGTCTATTTTTTTTTTATTTTGGAGGGCCATTTATCTTGCAATGCTATAGGAAGCTGCCATGAGGAACTAAAATAATTGTAAGTGTTCTACTATCTACATTTTATATTAAGTACCATTGCCAGCCCTATTATCAGGTATCTGATAGTGATTTAAAGCCATAACATAATCCATTAAGGATAAATTTGTATAAATTTGCTCATTATCATAAAATAAAATAATAAAATAATATGAGCTGAGAAGGAGATGGCCAATATTTTCATGTGCTCCTGCATTTTGCCTTCTGTCCCAGTGAGTCAGCAGTGCTATTATTTACCTCCAGCTGTCTGATAAATGGAACTATGTTGTTTGGAAGAACTCAAAAGGCAACTTGCTTTTTTCAAGATCACTTTTAGCTAGGGTTAGGTCTGTTTTCTAACACATAATTAGAGAAAATAAAAATGAGGAAAAGTTCTCTGTAGGTTTCATGAAACATTCTATTTGTATATTGTTCTATTCAATATTTAACATTATAGCATTTCAAAAGCCCATCATTATATAGAATCATATCTTGTAGAAACAACTATTTTTCTGGTTCTTTGGGTATCAATAATCCATTATTCCACTCCCAGACAAAACTTATATCCCTTTCAGTTTTCTACTCACTGTTGCACTCAAATACGTCCCTGGTGATATAATGAGTAGATACAGGAACAATTTGCTTAAAGGCTAGAGTTCTTGTCTTTTAAAAAGTGGAGGCAACAAATATGGAACTGAAAAAGAGAAGATTGGAATGACAGTGAAGAACATGCTATGAGAACACAGTTGCTTTCAATATCCATGATATGTCTTGCTACTGAGGCAACTGCAAATGGATATGAGACATTAAGTAATGCTGACAATATAAGAAGCATATATTACCCAATGGTACTCTTGCAGCACTTGCATCAGGATTGATCCAGAATGATAGCCACGAAAGCACAACTATTAGCAATGTAGGAGCATAGACACCCATCATGTAAAAGCCAACTTGTCTTCTCAGAGTGAAGATAACTTCTACACATGTGTAATAGCCTTTGGAGAAAACAACAACACAAAGCTCTAAATGCTTTAGCAAGTTAAATCACTTGGGTTTACTGATGCATGTCACTTTAACTAACTTTTCACTTTAATTTACTTGAAGCTTTAACCAATTCTGAGCCTATCCTAATTAAGCTTATTTTTCAAAAAAAAGTACTGGCAGCCCAAACTCCAGCTAACTCGCATTTAACTGAAAGTGTGAATAACAGTGTGACCTCAGTTATCAGGCTTGTATACTATACAAGTAAGAGCAACAGAAAGTCATTCAACTTACCCTTTTGATATGCCAGTGGATGCTTTGGTTCTAAGGTAAAAGGTTGATGCCTAATTGGCTAGACATACTTTGACAGAAATGAGTGCACTGCAAATATAATGTTTTGCATTTTGCACAGCAACCAAAGGCTTGCC
Source organism: Pantherophis guttatus (assembly GCF_059756535.1). Classification (NCBI taxonomy): domain Eukaryota; kingdom Metazoa; phylum Chordata; class Lepidosauria; order Squamata; family Colubridae; genus Pantherophis; species Pantherophis guttatus. The sequence goes on along the minus strand of NC_142070.1, from coordinate 63,030,367 downwards.
AGCTAGTAAATTTTCCAGGGAGAAAAAAAGAACACTTATACTACTATAACACTAAATTAAAAGAGGAGAAAGGATGATGGTAGCAAGGCGTGAGTGAGTGAAATATTTTGACTCTCCAACAACAATCAAAAACAAACAGAAGGAATGAAACACAGCAGTGCCATAATTGAACCAATATTTATTAAAATGTTTTCTGAAAAAAAAATGCCAATACAAAATATGTAATTAGGGTTTTTCTCAACCCACTACAAATAATTGCAGATGACCCTTATGCAGTAGATGTTTATGTATTGTGCATGCATGTGTCTTCCCACTATTCACTCCAACAATTGTCTGAAATTAAAAATATACAAAATGGTAGCTAGTTGTGGATGACAAAGATATGGTAATGTATCAGCTATGTCTTGGCTTGGCTTGGGGTCTTACAAGCATCCTGCCATCAAAAGAAGAAGGGGGTGGATGAAAAGGGAAAAAGTGGGGGAAGGGTGAAAGGGGGAAGGACGAAAGGGCAATAAAGCTTTGTGTGTATGTGATAGGAAATAGGGAAGGGATGGATGATAGGTGATAAGGACCAGGGCAGCCAGATCCTAGCAGATTCCCCCAACCCCCAAATATCTCAGACTTTCCAGAAACCTTGGCGATCTTTGGTTGGCTGCAAATGGACTGGTCACGGACGGGCTGGAGACAAACCTACATCTATTTTTGCATCTAGCAAGTATAGTACATTTCAGAGTCAGCTTGACTTTATTGCAACCAACATCCTTAATAAAAGAACCCTTTGCTTTAACCAAATGAGCTGAAGGCTTTTCTTTCCTAAGGGATTGGATTGGGGCAGGTCTGACATTAAGTCAGCTCTGCAACTGTGGTCAACCCAAAGTGGAAACTGCCTCTACTGCAGGGACTGTGCAAACAATGTTGGCTCAAGAGAGCGACCAGGAAGAGATCAAGGGGGAAGTATCCTTGAAACCTCCTCCTGGAGGGCTAGATATATCCGGATGGCTGGGAGAGGATGACCCACCAAGACCCTGATGGTCCCTTGGAGCTGGGAAAAAGGAAGAATGGGAAGAGAATTCACATTCACCCATGGGGGCCGTGGCAGCTGGAGCGAGAGGACTGGATGTTGCAGCAAGCCATAAAGTTCCTGAGGAGGCCTTTTGATAGTCTCAAAGCTCGAGAAGTCCTAGCCATGGTGGCACATCCTACTGACCAGCCAACTCCAGCCATGGCAAGCAAGGGGGCAACTACTCCACAGCAGCAGCAGCAAGCCGCTTAGCAACTACAACCATCTCAGCACCTGGCCAGCAAGGTAGAGAGGACGCTAGGCACCAGCCCTGGAAATAAAGTTCAACAGAGACCCAAGCAATTGGGGTTCTTCCTGGCACATTTGGGCATACATGCAAAAATATGGTCCAGAGATAGCCACTGAAGAGCTAAGGTGTGGTGCATGACCATGGCGTTAGAGGGGGCCGCAGTTGAATGAATGGTCATCATCCTCCACAACAATGATGCCCCGGAGCTGAAAAACTTTGACCGCTTCATGGTTGCACTTTAAAAGCACTTTGAAGACCCTCTAGAGACGATCACAAATCTAGAGATTGAATAAAGACCATCAGCCAAGGGTGCAGAAGGGGGAAGAGTACATCCAAGAGTTTCTCGACCTGGCCTGCCGACTGACCAGAAGACATACTGATCAGATGTTTCTGAGTTCGGCTAAGTGATGAGGTCTACAGCACCTGCATTTCCAATGGCTACCCCCCTACATGGCTGGTATGTTCTAGCAGAGGAAGGGCTGGTATGTTCTAGCAGAGGAAGTGGAAAAGGACCTGGCTTAATCTAAACACCAGCCGAGCTGTGGATGATGAAGATGCCCCCCTGAAAAGAAAGAGGCCCCAAAACTGGTGTCACATGAGCACAGCCCATCCTGACGATCCACTGGCTGCTTCAGATGTGGGAAGGAGGGACACCGAGCTGCTGATTGCCGAGCTGCCCTCCCCTCTCTTTTTCCTTTTGAAGGACTAACATCTCTGTCAAGAGGGGAAGAATATCAGCTGTGCCTGGCTCGGCTTGGGGGTTCACAGGCATCCTGCCATCAAAAGAAGAAGGGGGGCAAGATGAAAGGGGGAAGGATGAAAGGGCAATAAAGCTTTGTGTGTGATAGGAAATAGGGAGGGGGGATGAGAGGTGATAAGGACCAGAGTAGCCAGATCCTGTTTGTACCAGCATCCCATGGCCAGGCATCCTGAGAAATATGCAGATTACTCCCACACATCTTAAGACTTCCGAAACATCTTGGCGATCTCTGGTTGGCTGGAAGCAGACTGGTCACGGGAGCAGGGATGGTCTGGGCTAGGGCAAACCTACATCTATTTTTGCATCTAGCAACTGGCTTGACTTTATTACAACCAACATCCTTAGTAAAAGAACATTTTGCTTTAACCAAAGTCTTTTTTTTCATAAGGGATCAGACTAGAGCAGGTCTGACATAAGGAAAAAATAAGGACACTACACTATGTTGTGGTCCGCCGGCGGCTTGTAGAGCTGACAGCAAATTCAGACAGTGAGAGGTTAAGGAGGAACATGGGCCAGTCCTGGAGTCTGGGGAAGGCTCGGACGAGGGCTCTGCGTCAGAGGCAGAGAAAGGGCCATCTGGGAGTTATGCGCTGTCTACAGAGTCGGACCTCAGCGAGGCAGAGGAACTGGGGGAGCCTGTTCCCAGTGCGCAGAGCTGCCAGAAGGCAAGAACAGTTAAAACAAAAGGAACGACTTGGGAGTAGGGCTTGGAGATGATTGGCCCCTCCCATAAGACTTAAAAGAGGAGCAAAGGCACGTGGGCCTTTGCAGGAAGAAACGTTAATTCTGTTCAGTTTAAAGTCTGAAGCTCTGTTTGATTCTGGACTCCGTGTGACTTTGCCAATGAGGTCTTTGGCAGCGTGTCAAGGAAGATAAAGGTGGGTGATTATCAGCCTTATCCCGAAGGACTCTTTACAACTATTTGGGATTCATCTGTGAATGAACAAAATTCACAGCTGTTGCAATAAAAGAGGTTTTGGGGAGTATTCGTGTGTTTTGCTGAATCAGGAAGCCTAGGTCAGAACACACTATTGTTATGATGAATTCAATTGCTGAAAAATTTAACTCCTATTTCACATGAAGTTGTTGAGTATCTTCTTGTACTAAATTGTTGAGGCTGTAAGGTAGAAGTCTAGAGATTCTAGACCTTCTTTCCTAGGAGTGATCTAAGTCTGCCTACTCTGGTCCTGCTTCCTGCTTTGCAGTAGCGGTTCAGTAGTTATAGATGCCCCTGCCCTAGTTTTCATTTGTCTATCCATAGCACTTAATAAAATTATTATTAAAAATGCACTGTTGCTAATAAAACTAAATGGACATATCCATTCTATTACCGGGAATTAAATTAGACTCAAATATATTTTATATTTTATACATTTTAAATTATCAGTGTATTCTTTGCATCTCTGGCTTTGCAACATTAAATTTGCTTTATGCTAAAATATATAGTTGTTAAATATACAATTAAACAAAATGAGCTAACAGTTGAAAGATCTTAGCAAACAATAATTTTATACATCCATATGCTATTGTTTTTTTAAAAGAATTATAAGATAAATAAAGCATCTATCTTTTATGTTTACAAAGAATTGATTTTACTTACATTATGTGCTCTTATAAATCTTTATAGCCAAAATATTTTCCCATTAAATATTAAGCATTTCTTCATTTTGCTTCTCTGTCCTAGAGCAGGGCTGTCAAACTCATGTTGCCACGGCAGTGTCACGTGATGTATTGGCACTTTTTTCCCCCCTTTGCTAAACTGGGTGGAGGTGTGACCAGCACGTGACGCATCCGGCCTGCGGGCCGGGAGTTTGAAAGCCCTGCCCTAGAGGCTAAAGCCATTAACTGAATTATTATGATTAATAAATTGATGAGATATTGTTGTGACTGTGAATCAGCATATTTCTGTTACAAACATATCTCTCCATATTGACTAGGATGGTAATTTGTATGTCTCATGAATCTGGAATGGTATTAATTATTAAGACCTATTAGTACAGAACACAACAAAACGTTATATATAACTATCTAGCATTTTTTTTTTACTTAAAACAGATATTATAAATCAGATTTCCTGAATCAAGCTTTCCTGCAAAAGCAACATTAAACAAAATCAGTTCATTCACTTAATAACATCTTTCTTTCAGGAAGGAAGGATAAATGAATAAATCATCACTGATTTAATGATTGGACAAATAAACTGATTAAAATATATACCGGTCCCTTTGTAGTATTTGGTACAGTTGCCATATTCAATATCTTCTTTTTTAATATCAAACTGGGGCAAAGCAATTGTCTCCAGTTGAACAGGATCGCCAGATTGCCAGATAAATCGTAAATCATCAGTAGTGTAACCAACTGTATATTTTGGACAGAAAAAAAAGATGATGATGTTAATGTGCTTTAAAAGTAATAAATGCAATAATTATAAACAAACATGCTTTTCTTTTACCATGTCTAAGAATCTGGCAGGTTAATTATTACAAAGTGTTTATTATACTGATCATATCTCATTAGTACTGAAGTGCACTTTACAGATTTTCATTGTTTCCATATACACTTCTAGAAAGTTCTGAGTGTTAACTTAAAGAACCTGGAAGTAGATTATCTGAAGCAGTAAAAGTTTTCGGTCCACATGCCAAAGTAATAAATTTCTAATTTTAAAGGTGTTTCTGAACTTTCCTTTATATATTATTTCTTTATTGGACATATTTTCTCACTATGGCATACTAGTTTTGAATGTTTCTGTCACAACTTGGACTGAAATTCACATGGGTTGGTGTGGTGTCACAAATAGATCTTTTTCTTACACGTTTCCCTGCCAGCACCCTGCCAATCAGATAACTGCATTTGTGTCTTGGATATAGTAGAATTATGGCTGCCCATCCACACTTTCCAAATTAAGATTAGTAGATTTTCTACTGATATTGAACACTTTGACTGAGGTAAATTCAAGAAAGAAAGAAGAAAAAGAAGTGATGACTGAAAACCAGAAATAGCAAACGATTCTTCAGTTATGGCTTTGATAAACTTGAGTTTGGGACAAATGACTAAGGAATATGTGAAGTTGGCAGGCTCAGCTACCTCCCCTAAGGAAATATCTAATTATGATAGCCTTTGATACTAATTTGCATCTTCCTCAAGTTATCCATTAAATATTATTGTTGATTATAAACATTTTATTTAGTATGTTTTAAAATTTTGTTCTAAGTATCTGCATCTGCATTTTCTTGTTATTTAGCCATTTCCAGGCAATTGTTTTATTTAAGTGTATTCAATGTTTCAGTGTTTAAAAGGAAAATGTATATTCCAAGGAAATAATAGTGTCTATGAAAAATTCTAGATTTTCAAGATTCAACCATTCAAGATTGCTAAAATATATCATATGCCCTGTGTAACATTACTGCTATTATATGAAGGTTTTTATTCAAAGATAAATCAAACAAACCAAAAACAGAATTTAATGTAGTTTTACACCCAGATCTTTCTATACAAAAGTGCAGGCTCACTAAATACTGTATTTTGTTTGTGTGTATGTCTATTTAAACGCATACACATGCACATACAAAAAACAAATATCAAACTTCAACAGGAATATTTCATGGCAGTAATTGGGATATTCTGCTAAAATTTACTAGAAGTTATACTAGTCAAAGAGATTTTTTTAACTTGGTTAACAAGCACATATAAGTGTATACATATTTTGTATACATTATACAGTATGTATATATAGAGTACACAAGATATGGATAGCAGGGGTCCCAAACCCCCAGGTCGCAGACCAGTATTGGTCCGTAGCCTGTTAGGAAGCAGGCTGGGCAAGCGGCAAGTGAGTGAGTGAAGCTTCATCATGCACAGGATCTAGGTTGCATGCGAAACCATCCAATGGTGGGTTCGCCCCAGATCAGGCAAACTGGTAGCGGCAGCGGGAGGCTCTGCCCACCCACCTGGACGTCTCCGCGCATGCACAGAAGCTTCTGCACATGCGCAGAAGTGCCGCGTGTGCATCTGAGACCAAATCGGTAGCAACCAAAATTGAAACCCACTACTGAAACCATCCCCTTCTCCCCCCGGTTTGTGGAACACAATTTTTCTTCCAAAATCGGTCCCTGGTGCCAGAAAGTTTGAGCTTGTGGGAAACCAACAGGAAGTTGCCTTATGGATTGTAGGATTTGGTTAATGATGGCAGTTGGGATTGCAGGGATTGCTGTTGCTAAATGATGTGTTCATGTTTTACAACTATATTATTTAGCAACAGAAATTCTGTGAGGGTGTGTGATTGTGAAGATGTGGCAAGAGTATGGGAAGGTGAGGGAGGACATGACACAGGTTGGGGAAGGTGCATAAAGTTGTGACGTGTGCAAGAGCATAGGGAGAGTCCACTAGGATACAGGTCAGGAAGAGTGTGCAGGGGTATGTGAATGTCCGGTATGTGAGAGTGCATAGGGACTAGGTAAGATTGCATGGATGGGACAGAGTGTGGGAGAAACTTACCCCAGCAACTTCTGATCTTCCCTGCTGGCTTTCCCATTGCCTTTCTGGAAAAGCCAGCAAGGAAAGTTGCAAATGATGATCATATGATCACAGGCACTACAACATTGTAAATGAGAATCATTTGCCAAGTGTACAGATTGCAATCACATGACCATGGAGGTCCTGAAAGAACCAAATATAACTATCTGTCAGCCCTGGAGGCCATCTTTTTTCTTTGGATCTTCAGGGCTGCCACACTTGGTGCTGTGGGAAATTGGGAGGGGGGATTGCATGGAGTTGTAGAGATATCTAGCTATAACAACATTCTTTTCTCTAGGAGTCAAGGACATTCAAACTGCACCTGGAGTGGTGTGACTGGGAGGCATCTCCAGTTTGTTTATTTATTTATTTATTTATTTATTTATTTATTTATTTATTTATTTATTTATTTATTTATTTATTTATTTATTTATTTATTTATTTATTTATTATATTTCTATACCGCCTTTCTCCCGTAGGACTCAAGGCGGTGTACAGTCAAGAAAAATATAGATACACAAACATCATAAAATTGCTAATTAAAATTATTACTTAGTTTGGTCAATTAAATAAAACCCAGAATTAGATAACATTTTAAAAAATCATTCACATGTTCATATGTTTAGCCCCGCCTGTTGGAACATCAGGGTTTTGAGGGCACAGCGGAAAGCACAGAGATCAGGGATATTTCGTATCTCAGGGGGCAGTTCATTCCAAAGGGTTGGAGCCCTCACAGAGAAGGCCCTCCCCTTGGGAGTCGCCAGTCGGCATAATTTGACTCACGGTACCCTGAGTAGTCCCTCCCTGTGAGAACGAACTGGTCGGTGGGAGGCTATTGGTGGCAAAAGATGGTCTCGTAGGTACCCAGGTCCTAAGCCATGGAGCGCTTTAAAGGTGATAACTAACACCTTGAATCGCACCTGGAAGACCACCGGGAGCCAGTGCATCTCGCGTAGGAGAGGTGTTACATGGGCGTAACGAGCTGCGCCCATAATCACGCGCGTGGCTACATTCTGGACCAGTTGGAGCCTCCAGGTGCTTTTCAAGGGGAGCCCCATGTAGAGAGCATTACAGTAGTCCATACGGGAGGTAACTAGGGCATGAGTGACCGTGTGCAAGGCGTCCCGATCCAGAAAGGGACGCAACTGGCGGATCAGGCGAACCTGATAAAAGGCACCCCTGGCCACGCCCGTCAAATGATCTTCTAAAGATAGCCGTGAATCCAGGAGAACACCCAAGTTGCGGGCCCTCTCTGTGGGGAGCAAGATCTCATCCCCTATTGTCAGTGATGGTACCAGCTGACTATACCGGCACGCCGGAAGCCACAGCCACTCGGTCTTGGAGGGGTTGAGTCTGAGCTTGTTTCTCCCCATCCAGATCCGCACGGCTTCCAGGCAACAGGACATCACAGCAAGGACATCATTGGGGTAGTCTGGGGTGGAGATGTATAGCAGTGTGTCATCAGCATACTGATGAACACTCACCCCGAAACCACGGATGATCTCGCCTAGCGGTTTTACATAAATGTTGAACAGAAAGGGTGAGAGGACTGACCCTTGCGGCACCCCACAAATAAGGTGCCTCGAGGTCGACCTCTGCCCTCCTGCCAACACAAACTGCAAACGGTCAGAGAGTAAGGAGGAGAACCACCGAAGCACGGTGCCCCCTATTCCTAACCCCTGCAGCCGGTGTAGTAAGATACCATGGTCGATGGTATCAAAAGCCACTGAGAGATCTAATAGGACCAGGATAGAGGAGCAACCTCTGTCCCGAGCCCTCCAGAGATCATCCACCAACGCGACCAATGCCGTTTCCATGCTGTATCGTGATCTGAAGCCCGACTGGAACGGATCCAGATAGACAACTTCATCCAGGTATCGGGGTAGTTGTCGCGCCACCACACTCTCAACAACCTTCGCAACAAAGCGAAGATTGGAGACTGGACGATAATTTGATAATATAGCCGGGTCCAGGGAAGGCTTCTTGAGGAGGGGCCTCACCACCGCCTCTTTCAAGGCGGCGGGAAAGACACCCTCACTCAGAGAAGCATTTATAATCCCCTAGAGCTAGCCTCGTGTAACCTCCCGGGAGGCCAGTACCAACCAGGAGGGACATGGGTCCAATAAACATGTGGCAGCATTAAGCTTGCCCAGAATCCTGTCCACGTCCTCAGGAGTCACAGAGTCAAACTCTTCCCAGGTAACGCTCTCAAGACCTGCCCCCGTCTCCTCCCCTGGATCTACCCAATCGGAGTCCAGGCCTTCCCGAATCTGAGCGACTTTATCATGTAGGAATTGTACAAAATCCTCAGCTCAACCCTTTAAGGGATCTTCCCATACCCCCACCTGAAGTAGGGAGTGGGTCACCCTAAACAGCGCGGCTGGGTGGTTCTCTGCAGATGCAATAAGAGCGGAGAAGTAGCTAGACTTCGCCACTCTTATCGCCACTAGGTAGGTCTTAATATAAGATCTCACCTGTGTTCGATCAGATTCAGATCGGCTTGACCTCCAATCGCTCTCCAGGCGTCTTTTCCGACGCTTCATCTCTCTCAGCTCCTCAGAAAACCAACGAGCTAGACGAGATCGGCATCGGGTCAGAGGCCGCAAAGGCACAACACGGTCCAAGGCCCCAGTAGCCGCCCTGTCCCAGGCGACCACCAGGTCCTCAGTCGAGTCGTGAGCCAGAGTCTCAGGAAATGGCCCAAGCTCCATCAGGAACCTTTCGGGGTCCATCAGGTGCCTGGGACGGAACCATTTGGTTGGTTCTGTCTCCCTGCGGTGGGTGGAAGTGACTTGAAAGTCCATGTGAAGGAGAGAATGATCAGACCATGACAAGGGCTTGATGTCTATATCCCCTATTCTTAGATCATTCAGCCACTGATCAGAGACAAAAATCAAGTCCAGAGTGTGATTTCCCAAGTGGGTGGGGCCTTTAACTACCTGGGTCAGGTCCATGGCCGTCATGGAAGCCATGAACTCCCGAACCGTCTCCGACATCTCACCAGCGGATGGCAGGTTAAAATCCCCTATAACAATAAGTCTGGGGGTTTCCACCGCCACCCCGGCTATAGTGTCGAGCAGCTCAGGCAGGACCGCTGTTACATGGCAGGGAGCCAGGTACGCAATCAGTAGGCCCATCTGAATCCCCTGACCCCATTTCACAAGGAGGGACTCACATCCGGCTATATGAGGAACAGTGGCCTCCCTCGGGCAAAGACTTTCTCTAATGATTGCTGCCACTCCCCCACCCCTTCCCTGAGTCCTTGGCTGATGGAATGCATGGAAACCTGGCGGGCACATTTCCACAAGGGGAACTCCTCCCTCCTGGCCTAACCAGGTCTCCGTAATCCCTGCCAGGTCAGCACCCCCCTCTGAAATAAGATCATGAATGAGGGGGGCTTTATTTACCACTGACCTGGCATTACATAACATCAGCCGTAGACCCAGGGTCTGAGACTCTGAACAACCCGGGAAACGAGCAGTGCTTTGGGGGTCGGAGTGGGCAGTCGCTCGAAAACATCGAGTGCGCACTCCCGAAACATAATATGGCCCCCTGCAGCCGTCATATCTGCCCCTCCCACTTACTATACTAATGCCCATCCCTTCATCCCCCTGTATCCTTGTCAGATTTCTGTCCCCATCCTCCCCATCGTGATCATCAGACCCATTACCCCTTTCAGTGGATTTATGGATCCCCCTCCAGATCCATTCCCACAATCCCTCCCAGAACCCCTTAAAATAGAACTTAAAGATTTATCTAAAAAACCCCAAAGCCGTCGGTTTTTTGCAAACCACCTCTCGGGGTTCCAAAACCCGTCCTCAAGGGCGGCCCTTGATAACTGAGAGGGCCAGACATGCGAGAGGGGGGAATCTCGCAGTGCAAGGAGCTCCGCAGTTGAATACATCAAAGATCGGAGCGAGTTGAAGGAGATGAAGGATCATTTTCTTCTAAGAGTGTTAGAGATGGTTAAGACAGGTAATTTAAAATAAGGGAGGAAATAGATGTCAAAGGAAGACCAGTATGTTACAAATGTCAATACATCGGAACATCATCGCCCTCTCACGACGATGGGAAGTCTTGTGGTTGTAGTAAGTCCATCCAAAGGAGGTGGGGGTAGAGGTCTCAAAGGGTCGTCCTCTCACAGCGACCAAACCATTTGAAACAAGCAAAGAGAAGGTGGTCTATCTTCCCATAATCCAAGACTCTTGATGTCTGTATCTCCTCCAGTCCTGATACCAGCAATGGCCGAGGATTAGATCAAAAAAGTAAGGCAGAGCCACTGGACAAAGTATTTAGGGTTAAATAATCAGGGTAATCTTGGGGAATAGGTGGTAAATAAAGCTGCAGATCAATCTAAGATTGCAAGTTAACGCTGAGTGGTCGTAATAAGACCATTGAGATGGTGGATTGATTGGACTATGTGATGGACATATGGGTGCAGGGGAAGGAACTTCTTTTGGGTGGGGGAAACCGGAAGCTTTCAGATTCAGGTTTTTCCAGATGTGCCAATATGACATCTCTAATAAAGTGGAACTTTGAGGAACTTCTAGCCTCAGAGTCTTCTTTCATTGGGGGTGTTACTTGGAACCCTGACACTATCATTCGTTCAGCACCACTGTAACTTCAATCCCTGAACAAATGTTGTAGGGCAAGAATTATCTATACATAAATATGGAAAGCAACAGAAGTAGAATCAGTAAAGGCTCTAACCAAATATGAAGAATGTCATAGCAGACAACATAATGATAAAAGTTAATCTACAATACATACTAATACCAAAGAACATACTATGAAAATTATTGCACAATATTCTTAATTTAACACACTGACAAATAATGCTTACGATCATGGAAAAGGAGATGCTACTTGTTCAAGCTTAGAAAGGGCCAAAGAATATGAAACATTACTGCTAATACAGTACACATATATAGTATGACATACAAAGAATATGAAACATTACTGCTAATACAGTACACATATATAGTATGACATACAAAGAATACCAAAGGGAAGTGAATATTTTATCATTGATTATAGAAAGGCATTTGATTATGTTGATCATGTCAAGCTTTGGAATGTGCTTAGAAAAAATGGGAATGTCATTGTGCTGTCAACACTGAAGTAAGTTAAGGAATATGCCACAAACTAGTATTTTATACAGTAGCCATGAAAGCCTTCAATTACTATGATGTGCCTGTATTTAAGACAGAATTGTACAGGCAATAGTTTCCCTGTGACACATTTTGAAAGTGAAGGTTGGGTTTTAAAGAAGCAGAATAGAAACAGGATTTGATACTTTTATGTATTCCTGAGAATATATGGCTAGCCAAGGAAACAAAGGTATGTTCAAATGAATCAACCCAGAATTCTCCTTCAAGGCATAAGTTATCATATTTCAGACCTATTGCACAAATATTTACTCTCTAGAGAATTCTATAATTCTGGGAAGGATGGAAGGAAAGAGAAGAGGCACCAAGGTGGAATCAAGTCAATTACAGGAGTGGTGAGTGCACCATTGGAAGATCTGAAGGTCTATTATTGTACTGAACATGCATATTTAAATATTAAGCATAAGAGATAGATGATAGATAGATAGATAGATAGATAGATAGATAGATAGATAGATAGATGTAAAATATGTAAAATGTAATTTACATACAGCTCTCCAACTGCATTTTGCAACGCTGTGTATCCATAGGAAACAAAGTTAAATCCAATGGGCACGACAGAGTAACAGATAATCTGGAAATATAAAGTGAAATTTGAAAGCAATTCAAATGCGCTACAAGTTAGAAAGACAAAATTTAAAATTTAAATACATATACTGTATATAAGCATAAGAAGTCATATTTAATATCCACACTTGCACTCCTTTTCTTATTTGGATTTTTGTTTTTTTCTAATTCTTTGATCTGTTTTATTAAATACATAAGCACATAACAGAAAAATACTTCTCTAGGAAATAAGCAGTTACACTATGTACATACATTAAAGGTACATGTGCTTAAGCTAGCAATTATATTGCATTTCATTTTGATTTTATGGCAAGAGGCATGATGCTTATTCGGTTTTTTGAATAATCACTCTATTTTTGACTAATCATTTTTTGAACTAGCACTTTAACTTGAGTTCCAATAAAGCAGTCCAATTTTCTGATTGTATAGCACCTTGTTTACTTATGATAACATTACTTAAAACAAAAATTCTATAGTTATGGAGTTTCCTCACAACTATTCATAAGAAGTAGAATATATAAAGTACCTCATGCTGACTAGGACATCTCCATCACGGAATATAAATAGGAGAATATTTTCTTGAGTGACATCATGGAAGTTAGCATTCTTTTCATTTGCAAAGAAAAGATCAGGCTTCCACAGACATTTAAACATGGTAGGATCCACTGTTAGTGAGTCAGATCCTTTCCAGTCACTGGGCAATTTAAGCCGAGGATCATTCCATTTCTGTCTTAAGAAGATGTTCACTCTGTAATCCTGTTTGAAATATATTAAGCATATTAACAGTTACATTTATTGAATTAATATCTTAACATCTAAAGCAGATAATCAGTATATTCAGTTGACAGAAATGTTAGCAAAACTTGCGAAGCTTAAATTAAGAAACTATTTTCATAATTCGTATATGGATTCACCTCATGGTGAGATAGATAGCAAGCAAATTTAAGAAATAATAATAATCAATAGTATATGTCTATTTCATTCATTCAGTCAGTCAGTCATTCAAAAAATTTGCATAGCTAAATTTTATGCCCCATCACTCTTTTAGATTCAGCCTCACACTGCCCCAGTGCTTGCAAGAAATAATGTAGTTAATGCATTTCTAAAGCCATGTTTGAATTTTAAGCATAGTTTGCAGGGAATCCATTTGAAATCAAACAAATAAATGGACAAGATTAGGATAAAAGATGAATGTCATTTAATACATAAATATCCGTTATACTGTTCCTGTCCCTATGCTGTATCATTTAACATATAGAGTAGATATCCATTATACTGTTCTTATATTGCAACATAATTCAAAACTTAGAAAAGAAGAGAATATAAGCCGAAGGAACTAAGATGTAAAGTAAGACAATGTTAAAGAAAATGTACTGGGATATCTGGACAGAGAAAATGATGGACTAACAAATCTTCATGTGAGGGGATGATGCTGAAGCAAAGACTGGAAGCCAAGTGGGATTCTCGACCACTGGAGCTTCAGACAAGAAATCATGAAATTACACACATGTGTGCTTAAGCAAGCAGAGCCTTGTGAGAAAATCAGCAACAGGGATCCTGCAGGTGACTTGCAGGTAGAGTGCTGGGAGCTGCAGAAGAAATAATCAAGCTCATAGACTCTAGTGGAGCCTGCTTAAAGGCCACTGGGTTTGGATAGTGCACTTTCTATTGCACATTAGAACCAAGATTTAAAGTTACAGAGCACATTAAGCGATGTTTTGAGTGCATTTCAACCCATGGGCAAATTTAAAGTAAAAACTAAGGAAATAATTAAATTGATTTTTTTTAAAAGTACAAGCAAAACCTTATCAAGTTTGGACTAAGAAAGTTTAAAGCATGACTGTTAAAATTGGAACATTATTTATTTTAAAGTAATTATGGATTAACTAATTAACATACCTCCACTGGAAAGAAGATTGTTTAAATTTGCTGTAGAAGACAATCGGATGACTTTGCTAAATGAAGAATAAGGGATATGGAAACTGCAACAGACCGTGTGACTATAAAAATTATGATACACAATGAACCCTCTTTTACTTTTTATGTCCATTTACTGGATTATAAATTAAACAAAGAATAATGGCCACTACCAGAAAAAAGAGAAAAATTACAGAAAACAAGAGGATCATTTACAGGGAATTAACAGAAAAAGTTATTATGCCAGAGATTTTACAAAGGAGGTCTGAACAATTGGGGAAGAATGTCGCAGCATCAATAACTGCAGCAGTGACTGAATCAGTTAAAAGAGATCTGCTACAGTTGATAACAAAGCTACATTTCTCATGGGATTTATAGAAAAACCTATAGAATCATCCTATGAAAATTATGTTTCTTGGGAAACTGGATCCTGGAAAAAATAATCAAGAAACAGATCTGCGAACAACTAGAAGCAAATAAAGTTATAATTAGTAGCCAGCATGGGCTTGTTAAAAACAGATTGTGTCAAACCAATCTCATTTCATTCTTTGATAAAGTCACTAAATTAGTAAATCAGTGAAATGCTGTGCACATAGTATACTTAGATTTCAGTAAGGCATTCGACAAAGTAGACCACAACCTACTTCTTGGTAAGCTAGAAAAAAGTGGAATAGACAACATCACCACCAGATGGATTTGTAGCTGGCTGACAAACCATACTCTGTGAATAGTCTTTAATTGTATTACATCCACATGGAGAGAAGTAAGTAGTGGGGTACCATAAGGCTTTGTCTCAGCCCCAGTACTCTTCAATATCCTCATAAATGACTTAGATGAGAGAATAGAATGGAGATTCATCAAATTTGCAGATCACACTAAACTAGCAGGAATAGCCAACAGCCCAGAAGACAAGGATCCAAAAAGATCTTGACATACTTGAACAATGGGCCCTATCCAACAAAATAAATTTTAATGTGGAGAAAAGATTAGATTAGGCAAAATCTGACTCAAAAACAGTAACTGTGAGGGGGACGTTGGAGTCTTACTAGATGATCACTTAAACATGAGCAGCCAAAAAAGCTAATACAATCCTGGGTTGTATAAACAGAGGAATAGAATCAAGATCATGTGAAGTATTAGTACTGCTTTATAAAACCCTAATAAGACCACACCTGGAATACTGCAACCAATTTTGGTCACCATACTACAAAAAAGATGTTGAGCCTTTGGAAAAAGTTCAGAGAAGAGCAACTAAGATGATCAAAGGCCTGGAGAATACAAAAGACTTGAAACAGAATTACAGAAAGAACCGCAAAAAAGGACCTTAAAAAAATCAAATGGAATTAATAAAACATAAGTTAAATCTAATGGAAAAAGAAGAATTAGCACAAAAAATTAAAAGAGCAAAACATTTTCTTTTTCAAAAATGCTAATAAACCAGGAAGATGGCTAGCATATAAATTGAAAAAGGAGAAAGAGAAGAAATGGATACATAGTTTGCTAGATGAAAAGGGAACTCTTCACTATCAAAATGAAACTAAAAAGAAAATAAGTCAGGATTTCTATGAAAAACTATATGATCAAGAGAATGTGTCAGAAGAAAAAATAAAGCAATACTCGGAAAAAGCTAAACTACCTAAGTGCTTGAAACAGTGAAGGCTATGTTAAATGAAAAGATAATGATGATAGAATTAACAGAGGCGAGTAAGAGACAAAAGAATAAAAAAAACCCAACAGGACCAGATGGGTTACCGGCAGAACTTTATAAATATTTACAAGACACTTTAAGTTGGAGGTTTACAATGAAGTATTGTTAGAAGACAAGATTGGATGGAAGCAAATATCACTTTAATACTGAAAGAAGACTCAGACTTAAAACAGATAAAAAATTATAGGCCAATATCATTATTAAATGTAGACTATAAAATATATGCTTCAATAAAAAGATTCTTGAATGAATTTATACACCCAGACCAGAATGGATTTTTACCTAAAAGACAAATTAGAAATAATATGAGAATTATCTTGAATACGTTGGGAGTACTATGAAGTACATTCTGAAAAACAAATGGTGTCGATTTTTTTAGATGCACAGAAAGCATTAAACAATGTAAATTGGCAATTTATTGTATTACGATTAAAATATATGGACTTTGGTGAAAAATTTACTAATATGGTTAAGGTAATATATTCTAAACAATCTGCAAAGGTGATGGTTAATGGGGACATGACAGAGAACTTTAATATAAGGAAAGGCACAAGATAAGGATGTCCTTTGTCCCCTCTACTATTTATATTAACATTGGAAGTGTTAAACAGAAATATTGGACAAGACTCAGAAATAAAAGGTATGGAAATAAAAAAATAAAAATACAAATTACAGGCGTTTGTAGATGACTTGGTATTTATTCTAGAATAACCACAAGAAACTGGACCCAAATTAATAAAAAATAAATAAATAGAAGAGTATGGTGAAGTTACAAGATTGAATTTAAACAAAGAGAAAATTAAGATACTAGTAAAAAAATGTTACAGATAAACAAAAAAAAAAAAGAATTGATGAAGAAGACAGATATTCAGATAGTTAAGAAAGTAAAATACTTAGGAATTCAGTTAACAGCAAGCTGCCCCACCCCATCCAAGATCCTACCTGCCTGATACTGAAGGGTAGTGGGCCTGCCGTGCCCCCCCCCACACCAGAAGCCGCATGCCCCATCAAAACTCATGTGCCCTCTGTGCCAGAAGCTGCGCTCATCGCCGTTCCCCATGCATCACACACCACCATTTTCCTGCTATTCTCTCCCATGCGCTGCCTTTTGTCTGCTGTGCCCCCCCCCACCAGAAGCTGCACACCAACACCATTTGCCTGTCACGCGTCCCATAACCCCACAGCCTCTGCGACTGCCTATCAGCAATTGTATGCTGTCCCCGCAACACCATGGCTTCTATCTGCCACTTAATTGGATGAGGAATATTTGTTCCGTGGAGTGAAATGCCTGGAAAAAATGGTGTCTCGGCGAATGGGTCAGGCCAAAGACAAGGGGCAGAGGCCGAATGGCCTGGGAGAATGGCCGGTAGAGTGCCATTGTGGAGGAGGAAAGCTGGCTGTAAATGGGCTGACATGGGAGACTGGAGGTGAAGGAGGTGCAGCCAAGGGTGGGAGTCTGAAGGTCCCAGACCCCTCTCTATATAGCTATAGATCAATCCATAAAGCTATGATAGCCTTAGTGGGAAATTTTAAAAAATTAAATAAACACTTAGAAGAAAAGAAAATTTTTAACCTTTTATACAGATATAGTGAATATAGAGGATTCAAAGGTGAAGTATCATATCCTTCTTGGGACTGCTCTTTCCTTAACATCTGCTCCTGAATAATATTGATCCAAACTTTTTAAAATCCTGGTAGTCATTTGACTCTAAACTTTCATCTGCCACACTATTTTGAGTGTTGGCTATTTTAACATTAATTTTAACTATTCTGATATTTTTCTTCTAACATTGTTGCCCAGCAAGTACTACGTTTAATAAAGAAAACATTAATTATCCAAATAAATAAATAAATAACTGCAATCTCACCATAGTTGTCTCTTGTATTGATCCAAAACTGTTAATGAAAATATTCACTGCTACATCCACGGGAATTCCTAAAACATATGCATAAGAATTTTTATTCTGTTTTCTCTCTTTTACCTTTCCTTTTATTTTTGTTATCTGACTCTCAAATAAAAGATTTATAAATACAGAGCAAGTAAAAAAGTAATCCTAATTCTATATTTTTAATGAAAGTACACTCAGTTCTAGTTTATGAAGAAAATTTCAGGAAAAAGGCTGTAAAAATTATTAACAATTTATTAATTACATAGTATGACCGAATATTAGATGGGCAGGTGAAAAAAGTAATGATGACTAATAATGGTTAGCTCAGCTTACAATTCAGATAGATTTTTGTATATAATGGTATATTAATTTATAGCGATTGATGGCTATGTTAATTTGTTTAAAGAAAATTCAATTTTCTAAATTAAATTTAAAATACATAATCTAACATTTAGTTTATTTTCTGCTTATTGTAGTTTGAAATCTAATCAACTCTTACCTACCAATGTCTAGCTAATTTACAGAAATAAATAATTAAAATGCAGATGCAAACATTTAGAATAGGAAATCAATCAAATTAAAAATATTGTTATACATTACCCAACCTTTGAAATTTGGTCTTATCCTGGGATCATAACTAACCAGAAGTCTATTTAAGATGTTACTTGTAGAATTAGCAGGTACTCTTGCAAGATCTTCAGCTGATTGCTGTCTGTTTTTTTAAAAAAAAGTGTCACTTTTTTTTTCTACACCTTTATAGCAATAGCAATAGTACTTAGATTTATATACCACTTCATAGTGCTTTACAGCCCTCTCTAAGTAGTTTACAGAGTCAGCATATTGCCCCCAACAATCTGGTCCTCATTTTACTGACCTTGGAAGGATGGAAGGCTGAGTCAACCTTAAGTCAGTCAGGATCGAACTTCTGGCACTGGAATGCAGTTAGCCTGCAACACTGCATTCTAACTACTGGGCCACTATGGCTATAAGTAATTATCAGTATTTTTTCAATTACCGTATTTTTCGGACTATAAGACGCACCGGAGTATAAGACGCATCTACGTTTTTTGGTTGTTGTTTTTTTTAAGTTTTTTTTTTTAGACAAACACACATACAAACATACAATGTATTTTCTTTGAACAGAGTATTTGGCTGGTTCACAAATTTAAACAGTGTTTAGTCATTTCAATTAAATTTACAATTTCTATATTTCCTTTTTGCCATATTTATTCCTCATCTATTTTTTAAAAAAACCAATATTACCCTTCATCCTCATCTCTAATCTTAATCAAATTCAATTTTTCCCTTCTATTCTATATTATATCCCTTCCCATTGTCACCTATTTTATATCCATCCTCACATTGGTTAATTACGTAATATTACAGTTGTTTAATACAAATTCAACATTTTAATATAAATCAATTAGTTATATAACTATCTTTTTTGTATATTAATCAATATGAACATGAATATTCCAATTATTTCCATGCAATCCAATTTCTTATAAATCAATTAATTATATTTACCAATAATAATAAACCAAATAATTTTCCCCATATATTCCTCCAAACCACAACTTAACCATTTCAGCTTTCAACACAAAATACAATAGTATCTCAATTATTACAATTCCCTAGTTAGAACTTTCCCCTTACGTTACTCATTTTCACATCTTAAACTCTCCCAATAACCCAAAGTTTTGCCCATATAGAAAAATATTCCAATTATTATTCATTTCATTTTTACAATCATGATTTCCCATTTATTTCTTATTACTATTCATATTTCAATTCTAAATATGTATAACATCTTTCTCTTTCATTTCATTTCATTTTCTTTTTCTCCCTTCCCATTTTTATTTTTGCCTTTTTTCTTTTGTGTTTTAAAATCTTGAACTCTCCTCTTTTGCCCTAAATTTCCCATTTTTTGCACCTACCTTTTTTGGTGAGGAAAAAGAAAAAGAAATCTCTCTCTGCCTCATTTTGCCACGTTGCAGCAAAGAGCCTGCTTTACTTTCAGTTTTGTTTTTCAGCGTAGCTAGGGAAAAAAAATCTGCTCCAGCACTCTTTGCAGCAAGCAGCAGAGCCCTGAGCAAAACAGCTGAGAACAAATCAGCTGAGAGTTGGGAGGCCGATCTAATCAACTTGTGCTAATTAACCTATGCTGAAGCTGAAAGGAGCTGTTTTTTCTTGCTGTTTGCTTGGAAGGAGGTAACTGCTGTGAGGCACAGGCCAAAGGGTGGGGGTCAGTGGGTGGGCAGGGCTACATTCGGTGTATAAGACGCACCTAAATTTTCACCCCCTTTTGGGGGGTAAAAAAGTGCGTCTTATACTACGAAAAATACGATAAGCAAAAGACTCAAAAAGATCTTTTTTTATATAGATGTACTATCATGTACATGTAGTACATTTATAAGTGTACTAGTAACTACATGAATTTGAAGCATGATACATAAAAGCTTGTTCAATAATGAAACATGAAATTATAATGCATGAAGTAGGATACATGAAACTGTATACAATAATACAAAACAAACCTAAATCATTAAGGTTCTACATTACTTTTTGTTTCTTTTATTACAAAAGGATAGCATAACTTGATTTTTGGAACTCTGAGTCTAATGAGCAAGCATTAGTGTTAGAATCTTTACTATCCAAATAGTGGCAATGTTAATATTCAAAAAATTAAAGTTAAATATCATATTTAGAAAAATCATACCACGATTCTGTCACAGCTGAATAATTGTGAGAGACAGCTCTCACAAAATCAGAAGTAGAAAAGACTGACACCACTTCAGTCCAGATTATTTATTACCAAAGCAAGAAACAAGTAAAAGTCATTGTTTCGTAACCGGAAAAGAGAGGCTTCAGGCCTGTTAGTCCATGCAAATAGAACAAAACATTTAACCCGCATTTTAATTAGGCTTTGCATTTGATACACCACAGCACTAGAATTTTAAACAACTATTTCATTAGCTTTCTTACAAAAATGTACTTATTAGAGGTTTACTATAGTGTATGTTATTAACAGAAAAGCCTGATAACTTTTTACAAAGGCCAACATCAGCTGAATACCATGCATTGGAGTTTGTAGACTAGAAAAAGTATGCCAAGATGGCCAGCATATACAATTGCCATTGCAATTTCAATCTTTGACAAGTACCCAAATATAAAGCTGCATTGTCAAAAGTTCAAAGTTACAAACATTTGCAATACTATGGAATGATCACATACAATACAGTTAAGAAAATATGAATAGGGAATGTTGAAACTGGTATAAATATATTAGTAACATTAAATATTCCTTTGAACCATTTTTCCATGTATTAGTTGATTAATCAATATATTTATGCATAAACTAAAAGAACTGAATATAACAATAGCACTTAGACTTATATATCACTTCACAATGCTTTACAGCCCTCTCTAAGCAGTTTACAGTGTCAGCATATTGTCTCCAACAGTTTGGGTCCTCATTTTATTGATCTCAAAAGGATGGAAGGCTGAGTCAACCTTGAGCTGGTGAGACTTGAACTGCCAAACTGCAGCCAGCCAGCAGTCAGCAGAAGTAGCCTGCAGTAATGCATTCTAAGCATTGCGCCACCACACAGATTATATAGGTATTTCATTTATGGCACAAATGGCCAAATTCAAATTATTATAGTTTGGACATATTATAGAAGAAATTAGCACTCTTGATTTTGAAGACATCAAAGCAAGATAAATAAAAAACAGAATGAAAAACAGTTTTAGCTAAAATTGTGCTATAACTGGATGGGTATTGCAATTCTCTGCTATCGTATCTCCCATACTATTTATATTTATTATTATTATTTATTATTTGAATTTATATACTGCCCTTCTCCCGAAGGACTCAGGGCGGTGTACAGCCAGAATAAGAACACACATATAGAAAATTGAATAACAATTTAAAATATATATTAAACAATATGGCCCGTAACTAATTAAAAACCCATTTTTAAACCTCAAGAATTAAAAATTAAAAATTAAAGATTAAAAGTTAAAAAGAATTAGAATTAGGCCAGCCCGGCTTGTTGGAACAAAAGAGTCTTGAGGGCACAGCGGAAGGTGCATAAGTCCGGGATCCTCCGAATCTCCAGGGGCAATTCGTTCCAGAGGGCAGGTGCCCCCACAGAGAAGGCTTTCCCCCTGGGGGTCGCCAGTCGACATTGCCTGACCGACGGCACCCGGAGGAGACCCTCTCTGTGGGAGCATACTGGCCAGTGGGAGGTTATTGGTAGCAGAAGGCGGTCTCGTAGGTATCCAGGTCCTAAGCCATGGAGCGCTCTAAAAATGTTAACCAACACCTTGAATCGCACCCGGAAGACCACCGGAAGCCAGTGCAGCTCACTCAGGATAGGTATTATATGGGAGCGCCACGTCGCCCCCACAATCACCCGCGCGGCTGCATTCTGGACCAGTTGGAGCCTCCAAGTGCTCTTCAAGGGGAGCCCCATGTAGAGATTGTTACAGTAGTTACATATTATTACATATTATTATAAACACTTAATGGTCATTTCAATTAGAACTAGAAAATGTCCTGATCCTTTGTAGGGGAGATACTGTGGTCTACCCGGATGGTTCTGAAATAAATTCATCAACGTGCTCCATTGGAGCAACAGTTTAAGAAGCAATTGTGAAAGGTGCAAAGGTTGTTCATTTGCAGGTGAGGAATAGGAAAATCATGAAATATCTGCTAAATTTATAATTCACAATGCAAATTAAATTATATGTTATAATTTACATTAACTGATCCATTCAGGATAAAATAATATTCTTGGATTCCCTTTTATTCAGCTAATGTACACGAAGCTATAATGTTAAAGAACTGGTTTTGACAAAAACTAACAGCTAAGGATCACTACATTCCAGGGTCTTGTTTTTATAATCTAATAAAGCTCAGCCGTTTATTGTGACATTTCTAAGATCACCTGTACAAAATGAAATATAGCAAAAGGCCAATTCATTTCTGCAACTGAATGGGAAAAATAACATATCCTATCTTTCTCTCATACTACACTCAGGAAATTGAGTAACATAGAATAATGTTTAGTATGAAGAGAAATATTGCATGTGTATTTTATTAGAATTCTGTATGCCTTTCTTCTGGCATAATCAAAACACTTTTGATTTTATATCGTGGGGAAGCAGAAAAATGTCTTAGCTTTATATTCCAGCTGAATCCCTTTTGAAGGAAGATTAAACATGTTATATGATTTTGTTTGTTGCTCACTTGTCTTCAGGCAGTTAAACTCCCATTTCCTAACTAAGCTAGCTTGTTTTTATCTATATGACCTTGGCTATAAAGAACAATTAAAAAACATAAATCCTATAGAAGCTCTGCTTGCTTTTTTACTTGCACCCGTACTATGTGTTCTTCCTTTTCTTTCCTCTCTCCCTCTCTGTTTCTTTTACATTTCACTTTGTTGGATGTCAGTATATTTCAATAGGTTTAGCAGCAGAACTCTTTTCTTCTTTCCCCCAACAGCTTCATGGAATATTAAGTATTGTCGTCATGTCCTTCCTCCTCCTCAGTTTTTAATGAGAGGGGCAATGGTCTGTTCTGCATAATACATGATGACTGACAAATTGGGAACATACATTTTTAATCTTCTCTCTTTATTTACTTTATTAATATTTTTTTATCATTTATTCATCTTGATTTCTTTCACTTAGGAGGGAATTAAGATACCTCATTGCCTTTTGTGTATATAGGTAAAATTTTTTGTTATTCTTACAATATTAATTAGAAATTATTTAATAGTCAACAATTTAATATTAGAAAATATTAATATATTTCATGGCAGCTCCTTTGTAAAATGTGGAATCAAAGGTTTGTTGTCTTTAGACTAGTATAGTTGGGCCAAATTTTAAAAGATGTAAAACTGCTTTTTTGTGGAAGTCTTGTACATGCTGTCAATATATTTGATGGAAAAAGTCATTTCTCAATGTCTATGGTAAAACTGAATGATATGAAATTAATGTATGGCTTTTTTATTCCATCCCATTGTTTTAAACAAATTTATAGCAAGTTGAATAATGCCCTATGAGAATTTTAAGGTATAAATTACAATTACCTATCAGTAAATTAAGTTTCTATATTTTACCTTTTAGTATATATGTTAATTTTGTTATTGATTTAAGTATAGAATTTCAGTCTTTCTGTCCTAGGAAGCAGAACATAGAAGTGAAATCTGGGTAAGTATTGGAATCCTTATTTATGTGGTGATTTATTTCAATATTTCTGCTTAGTAAAATGTATACAGAATATATTAGATTAGCAATGGAGCGAGTTTGGTGAAGTGTTAAGGAACCAGGTACTGTGCCTTAACCAGAAGTTCTGTGAGCTCTAGTCCTACCTTAGGCAGGAAGCCAGCCAGATGAGTTTGGATCAGACAATGGGGAAATCAGATTCACTTAACCATGTCACTAACTTAATATCTGCAGTGATTCACTTAACAACTGTTGCAAGAAAGGTTGCAAAATAGGGTAAAACTCATTTAACTACTGTTTTGCTTAGCAATGGAAATGTTGGACTTAGTTGTGGTTGCAAGTTGAAGACTATAGTAGATTTAGCCACGAACTGATCATTGGGGGAAGATATAGGGAGTATTAATACAGTAAGAAATCATAAAGACAAACATGTATTTCCTTTGATAGATATAGATTTCTTGATCAATATTCACTGTATAGGGACAGGATACTGCATTAACAAAATGTACAAGATGTTTTCTAAGGTTAACTGCTGCTGTCATAAAAATCAGATGCCAAGAAAAGGTTTCTTTTCCTTTAATCAGATCTCTTTCTCTTTCCCTGATTAAACCACCAATACTAGAATCTATATTTATGAGTAAATAGCAGAACATTTCCTGCAATTTTTATTTATTTATTTATACATTTATGGTCAAAGACAATATTGAAGGAATAAACAAAATATGTTTTGATGGTAATAAAGTAGATTATGAAAATGAATGCATGTGATGGATTAAAATTGTATAAAATTATATATTTATAAGAATATGCAAATGAACAATAATAGGCAATAAGTAACAACCAGATGCTCCAGGCTAAAACAAGTTTATACCTATTGTCATCTATTTGCAATTGGAACAGAACAAAATTAAGCAACTTTCTTAGAAATTTTAGAGATGGTATCTGCTAATTAAAAGTGCTAATAAGATTTTGTCAGATTCAGGCCAGCTTGTATGTTTGACAAAGAAAATATAACTGAACTGATTGCCAATGCTAAGATAATGGACAATGCAACAGCATATGAGCAATTACCGGTAATAAAGTGCCTACTGTAGCATCTGCAATGGCAATCTAAATAGAGCATATTATTAAATCACCTTCTACAAGCATAAATGGTATGGCATTGAATCTCAAGAATAGCAAAAGAGTTGAGGCAAAAATAATCCCCACAATATAATTGGGAGGTGGGTCTCTGAATTTACAAATCAACACTAGAATACATTGCTTTGCCTCTGAAATGTTTGCTCCAAACCATTAATACTTTATGGATAGACCATTCAAAGAAAAATAATTTACTAAGGCTGTCCTCAAGGAAGTGTTGAATTCCTCTGTATGATAAGATGAAATGCTGATTTTTTTTCAAAAATTTAATTTTAACCAGTATCTCAGATGGCAAATTCACATGCAAATAGTGATAAATGGAGGATTTAGTTCAATACTCAGGGAAGCCTTAAGGATAATTCAGGGTCATGGAGAATGTTTCAATATAGAATAAATTACTTTTAGAATCATAATATGGTTATATTTCATAAAGGCTAAACTGGATACCATAAAGCAAAAGCAAGAGTACTCTAGGTAAATAGTGTAACTGCCATTCAGATCGCTCCCTTTATGGCTAACAGATCTGTCATCAGATTGGAAAACCTCTATGCATGAGATGAAGCTTTGACAATTTGTTGTTTCCATATGGAAAATGAATGAAAGAGGATAAAGTAGGTAATATTTAAGGACTTGATTTGTTCTATGTGAGTTATAAATGATTTATTGACAGTTGAAATGTCTTGCAGAAAACTGGACCACCTTTACTTTAAAATAAATATGTTCCACCCCAGTAGCAACTAGTTATTGCTTGGAGGCTCTTCCAAAGACTATGACAGTGGTTCAGCTCTCTTTCTTAATAGTTGAGACAAATTAGGATCCTATATTGTTGCATAATACTGATGACAAATGTATGTACAGTAATAAATCTGCTCTAATGTCCTTTTCTCCTATCTGCAGATTTAATATTAAAAAATGTTTATGCTACCACAGGCATAAATACAAATTTATTTGTCCATTGTTATTGGTGTACGCTACAGTCCTTTCTCCACAATTTACCCCAGGACTAAAAGCAAACATAGATTAGGTATGACGTGAGACAGTTTTGCTCCAAATTCTAATGATGTTACACACAAGAAAACCCATAAAAATTCTTCTACTATTTTCCATTGTCCTTTACTTTCTGCCTATTTTGCTTTGTGATATTAGAGTAAGGATTTTGTTCCACAAATTAGCAGGGGATAAATTAAAAGATTATAAAGAAGAGAAAGCAGAGATCAGAAGAATTTTTGCTCTAGTCAAATTAATGGGAATGCTACATTCTTATTTCTGATTAATTACTTCATAATTTCAATTCATAATTGAAAAATCACCTAAAATACAAATTAACCTATTAAATATCTTCACATTATCTTCACTTTCAGAACTTGCATTTCAAGGGAAAAAATAGTAATTATTGCAATTTTTCCTTATCCAACTTGATAATCTTTGTGCTGGTACATCAGAGCTACAGCTCCAAACCATAAGAAGGTAGGGATTCTCTCATATGTTAATTTAATTATATCTATAATATTAAGTTGAGGAAGGCCAAATTAAAATATTGGAATAAAGTATTGAAATTTGACTCAGCCACATTTATCAAAAGCTGAATACCAACAACATCTTTTGATGTTTCAGCAATAAGTCAAAAAGTTAATTTATTATGAATCTATCCCAATCCTTATATTAGATAAAAGCAATGTAATTAAATATGGATTTGTAACATCATTTTTACTATAAGGAACACAAGGAGATCACATATTTAATGATAGTGTTAAAATATCACTTTGAAAATAAATCTAAAGAACAAAAATGACTTTTAGAGTTTTAATATTTCTTTTAATAATCAATATAGGAATGTACAACTGAGAAACAAGTTAATTAAGATCTAAACAAACATTAAAAATCACTCAATCACTCAATAATTATATCATTAAAACTAAACTACAGATATGGTAAGAATGCTCCTATTTTGGAAACAAAAGTATTTTAAATAAATATTTCAATATAACATAAACATGCAGAGGTTATGCAGTTTCCAAAAATGCTTTAGCGTGCACAGAACAGCACATATAGCACCTGCCTGTACATCTTAAAACAGTGACATATTTTTCCCCAAGATCATAGATCAAAGATGTAGCTTCTCTAGTTTATTGCAAAAGAATTAGGTTTGGGTTACCACATGTTGCAAAGCACATTTGGAGATCAAGTCCAAAGCACTATACAACTGATAATTATTCATGCAGCATCATATATTGCTTTACACAAATAGTAAGATAATATTTATTTAAACATTTAGTTCAAATTAGGAATTTGGAAATTATTATCTTTAATTCAAAACATTTAAAAATTGGAAGAACAATTTCAAGATATAAATATTTGTCAACACCTATAAGTAGCAAGCTAGTAAATATTGAATTCAACATTCACATTTAATTGTGACACTTCTTTAATGTTGGAGTGCTGCTATACAACCATTCATTCAAATAACTCAGTTCCTATGAAACCAACACAAAATAAGGCCTTCCTTAATGTATGATTTCAATCACTGTGTATTTTGTAAGACATCTGTTATATTCAGGTAGTGATAAAAAATACAGCTGATTTTTCCCACAGATTTGGATTGTGTTTGAAACTGGAAAATTTATTTATAATGATATATGTATATTATAACACTTAATCCTTAAAAATGGTTAGCTATATTCATCATATATAAATATATGGCATTTTTCATACAGAAGAAATTAGATAGACAGTATGTGAAGTAAACAAACACTTTAAATAAAACTCTTCAAAACTCTTCTGATTTCAGTGCCATTGATAGCAATAGTAGATTTTACTACCTCCACCCCCTTTTAGAAGTCTTTCTAGTGTGAGGGATCCTTGGTGCTCTCTGAGCTTGGCTGTCTGAGCTTCTTGCAGACATTTTATTACCAAACTAGATCACATCATCAGTGCTAGTAGGAAGTGGGGTAAGAGGTGAATTTTATATACTAGTACCTTGCCCTACTATATAAAATAGTCAGTGTTGGTGGGAATGGTCTTAGTGGTTCCTTGATTGAGTTGTAGTTTAATGTTAGCTTGTTTGTCAGAGTTGGTTAGGATATTGTTTGCTTCTTTACTGTTGGTCTATCTTAGTGTTAATTTCTGCTCATCTGGGTCTTAGCTAATTTCTCCAGTCTCAAGAAATTGTAGTTTATTGAATGACGACTAGGAGGAAATTTTTCCTTTCTACTGGACCATAGGGACTTCTGACTACCGTATTTTCCGGCGTATAAGACGACTGGGCGTATAAGACGACCCCCAACTTTTCCTGTTAAAATATAGGGTTTGGGCTATACTCGCCATATAAGACTGCCCCTCTTCCAATGCACACCAAATAAAAATTAAAAAACATCAACTGGCTCACCCACAATGTAAAAGCAGCTGTGCTAGACCCAAAATGGCCCCTGCAACAAGCAGGAACCTCACACAGCCACAAAAAGTCCAAAAAACCAACTTTCACACTTTACACACACCAAATTCCACATACAGCTTTGTGAGATTTTGTGTGTTTGTGTAGTTGGAGTGAAACACTACAGAAACACACTAAATCTCAGAAAGCTGCACACATATTATTTTATTTTATTTTATTTTTATTTTTATATGAAAGCTAAATTTAAAACTTCCTAAACTTTAAATGGCTAGGTCTAAAAAAGAACAACTAAAAAAACCCCAATTGACTATTTTTTTTAAAGCTCCCAAAGGGGAAAAAAACTTACCCAATAGAACAGGGGTCTCCAACCTTGGCAACTTTAAGACTTGTAGACTTCAACTCCCAGAATTCCTCAGCCAGCTTTGCTTTGCTGGCTGAGGAATTCTGGGAGTTGAAGTCCACAACTCCCTCCTTGCTTGATTGCAGGCAGGGAGTTGCTTGCTTGCCTGAATAGATTCAGGCAAGCAAAGCAAGGCAAGCGTTGCGACTAGCAGCTGAGGTAAGCAAGCTGGAGAGGGAAAACTTTTTCCCTTTTACATGGCTCTGGCGATCCCAGCTGAGTTGCAGGGAACTCAGCTGGGATCGTCAGAGCTGGGATCCTCAGAGTAAAAGGGAAAAAACTTTTTTCCTTTTACATGGTTTCTGGCGATCCCAGCTGAGTTGCAGGGAACTCAGCTGGGATCATCAGAGCTGGGATCGTCAGAGTAAAAGGGAAAAAACTTTTTTCCTTTTACATGGTTTCTGGCGATCCCAGCTGAGTTGCAGGGAACTCAGCTGGGATTGTCAGAGCTGGGATTGTCAGAGCTGGGATCGCCAGAGCCATTTAAGGCTCGTCAGAGCCTTTCGGGCTGGTCTGCCTGGTTACAGGAGAATGACACCCGGCGTATAAGACGACCCCCGACTTTTGAGAAGATTTTCATGTGTTAAAAAGTCGTCTTATACGCCGGAAAATACGGTATATATCTTTTCAATAACAAGAGAAGCTATAATCTAGATCAGGGGTGTCAAACTTACATCGTATCGGGACTTTTTTCTCCTACACTAAATCGGAAGTGGGCCTGGCCAGCATGACGCATTCGGACCACGGGCCAGGAATTTGACTGCCCTGATCAAGATAGTGACCTTGCCAAATTTTGCTACTAAATCTGATTTTTTGAGTTCATTCATTCAGTGCTATCATCACAATATTTATCTATGGTTTTCCTGGAGAGAACAAATGGCTGTAACAACTTTTGCTTTCATCCACCTCTTTTTTCATTTTGTCTCAAGAATCTTCCTCCTACACACATAATCTTCCATCTTCATAGCTGTTTTCACTGTCTATTCACTTAGCTAGCTTCACTATCTTCTGTATACTTTCCTCCAAATCAGGTGTGCTTAACTTAAGGCAACTTTATTATAAAGCTTTTTAACTGTGCTGAAGGAACAGTATATGCATGTAAATATAAATAAATTTTAAAAAAATGAGGACCCGGATTGAGAGGGCAATAAACTGACTTGTATAAAAAAGAACACCGCTTAGGGGGGCCCGAAAGTCCTACTAAGCAGTTATATACAAAAGTATGAAGGCTATTGCTTAACGCATTGTAAGCCGCCCTGAGTCTCCGGAGAAGGGTGGCATATAAATCGAACCAATAAATAAATAAATAAATAAATAAATAAATAAATAAATAAATAAATAAATAAATAAATAAATAAATAAATAAATAAATAAATATTAATTATTAAGTATATAAATTATTTAAATTTAATTTAATTTTTGATATAGTTCCTACCCTTTCATTACCTCTTTACCAGACATTAAAGCTATAATAGTTTTACAGGCAACTTATGTAAATAAAATAGGAAGTAGAAGTAAGATATTTCTATTTCCACCTAACATTTAAATAAAATAACATTTCTAGAAAAATTCTGACCAATTTAAAAAAAGCTCTACATAACATTGAAAGCTTCAATTCATAAAAATCATAATTCATAAAAGTAGAAATTTGCTGTCTGTAATCAATTTATATTTGTCTAAGCACTAGTTTGTAACAAAACTCATTTCTAATATTGTGTTCATATGGATCAACTCATTGCAGCTTGTCTAATGATTATCTGGAAGTAAAATTAAAGGACATCTCACAGCATTCATGAAAGTGATGATAAATATTAGACAAAATAAGATCAGATATATATGAATACAAACAGTTGTGGTGGCACAGTGAAAATGCATAAGGGCTACTGTTGGACTGAGTGTGCAGAATAATAGATTTTGAAATACCGTATTTTTCGGAGTATAAGACGCACCCTTTTCCCTCCTAAAAGAGGCTGAAAATTTGGATGCGTCTTACACTCCGAACGTAGCTTTTTCAAAGCTTTTTTTCAGCCCTAACAAGGCGCTAACGAGGCGCTAGCGAGATCTTCCCAGCTTTGCCTGCTCCCTCACTGTGCTTTAACGAGGCACTAAAGAGTGAAGCGATCTCCATGCTTTGCTTTTCTCCGACTCTCAGCTGTTCTTTAGAAGCTTTTTTTCAGCCCTAACTAGGCACTAGCCAAGTGAAGGCATCTCCCCATGCTTTGCCTGCTTTTCTCATTGCTGCTTCCTCTCAGCTGTGCCTTAGAAGCTGCTTTTTATCGCCAAGTAGGGGATAAAAAACCAGCAAACTAATGTGCTGAAACTGACCAGACTAAGGATGCTAGCCAGATGAATACCTGGTAGGCAGATTCTCCCCCCACCATTTCCTCCCCAAAAACTAAGCTGTGTCTTATACTCCGGTGCGTCTTATACTCTGAAAAATATGGTAATTGGATTTAATGAAATTGTTAATAGAGGATTTTTAAAACATTCATATACGGTACATATTACTATACATTTGTACTCTATTTTCCTACAAATAGTATTTTAAAGTAATACTATTGTTTTGCTGCAGTGTCTGGAAATCCAGATAACTGAAGCAAATTAAAGTTGAGTAAAAATCATATATAAGGATTCCGAAATTGATAACCATGTACATTTTATATTCATAAAACAGTTTGGGATATGTTTTGTACTTTACAAAAATAGGTTTATGCTGAATATTATTGTACAAAAGTCAGAATATAAAACACAACAGCATATATACTGCTCAAAAAAATAAAGGGAATACAAGCAGAAGACATCCGAGATCTGAATGAATGAAATAGCCTTATTAAATACTTTGTTCATTACATACAGTAGTTTATACACTGCTCAAACAACTAAAGGGAACACAAAACTACTGTATGTAACGAACAAAGTATTTAATAAGGCTATTTCATTCATTCAGATCTCGGATGTCTTCTGCTTGTGTTCCCTTTATTTTTTTGAGCAGTGTATATTAGGTGGATATAATCACTCTGGTATATATTTTACTAAGATTATAATCTGAATTTGCACTGTCCAATAAGGTAATTTCTTTAAACTCGTTGAATAAAGCTAAATTCAAACTCGGTATACCTTTTTTCTATGTTTTTTAAACTTTTCAAAATTTACCCTTGGAAAAACAAAAGAATCCTAACTGCACAAAATAAAATTGTATTGTCCAAACCTCAAAGCAGAATTCATATCATTCTTTACTATCACATGGACCATACCAAAGTAATGAAAGTTAATTTAACTTTTTAGAATAACAGGTCTTGTTCACTTAGAGGTCACTGAGGTCAATTACTAAAAAGTCATTGCATAATATGGTAGTCCTTGACTTATGATCACAATTGAGCCCAAAATTTCTGTTACTAAATGAGATAGTTATGTGAATTTTACCCCATTTTACAACTTTTCTTGCCACAGTTATTAAGTGAATTTCTGCAGTTAGGTTAGTACCATAATTGTTAAGTGAATTTGGCTTCCCCATTGACTTTGCTTGTCAGAAGGTCACAAAAGGTGATAATATCTCTGGGACACTGCAACAGTCATAAATATGAGTCAGTTACCAAGCATTTGAATTTTGATCATGTGACCATGGGGATGCTGCAGCAACAGTTGTAAGTGTGAAAAATGATCATAAGTCATTTGTTTCAGTGGCGTTGTGACTCTGAACTGTCATCTAAATGAACTGTTGTAAATCGAGGACTACCTGTACTATATTATTTATGCATTAAGAAACAAAAAAACAGAGGAAATAATTTTGTACTACGCAAGCTCAAAATTACTGGTGAGACAATTGTAGAGATGCTGGCTGCTAATGTCACTAAAACTAACAATTTATCTGTGACCATGGCATGCTAAGGTTGGTTATGCCTTCCATACCTTCAACTATATAAACATATGAGTAAGAATTAATTTCTCTCATGTCAATTTGCCTAAAATGTCACATTCTGGCTTTATAATAAGAAAATAATAAGAGAAATAATAATTTCTCTGTTCATGCAAAAACAAGCTACCTACACAAGGACTTAAGAGGAATGTTATAGTATAATGATTAATATGCTTTTCAAAACTCACACATTTAAAGATTCTGATTATAATTTTGGGTCCGATTATCAACAATATAAAGTTGTAGTCATAGCTTCATGGCAGTACACAAGGTTTTAATTTACAAAGTTCCAGGTTCAAATTCTGCATTGAGAAAGTCTCTTGTCTAAATCCCTAAAAAGTTGTTTCAGGAAATGGCAATCATAATACTGAGTTACATGGATACAATTACAGTACTGCTTATGTGAATTATCTTGTTTTATGGAAAGCCTACATTTAATTATAGGCATTTTTTAATATGCAACTATACAGTATTTCAGAAATCGTATAAAAATGTAATGAACATACGAAGGACAGAGATATTGCTTCTTTTTCCCTTTTCCTT
The DNA here is from genome assembly GCF_059756535.1 of Pantherophis guttatus. Lineage (NCBI taxonomy): Eukaryota > Metazoa > Chordata > Lepidosauria > Squamata > Colubridae > Pantherophis > Pantherophis guttatus. The sequence continues at coordinate 62,996,912 of NC_142070.1, read as the reverse complement.
TCTTTGAAGATTTCTCTTTGGAACAGACTTCCTCAACATATAAGGAGAAAAAAGCAACCACAACAATTGCCAAGAAAAACTTCATTGTGGGGACTTGAAGCCCAGGATTAAAGTTGACCTGTGTTAGATGAGAAAGAACAGAAATGCAATTTGATGAGGTTCAATGAAGAACTAGGTTATACTTCACATAGGAAGCAAACACTATTATACATCATACATAGAAATAATTATTCTCTAATGATGACCTATTAGATCTTATTAATTTGGCTGTTATATGATTTAAGGAAAGCTAAAATAGGCATATATGAGAACTGGTTTGATATAGTTGTTAAAGCATCTGATTAGGAACTGGCAGACTGAGAATTTTAGTCCTGCCTGAGCACAAGTCATTGAGGTGACTTTGGATCAGTCACTCCGTCTCAGTCCTAAGAAGTAGCAATTGCAAACCACCTCTAAAACATCTTACCATGAAAACTATAAGGATTAGGCCAGGGAGTTGCCAGGAATCAAAAACTGAGTCAAAGGCACCTAATAAATAAATTAAAAATGGATATATATTTTAAAGCTCATTTAAGTTGTTTCAGTTTGTGGTGACTATATTTTAACTGTCACTATAAACTTTGCAACATATGGTCATCCTTTATTAATAAAACCTTGAGTTACTTTAGTAACCAATCTTCCAAAAGAAGCTATAGGCATGAACATTCACCTGCAGAAATTCCTAAATAGAAACACTATAATCAATCATGGAGTTTTTGATTTGTATTTTCATATTATGCTACATATAAGATACAACAAATTAGTTTTGGGCCCTGTTTAAAATTTTATTCTTCTAATAGTTCAATTAATATTAATAAAATATTTACAGAATATACGGTATATTCATTCCCACTGGAACGTTCACCTTTTTATTACAATTAATATACTTACATGAATTATCAATAATCTTCTGTTTAACATTCTAATTTCAAATAGAAATAATGGCAGGTATTTATTGAAGCTGTTTTATTATTACATGCTCTTTGCATGGCATTTATTGAATATTCTGTAACAACATAATTAAACAAGGAGCAGCATAATTATTTACACTTAATACAAATACTGTTTGCTGCACTGACTGAAAAAAACCCCTCTGCATTTATGATCGTCAACCAGCCTTAGCTCTCTAGTGACTGAGCATTATAATATGTGCTGCGTAGATTCCTTTCTCCATCCTTCTTTTGCCTTTTTACTCTGAATGCAGAGGTTGGATATTTATATCCCTTCAACAGAATTCAACAGAATTTATATCTCTAGCAACAGAATTGTTGCCTTTCTTCCAACAGAAGAGGCATCTTCTTCTGCCCACAGCAATGTGGACTGCAGTCAGATTATGAGGCATGGGTTCTCTGTACCTCCCATAAGCACATCCAGGCTTTGACCAAGGACATGCTCCAATGCTGCAGCATTGGTAGATTGTACCCTCTCATGTCTCCAGTGACAAGGTTTCCATAACATCTTCTCCATCTTCTCCTCTTCACACTAGATTCACTAGTATGAAATCTTTGTGGCCTTTTCTGAAGTTATCACATATTACTGAGGTAAATGCACGCGCGCACACGCACACACGCACACACACATTTTATAGGATCTTCATATAGAAGATCTGCAGAACACATTTCAAGATGCAGAAATTGCACCTTTGACTGGAGGGCACATTTCTAAGAACACACACACACACTTTAGTGATCGCCTGTGTCACCTTAGCAACAGATGTCCCTTTTCCCCCCCCTTCCACCAAACAACAATACCTAGGCTTATCCCTTGCCCCCTCCAGCACCTTGTCGAGCCAACAAGGCCTCTAAAACACCATTTGTCTCCCTCCAAATCGGAACCGAGCAGTGGAGCCTGGCTTCTCAGACCCAGACCCTCGCACTTGCGCCCTACAGCTTTTGCTATATTTGGATAGCCACCTGCCTTCCCCCGCCCCCCCGGATGAAAATATCTCCCAGCCCGCAGCTTTCTCCCCTTCGCGTCTCGACCACAGAAGCAGCACCCGGGGATTCCGCTGTCCCCAAATTCTTTCCCATCGTCGCTTCTCAACAAGGGCGGGCGGCCATCCCTCCAGAAGCTGGCCGAGGTACTGAACGGAGGTACCGATGGAGCAGAGAGTTGCCGGTCGCTCACCTCTGCAGAACGGGATGCTGCACTAGCCCGGGACCTCCGGACGGGGAGGGCTCACCATCTGGGCACTTCCCAAGTCCCGCCTGCGTGTATGCCCGAAGCCTTCCCTTCCCTTCCCTTCTGAAACGGACGCGCAGGCACAAACTCCTGGCTGAGCTCTAAGGGCCCTTCCAGCCACGGGACGAGGACTTACCGCTAGCAGGATGGCTCAGCCTCCCCTGCCTCTCCCGGGATTACAGCCAGAGGTGACTGAACAGTCTCCAGCGGCCCATGGCCAAAGCGAAATTCACCAGCCCGTTTGGGAAGAGAAACGGAGCAACCCCGGAGAGCCGCCGCTGAATTATGAAAACGAGCCCCGCGTCAAAAAAGCGTCCATTTTGGTACTGAGCATGTGCACACTCCTCGGCAGGCTGTGAGGGAGCATGTGCGATCCTGTTGCGCATGTGCCGTGGTGATGTGGCGTCTGCCCTTGCTCCTTTCTGCCCCCGTCACTTTTCTGCCTTTTAAGCCGTTTACTTCGACGGATCTTGCTAGGCTTTCTTCCCCTCCCTTCTGCGCCTTTTCTCCCTTCGCCCTTTTCGGTTGTTGGGGTTTAAAGTGAATCACTGCAGTTGTTAAGATAGTGACAGTTGTTAAGGAATCTGGCTTCCCCATTGCTTGACAGAAGGTTGTAAAAGGTGATCACAACCCTGGGACCAGGGGCGGATTTTCCTATAGGCTAACTAGGCTTCAGCCTAGGGCCTCAAGATCAAGAGGGGCCTACATTCAAATTGTTAGCAAAATTAAAATTACACTTTCACTATAGGTGAAAGGGCCTCATAAGTGGAATAGCCTAGGGCCTCTTTTCATCTAAATCCGGCCCTGCCTGGGACACTAAGTTATAAATATGAGTTAGTTGCCAAGTGTCTGAATTTTGATCACCTGATCATGGGGATGCTGCAGCAACAGTTGTAAGTGAAAAACAGTCATAAATCACTTTTTTCATTTGTAACTTTGAACAGTTCCTAAATGAACTTTTGTAAATGAAGTACTACCTGTATTTGGATCAGAATCAGCACCTATTTGCCTACTGGGATTCTTTCTCTGTTCTGATTGAAAGATGGGTTTAGACTGACTTCATTCAGTGCATTAAATGTAATGAGATTTCTTGAATTTGATTGGAAGAAAGAAGATGTTGGATTCATATAGATCCTCATTCTTAATTGTTTTTACATGGGATCAGTCTCCACAGATTCATACTCATCGTCATGGATCTGATGTTCTCCTGATATCACCAGTGTTTAAAAAAGAGAGCCAATGTGGTATAGGTTAAGATACAAGACCCAGGATCTTGTCCAACCTCAGCCACAGAAAGTGGGCGATGTTAGTCCAATCTCTCTAATGCCAGATTTAGTCACAAGCTCATTGTAGGAAAAAAAATAGATGGGTCAGTTTCTAAACTACCATGAACTTCTGTACAAAAGATAGGAAATCTATAAATAAAAAAAATGTGATCCAAAGAACATCCAATCTGCATGGATTTGCTGGATTTTATTTTACCATATATCTGCCTGAAATCAGTATTACAATACATATCACATCAATTTGCACAAGAGACCATAAGAAGCACAAATCTGACAATTTTAACTTGAAGCAAAAAAAAGTGTAAAAAAGGGGATCTGAAGTATAAACTCACAAATTTTTATGTTTTTAGCTGGAACTGCCGTTAAAATAAAGCAATATTACTATCTTCACAGACCATTGATCATGAGTCAATTAACCAATACTGTACTTTCAAATAACTTCATCCAAAATATGAGTATCTATGCCTTGTATTTCTATTTTTGTACATGATGATTCATGAAATAATCAAATTCACAATTGTTAGACCTTGATAACAAATGTTTTCTATGATTAGATGATAGTTTCAGGTGGATTCATGTAAAAATAATGAGAACCTGTACTAGATTCACATTTTTGCACCATGAAAGCACCAAAGAATGGTTTACAGTATGTTATGCAGTCAGATGTGAGCTGGTCTTCTTCAGCAATTCCAAGTAGATTCTATGTAAAAATACAATCAATTTATAACTTCCTTGGATTAATGTTTCTGTATTGTATTTTGAATTAAAGTTTCTTAATTGTGTTGAAAATTTTTGGATCCATGCTTGTACAGATCCAACAAATGAATAATCCAACTATAAATTGCTTAGAGAGTGAGTTAAAAATTTTAATGAAAGTGATATACACCATAGCCCAAATTGTAGTAGTAACATATTTGAACCAAATTATGTGATAATTATATTCCATCCTTAGATAGTCAAACAGGATTTTCCTTTCATTGGTAAAAAAATAATGGTACTAGAATGATATAGTATTTACTTGTTTTCAGTTTTAGGATTATTATTAAAATCATAACAACTTATTTCAGGGCTAACTTGCTTCTTTCCTCAGATGTATAGAGGATTACAGAACAATGGAGTAACTTTAGACTTCAACACCTGGATACTAGCTTTTGTTTATCAATGGATTCATCATAGCTGAAAACATAGGAGGAAAGTCATGTTTGTTTATTTATTTATTTATTTATTTATTGAATTTCTATACCACCCTTCTCCCGAAGGACTCAGGGCGGTGAACAGATTAAGATTTCAATTTTTCAATTTTATTTATTGATTAGCCCATTGGGCCATATCAAGTGCAGAATTCCAAAGACAAATCATTACAAAGGTTTGGTAAAACAAATTAAGTGAGATTGGAATAACTCGCAATTAAAATACAATTAAAATAAAATACGATCTAAAATAAAATCGGGATAAAATACAATCATTTAAAATACCATTTACATATAATTAAAATTATATTATAATGTCGCCCCTGTCTACCCAATCAGTGTTAACTGCTATTAAAATTACATTGTTAGATCAAGTGGTTATTCTTACAATCTACCACATTTTGCTGCACCAACTTTGTCCTCCTTCCCATCAACTTTACCACAAATTTAGCAATCCATTTTACCAACTGCAAGTTGGAACCTAACAAACAATATCGCAAAAAGTGCTCTTTAGACTTAGGGGTGCTGGTATAAAAGATCTTGCCCAGTTGGTGTTTCCTCAGGTCTGAATATAGGGGGCAATCAAAAATTACATGGGACGTTGTTTCGACTTCCCCCGTCCCACATAGACAGACCCTTTCCCTTACAGGAATACCCTTATATCTACCCCAGAGCATATTTGTTCCAAGTTGGTCCAACCTCAATTTTGTAAAGGATCTTCTCAGGACGGGAAACAAGGGCACAGCTAAATATTTTTCTATTTTGAAAATTTGTTTATTGGCTAATAACCAGGGGCAAACTTTTACTGCTGTCACTTGTGCAATATCCGCTTGGGCACTTATGTCCTTAAATCTCTGTGCAATCCAATTTCAGATCTGCCTATAGTCGTACTGCTGCCAATTTAAAGGGATACCAGAGCTAGATACCTGCTTCAGAACTCTTGATAACCAGTTATTTTTGTTACTTGAGATAATCTGCTCCATTAGCGCTAATTTTGGTAACCTCCCTTCCTCCATCTCGATTATTCTCAACCAATAATAAACAGTCTTCAACAAGGCCCTAGTGCCAGTCGCATGGACTCCTGTTTCTGCCCTTACTACACTTGCTGGGGTTCCGGGGGACACTGCCAAAATTCTCCTCAGGAACTTATTTTGAGGGGTTTCCAGCCCAGGCAGCTTAACTGACCCCCATATTTCTGCCCCATAGGTAAGTACTGGTTCGATTTTCGCCTGGAAGACCTTTAGCACTGGAATTAATGAAGATGGAGTTTTCTCTAAAATAAGTTTGTTTAATTGAGCCATCCGAGCCATGGCCTTCCGAGCTCCGGCTTTTACCTGCTTATTCCATTTGCCATTTGTCTGAAATTCTAGCCCTAAATAGGTAAATGACTGAACTTGTTCTATTCTATCATTTAAAACCCATCTCCTTATATTTTGTTGTCTGCTAAATATCATTACCTTTGATTTCTCTATATTAATTGTCAGGTGATTTTTTATACAATAAGCTGCCAACCTCCCAAGTGACCTTCGTAGCCCCACCTGTGAGGCCGACAACAAAATTATATCATCGGCATATAACAAGCAATTGACCTGTCTTGTTCCTATACTAGGCCTATGGAGTGATGTATCTTTCAGACATTTTGGGAGGTCATTTAAGTATAGGTTAAAAAGTGTTGGGGCTAAAATGCAACCTTGTCTGACGCCCTTTTTTAGTAGGATTGCATTTGTTACCGATCCTGACCTATTCACTCGAACTCTTACTTGGGTTTCCATGTATAACAGTTGAATTAAATATAACAATTTCTTTTCTATTCCCATGGCCTCTAATTATCCCATAAAATTTTTCTATCAATTGTATCGATGCCACAAACTCTGTATGAATGCCACATACAGAGGTTTTTTCCAAGACTTAAACTTTGTTATTAGATGGTCCAGCACAAAACAATTATCCATAGTAGATCTTCCGCTCCTGAAACCTGACTGCTCTTCAGCTAAAATGTTATTTCTCATTATCCAATCCTCTAATTTATGAAGCAAATGCTTAGCATAAATTTTTGCTGAAATATCGATTAGACTAATTAATCGAAAATTATCTGGGTTATCTCTAGAACCTTTTTTATGTAAGGGGATAATTATTGATGAACGCCAACTAGCAGGAATTTGCCCTGTTCTATTGATAAAAGTAAAGAGACCCGCCAGGACGGGCGCCCACCAGGCTATGTTATCTTTAAATAACGAAGCCGGGAGCGCATCCTGTCTGGAGCTTTGTTTGTCTTCAGGGAGGAGATTAAACTCCGCACCTCCGTGATTGACAATTCTTCCCACTGCGGTAGGGCTTCATATTCCTGTATCAAGCTCGGAGAGGATATAAGCTCATTGGAGCTATCCACTGCTGCTGGCGTGGCCAAATGCTTCTCCCATCTTTCTGCACTAATGTTTGGGTCACTTATTAGTTTTCTATCTCTAATAATTTTTGAGACCTCCAACCAGAATAGTGTGGGTGAGGCCAGCTTTGCTGCCTGTTCTAGACCAGCCCATAAGTTGTCGATATAGGAGGCCTTTTTTCTCTTCAGCAGCTGCTTATATTTCTGCCTTATGGTAATATACTCCTTCTGTAGTTCCATGTTTGGGCTGCTTAAGTATCTCCTAAGTGATTTCCTAAGCTGTTTTTTCTCTTCCTTACAGTCGTTGTCAAACCATGTTGAGTAACTAGAAACAGACTGGCCCATTGGCTTGGTAGTCATGGAAAAATGCTTCAATTTATGGCATATTTCCGCAAACCAAACTATAGGCTCTTGTTCACCCGTACTGTTTGCGCATATATGCGCTAAGGCTTCCATATATGGTGAAATCATGAATTCAGTCACTGCTTTGCTATCAACCCTCTTCCATGTTAGTCTTCTCTCTTGGGCTATTTCTAAGTTGAGGCCTATTTGTTGGATTGTTTAATTCCTTTTCCTTAAATCTGAAGGGATTGCCAGGGACGTCGCAATTGGAAGATGATCACTTTCTGGCCTTGGTAACATCAAGACCGAAGTTGCCCCTGCTACTAGGCTGTGAGAGACACAAAAATAATCAATAGAACTACATGCTTTGGGGCCAAAAAAAGTTATGGGGTACTTCTGAGCTCCGACTACTGGCCTACAATTTGGAGGTTACAGTTGTATACCATTGTTAGAAATTTCCCATCTTTGTTCTTTTTCCTGTCTTGGGAGTCCCATGATTGTTGGTTATGTAAATATCCATCTGGAATTGTACCGTTTTCAATAAAAGGTTCCAACGAGGGACCCACACACGCATTAAAGTCTCCTGCCAAAATTAGAGGTGTTTTTGTGAATTTTTTCCGTATATCTAATATTTTTACCTCTAGAGCCTCCCACAAATCCCCCATTGTTGGGTTGACATACACATTTGCAAATATCATTGACTTCCCTTCATATGCCAAATGGATTGCTTGAAAAAATAGAGGGCCATCCTCCAAGCATATCTCATTTCCCTTCCATCCTAGTTCGGCTTTTACGAAGATGCCCAATCCTCCAGAGGCTCTTCCTTTTTTAGCTACTCTCTTTGCTGGCAGCTGCCAAATATTAAACCCGGGGAGCTCAGTTGGGGTCTCATCGCTGCTAACCCATGTCTCCTGCAAGGCAATTACATGGTACCTATTTAAAAATTTAATACAGTCATCTCTGCACCAACTTCCTCTCCATCCTGCCACATTCCAAGAGAGGAAGTGCACTCTTGAAGGACGTGGTTGCTCGCTATTTCCTAGTCAGGCTTCTTGGATAATCTCTCCTACCCCTCCTCCCTCGAAAAGAGTTGGATAGTAAGTCTTTGACTGTCATTTGGAAGCAACAGGTGGCTGGTGGAAGGGCCGGGGGACAGTTAGACTGAAGAAGTCTGTTATCTTGCCTTGTTTATCTTGTTTAGTTTTGGAAACATTGTTAGGTCTTAGGAAAATCTGGTGGGAAGCCAGATTTGGACTGAGATTTTCATCCTGGTCTTGGTAATGGCTTAAATGTCGTACAGATGGAACTGTCGGGGGAGACAACTGTATGGAATTGTTGTCATTAAAAGAAATACAGCCGTTATGTGATTTGGTGATAATGATAGACGGCGAAAGAGGGGGAGCCCGAGGAGTCTGAGAAGTCAAACCAGCCAGTTGTGGGGACTGAGAGAGTGGCAATTTGGGAGGCGGGATTCTCGGAACAGAAGGAGAACAAGTAAACAGGGATAAGGGAACGAGTCCTGATAAGCCTTCAGCATTAGAGGTAGATAGGGGTTGATCTGGGAGCGCAACATTTCTAGTCCGGAGGTTGTCCTCCCGTTGTTGCTGGGTCACCAGCGAGTTTGTGGGACTGGTAATTGAAGCCCTCAGAGGGCTACCAGGTTCCGTGTGAAGGTCCTTGCACTCCGGCCCCATCCGATGGCAAGATTAAGATTTCATATACATATAATATTTTTTTTAATAAACAGTAAATAATAAATTGAGTCAACTTGGTGTATCTGCTAAGATCTTGGCATAGAATTTAGATGTTTATGCTAGCCCTGCTTGTTGAAACAGAAAGGTCTTCAGGGCACGTCGGAAAGTGCGAAGATCTGGGATTATTCGTATTCCAGGGGGTATTTTGTTCCAAAGAGTAGGTGCCCCCACAGAGAAGGCTCTCTCCCTTGGAACTACTAGACGACATTGTTTTAATGTCGTCTATGAGTAGGCCTACTCTGTGAGAGCGTATTGGTTGGTGGGAGGTTATCGGTTGCAGCAGGTGGTCTCGTAAGTACTCAGGTCCTAAGACATGGAGCACTTTAAAGGTAAGAACCAACACCTTGAAGCGCACTCGGAAGGCCACCGGAAGCCAGCGCAGCTCGCGTAGAAGAGGTGTTACATGTGAGCGCCATGTTGCTCCCATAATTACTCGCGCGGCTGCATTCTGGACCAGTTGAAGCTTCCGGATGCACTTCAAGGGGAGCTCCATGTAGAGAGCATTGCAGTAGTCAAGTCGAGAAATGACGAGGGCTTGAGTGACTGTGCGTAATGAGTCCCGGTCCAGAAAGGGACGCAATTGGCAAATCAGGCGAACAAGATAGAAAGCTCCTCTGGCCACGGCTGTTATATGATCTTCTAAAGACAGTCATGCATCCAGGAGGATGCCTAAATTGCGAGCTTTCTCTGCGGGTGTCAATGACTCGTTCCCAATAGTTAGTGATGGGACTAACTGGCTGTACCGGGACGCCGGCAGCCACAGCCACTCAGTCTTGGAAGGGTTGAGTCGAAGCCTGTTTCTCCCCATCCAGACCCCTATGGCCTCAAGGCACCGGGACATCATTTCAAGGGCATCATTGGGGTGGTTTGTGGTGGAGATGTACAGCTGAGTGTCATCAGCGTACAGATGACATCGCACCCCAAAACCACGGATGATCTCCCCCAATGGCTTCACATAAATGTTGAACAGGAGAGGTGAGAGGACCGACCCCTGTGGAACCCCGCAAATAAGGGCCTCGAGGTCGATCTCTGTCCACCTGTCAACACTGACTGCGACCTGTCAGAGAAGTAGGATGAGAACCACCGTAATACGGTGCCTCCCATTCCCAGCCCCTCCAACCGGTGCAGCATGATACCATGATTAATGGTATCAAAAGCCGCTGAGAGATCTAATAGGACTAGGATAGAGGAATATCCCCTATCCCGAGCCCTCCAGAGATCATCAACCAACGCGACCAATGCTGTTTCTGTGCTGTATCCAGGCCTGAAACCAGACTGGAATGAGTCTAGATAGACAGCTTCATCCAGGTACTGTGGGAGCTGTCGTGCCACCACACTTTTTGACAACCTTTGCTAAAAAGCGAAGGTTGGAGATTGGACAGTAGTTTGCTAAAACAGCCGGATCCAGAGAGGGCTTCTTAAGGAGGGGTCTCACCACCGCCTCTTTCAAGGTGGGAGGTAAGAATCCCTCGCTCAGAGAAGCGTTAATAATTCTCTGGAGCCAGCTACGTGTAACCTCCCAGGTAGCCAGCACTAGCCAGGAAGGGCACGGGTCCAATAAACATGTGGTCGCATTCAACTTCCCCAGTAACCTGTCCACGTCCTCAGGAGTCACAGTATCAAACTCATCCCAGATAATGTCCTCAAGATCTGCCCTCGTCATTTCATCCGAATTAACCCAGTTAGAGTCCAAGCCTTCCCGAATCTGAGCGATTTTATCGTGCAGATATTGTGCAAAATCCTCAGCTCATCCTTGCAGAGGGTCTTCCTGGGCTTTCAGCTGGAGTAGAGAGCGGCTAAACAAGGCAGCTGGGCGATTATCTGCCGATGCAATAAGAGCAGAAAAATAGTTATATTTTGCCGCTTTTATCACCACTAAGTAGGTCTTAATATAAGATCTCATTGGTGTTCGGTCGGATTCGGAATGGCTGGTCCTCCAACTACTCTCCAGGCGTCTTTTCCGGCGTTTCATTCCCCTCAGCTCATCAGAGAACCAAGGAGCTGGGTAGGTTTGACGCCGGGTCAGAGGCCACAAAGGCACGACCCAGTCTAAAGCACCAGCGGCCATCCTATCCCAGGACGCCACTAGGTCTTCAGCCGAGTCATGAGCCAAGGTCTCAGGAAATGGCCCAAGCTCCACCCGGAACCTATCAGGATCCATCAGGCGCCTGGGGCGGAACCATTTAATTGATTCTGCCTCCCTGCGGTGGGTTGTAGTGGTCAGAAGGTCAAGCTTAAGGAGAGAATGGTCTGACCATGACAAGGGTTCGATGACTATATACCCCATATCTAAACCATTCAGCCACTGGTCAGAGATAAAGATCAAATCCAGAGTGTGTCCCCCTGTGTGAGTAGGGCCATGAACTAATTGGGTCAGGTCCATGGCCGTCATGGAAGCCATAAACTCCCAAGCCCCTTCAGACGTTTCACCAATGGATGGCAGGTTGAAATCTCCCATAACCAGTAGCTTAGGAGTCTCAACTGCCACCTCTGCTATTACATTGAGGAGCTCAGGCAGGGCTGCTGATATGTGGCAGGGAGCCAGGTACGCAATCAACAGGCCCATCTGTAACCCATAACCCCACTTCACGAGGAGGGACTCACATCCGGTTGTCTGAGGGACAGTGACTTCCCTAGGGTCAAGACCTTCCTTTATAATGATCGCCACACCTCCACCCCTGCCTGGAGTCCTTGGCTGATGGAATGCGCTGAAATATGCCCCTGGTGGGCATATTTCTACGAGGGGAACCCCCCCTTCATTGCCCAACCAGGTCTCTGTAATACCTGCCAGGTCCGCTTTCCCCTCCTGAATTAGGTCACAAATGAGGGGGGCTTTGTTAGCCGCGGACCTGGCGTTGCATAACATCAGCCTAAGATTCGGGCTCTGAGACCTTGAGCAACCCAAGGAACGAGAAGAGCTTTGGAGGTCGGAGCACACCACCGCTTGAAGATAGTGGGTGCGTACCCCCCTGACATGATGTGGCCTCCTGCTCCCAGCATATCTGCCCCTCCCAACCATAACCTTGATGGAACAGCCCATTTCCATGCCAGTATTAAGTCTGCCTATTCCCAGTTCTGAGTTTCCTATGATGAAATTTTGTGTTGACTTTGGCTTCACTTTTGGAAAATTATTTACTAATCTCTCCCTCTGTGGATTGCCCCCCAAATCCACATGATCCACCCTGTTTATACCCACCCCCCTTTCAGAAGCCATTAAGATTTTGGTTAGAAAATTAGATAAGAAAGCCCTTAATCCCCTCTTAGCACCGTGCCACCTCTCAGGATTCCAAAATCCGTCATCAAGGTAGGCCCTCGATAATGTGGAGGGCCAAATTTGCAAGAGGGGGGAGTCTCGCAATGCCAAGAGTTCGGTCGCCAAATACATCTAGTAAGTCAGATGGGTATAGCATTTGGGTCTGGTCCAACAGTCTGATGTAAGAGTCTTGAGGCAGGTGAGTAATAAATTCAGTGTGGGTAAGAAACTGGTCTCCCTTGCCCTCTCACGGCAGGGGGAAGGAGTTTAGTACTATCTCAGGATGGACAGAGGATAAAAATCTAGTCATCCTCTCACGGTGGCTTGTTCTGAATGAGATGGTCATAATAAATTTGTTGTTCCATCTGCTCAAATGATGTCAGTAATTCGAAACTCCCTCAGCATCCACATTAGTAGCTAACCCAACAATGTATGACAAGAGGGTGGCTCAGTTGGAAATAAAGCCAAACAGTGAAGGTAGAATGATAATAGCTCCATGGGGGGAGGGATAGATGTATATAAAGAGGGAAGGTAGTCTATGTGGTGAAAGTATAGTCTGGAGGCAGCTAGGTCAGTGTCAAAATCAAGGTGGTAATGTATAAGCTGGAGGCGGCTGGGTTAGGGACTGGCTGAGGCAGAGAATTGAGAAAGGTGGGGGAGGCCTCCAAGGTGACCAGGTAGATAGTCTTTTGTCAACCTCTGGCCTCTCCTACTCTCGACATATTGAATAGTCCTCTGCATATATTGCCAGGCTCCAGACTTTAGATTATAATGATGTCTTCCAATTCCAGCAAGGGTCTAAACACCTTGCATGATTCAGGGCACTCAAGGCACTCCAGGGGTTAATAGTTTTTAGATTCCCTCTGATGACATTGCAAGCTGTCACTGGCCTTAGCTCAGGCCTCTCGAAGAGGTAGTCATTACTGCCTCAGCAGCTATCGTCGGTGAGGGCAACTTCAGGTTTCTCGGCAAGTCCCCAAACCAATTCGGAGCCCCCAGGGTGTCTAGGGCTCGACAGGGACTGCCATGGTGCCGTTCATTGCCGCCGCCTGCCGCCATTGTCGTTCCAACCGCCGTTGCTTTAAGAATGGAGGAACTGATGTAACTGCCATTAATGGAACTGCTAGAGTTAGCCTCCCATGGTGCCTTCACATGCCAATATCTGCCCAGCTCCGATGATCCAGAGGGTGAGAGAAACCTCGTTGAGCTGGGAAAAGCTCCCCTAGTTGGTGCTGGGGCTGAAGGGAGTTAAATCAGCCCCGGTGGACCTCCAAACGACCCAAAGCTGCCCCATCATCAAACGGAGATTAGGCGAAAGCTGCCATCTTGGCACATGCGCAAGAATTTAATGTTAATTTAATGTTAATTTATGGTTGACAAAAAAAGAGGTACACCAGTTTCTGACTAACAAATTGTGTTAAAAGGCATATGCTTCCATGAGTTACAGCTCATGCAGATACATAGAGTGGCTAGACTGAGATAAGATACAAATCATAGCTACATCTATCCATCGGGGGGGGGGGGGGGGGCTGAAATCCATTGGCAAGAGTCAAAATAATATCTAATGGTTTTTGTTTTCAAAATGAATATGAGCCAACTTTTTTTTTATTTTGAATTTTGGTGATACCTAACACCTAATTGCACCTACAACTAACAAATGCATTCAGGGCTGATCCACACAGTTTGTCTCAGCATAACTAAGGGGCACTCAGGCAGGAATATAAAGCATCATACTCTAGCCACTCCAGCCTTCCAAGAAGGCAACCTGCAAACATTTGCTTTGTGCTTTACATTCGTAATTCCTGAATTGTGCCAATGCAAATGGTGCTGTCCAGTTTGTGTGCTGCACTTAATTTTATTAAGTGCAGCACACTTAACACTTCTACCCTAGTTATTGTGCATTAAGACAGAAATACTTTCTCCTCTCCAGGGACTGGTCACTATTTTCACAATCATATTTTCTTACAAGTTTATGAGTGAAATGTTGAAATGTAGGATTTTTTTTCAAGTCTACTAATAGAGCAGAACAGTGGAGACACCTGGATTACATCAACACATTTTCAAATTGCTCTAGTATATGTCCTTAAAAGCATGCCCAATAGCAGTGCTAAGGAAGGGAGTTTCAACAATAAACAAAAACAAAGATTAACTTAACTTGTTTCAAAAATGGATTTGGGCTGTTGTGTGATCTCTTACAAAAAGAATTGGTAGTAATGCCATATGTTTTGTGCTGACTTACAAAATAATTTTTAACCATTGCTTTACCTTGTGGAACAATCTTCAGTGTATGTTTTCCCTAAGGTGGGACAATCCATGGGGTTTATCAGTTTGATCTTGATATATGTGTATGTGTGTCCCCAGTTTTTACACACACACACACACACATGTGTACACATATATGTGTGTGTAAAAACTAAAATATTGTAATATATATTGACTTCCAGTAACCTTCCAAAGAAAACTGATTTTTTGGGGGGGGCAATATGTTCTGTACTTATTTGGCTCTTTTGGTATGCCTCTCTGAAATGTAAATTTTTAGCAGCCAAAATTAGCTTTTACAGGTTATTTTCACCTAAAATGATCCTGATTTTGGCTTTTCTATTAATCCATTGTTAACAATAAACATCTGGTCTTCCGATTAGTCTATTCCTAGAGTTACATAGGAGGCAATTGAAATAATTAAGAAAATAACAGGAAAGAACAATTCATTTTCTTCTGTTCTTGGTCCTGGCATAAGGATCTCAGTTCACACAGATAAAAAGAGTTTGAATTTCTGAATGTCACACATTTGTTCCTAAAGATTTTTAATGAATTTCAAGTTGAGTAGCATAATCATACATGGGATATAAAATATTGTGGAATGAGAACATATTTCAATTTCGTATCACTTTTATCTGGTTTCTACAGAAAAAAAAACATATATTCTGGTTCAGAAACCGATGATTTCTCATTATGACATCTACCACATGAAATGCATTATTTATGGCACATACTACTTTCAGAAGAAAAACTGTACAACCCTCACTGACTCATAAAGAAATTACAGAGCTATGTATGCTGGTAAGAAAAATGGCCTATGGAGTGGAAGCTGAACGTTTCCACTTGTTGACCACAAAGTATGTCTACTCTCTTATTAGACTACTGATGTTTTTGAGCTTTCTCCTTGGATCCTTGATTTATATACAAGCAACATAGTCTACAACCTGTTTTACAACAGTTGCCCAAAGTAAACATATGATTGTTTTTAAATCACAGGATCCTTGGATTTCTTGCCTAGTGCCCTTTTTGTGTATTAACATTATAGCTTAATATAATAGCCATCTGCCTTAATGTATTGTATAAAAGCATAAAATGTGGATATTCACAGTGCTGTTCACAAAATATTTATTGAAAACCATTGGGTTTTCCAATAAATTATTTCTTATTGCATTAGAAATACTCTCTTCTCCTTTGGTGAAGGTTTACTTGCACTTGAAAGATTTTCTCTCTCTCTCCCTTGGAAGCATATCAATAGAAATCCTTGTATTTAATCTTTCTGAGATCATAATTCCACAGTTCATTTCATGCATCAGTTGCAGCTGTTTCTGGAATGGGAAGCCCGGCTCCTACTCACTCGCCTTATGATCTCCAGATTGGACTATTGCAATGTGCTCTATAGCTCATCTGGCACAGAATGCAGCACTGTGGCAGTTAATGGCACCAGTTATGTGGTGCATGTGACACTAAAGCTCCATTAATTGTACTGGCTTCCAGTGTGCTTCTGGATGCAATTTAAGGTGCAAGTTGTCACCTTTAAAGCCCTTCATGTCTTGGATCCAGGTTATTTATGGGGCCATCTCTCACCAACGGTCCCTGCTCACCCTACCTGATTTCCAGGTATTGTTAGCAAAGGAATGTTAATAGGGGGTGCCCAAAAGGAGAGCATTTTCTGCTGGGGCTCCTGCACTTTGGAACATCGTATCTTCTTAGATTAGCTAGGCCTGAATCCTTGCATGCCTTCTAAAAGACCTTGAAAACTTGGCTTTAGTCTCATGTCTGGAACTCAGTGTGTGTGTCAAAACCTATGTCCTGGTTGTGTTGATAATTGTTGGATTGATGTTTTTAATGCTACTTGTTTTATTTTATTTTATTTTATGTATTTTACTGTAAGCTACCTACAGTCATACTATATATATGAGATAAGTGTCTACCAGGAAGACATTAGATCTGCATGATCTTTGGAGAGAGCAGAATGAAAATTGGGTGGGAGGAACACTTTTCTTCTGCTATGTCTTGCATATTGGACATGGATTTTTCCCAATTTCCAATTACACTTTGTCTGAATGAAATAATGTGTGATTCACAATTTATAACCAAAATTAGCCAGCTTTATAAAATTCAATAAACTTTTTAGGTAAAAAAACATCCAGAGAGCATGAGTGATCACAAAAGAATAGTTATATAATGAAGAATTTGTCATTTCTGTTGAGAAATTTGAGACTTTAATAAATTTTACCGGATAGATCCTTAAACATAAATTACATTCCAATTTCAGATCCAAAACTTTAACATTTGCACAATTAAATAATTCTCATTCATTGTTATTTTATCATACTTAGCCCAAAGGCTTACAAAATTAAGTTAGTTAAGTCAGATGAGACCTTCTGTAGGCTTACATGGTTATTGTTATGCACTCCACATTGAAATATGACATCAAATGTCCCATATAACATCTTACAAATTGCTTCATTTTGAGAGGCCTGAATACTATAGACAGATTCAGCTTTTGTTAAGTGCCTTTCCATTTTAAATTAAGTTAATTTTAACTTATAGGAAGGCAGAATTGATGAAATTCATGTAGTACTTTTATAATTCCATCAAGAAGTAATAGGAAAAAGGATTTAGCTGCTAGATAAGTTTGATTTACCAAAACCTCAAAATTAGTGCATTGTCTTTGATTGGACAGAGCAATCGTCTCTTCTCATTCCCATATTCTAAATGAATGGGAATAAGTTTTCAGGAAAAAAAGTGGTGAGAAGAAAACAAATCAAGGAAGATAAATATCCAATTATGAGTTTCAAAAGATCTCTGTAATCATCATGTCTGCCATGAAACTACTGAAGACTAGACCTTGTTCAAAAAGACTAAGTAACCAATATTGCTAGGCTCCCTATACTGATTTTATTTGAATAGAATAGAATAGAATAGAATAGAATAGAATAGAATAGAATAGAATAGAATAGAATAGAATAGAATAGAATTATTATTTATTGAATTTATATGCCATCCATCACATTCTCACATGACTCATGGAGTGAACTTTCTTTGCTTTCATTTATTTCTTAATGTTGAATTACTTCAATGTTCTATTCCCTACATATATACATGACTGTCTCTACTCAGGGTGAGGAACAATATGCCAAGTACAGAACAGTAGTAATAAATAATAACCAAGAAATTAGAAATTAAAGCAGAAGATAAGGTAAGGAAGAAGAAATACAGACGAGCCTAATTTACACAGAAACCCTTTACTTCTGGCTTGCAAGCCCTCCTTGACTTCATCACACCATTTTTTCTTTAAAACAGTCAGACCTATCTTTTTCAATCAACTCTATGTAGCTATACTCATTAGTTTTTCTCCTTGTCTTTCCTATTCACTCTTCTTTCATCTATTTGTTCTGCAAATCAATCCTAGTTCATTCTATCACCAATCTACTCAAAGTACATATTTCATAATGATAATTCACATTTACACATCAGCCTACTGCTACAGCCTCTTTGTTTAGTTATTTTATTGACTTCCTAAAAATTTTTTCCATCCAAATCACTTAATTTTCTTCACTTTTTATAATTTTTATGGTTCTTACATTATTTGCAATTATCTTTATTTTTTAATTTGATTTATATGCCGCCCTTCTCCGGAGACTCAGGGCGGCTTACAATGTGCTCAGCAATAGCCTTCATCCTTTTGTATATTTATACAAAGTGAGCTTATTTCCCCCACAACTGGGTCCTCAATTTACCTACCTTAGAAAGGATGGAAGGCTGAGTCAACCTTGAGCCTTGGCAAGATTCGAGCCTGCAGTAATTGCAGGCAGCTGGTCTTAATAACCAGCTTAATAACAGGGTGCCTTAGACCACTGTACTACCAAGGCTCTTTTTATCTGTAACATTGGAAAAAGGCATTTTACTTCATCTTTTGCAGCAATAATTTATATGCGTCTTAACTCATGCAGTCTTTTTCATTTCAACATTCTACCAGATATCTGATTATGCCATGAGTGTAGCTCCACAAAGTTTCATGATACTCAGTTACAAAACTGCTTCTAGTCTATTCCAAGCAATTTTTATATCCTCTTTCCCTATGTTCACTTGCCATTTATTTGGATGGAAAATTAATTCTAATACTTTTCATACAATAGTTGTATTTCCTATTTCTGCAATTATTCTGATTTTTCTCTAATTTTTTCATTTTTAAAATTTTATTCCATGTTCGTTTTCTTCCATAAATCTATTTTTCCATAACAAATAATAGATTGTACCAGGGGTGAAATGCTCCCGGTTCCGACCGGATCTCCTGATCCGGTAGCAATGGAGACGGGTGGTTTGGAGAATCGGTAGCAAAAATCCCTGCCCCCCCCCATGCCCAGCTGAGCTGCATAATCATCAGAGGCTTTTTTTTAACTTTTAAAAGCATTTTTTCTACAACCTCTTTGGCTGAAAAAATGCTTTTAAAAGTAAAAAAAAAGCTTCTGATGATCGCGCGGCTCAGCTGGGGTTGAAGAGGTTGTAGAAAAAATGCTTTTAAAAGCCTCTGAGGATCCCAGCTGAATTGCCTGATTGGCAGAGGCTATTTTTCTTTTAAATCCTCTGATGAGCCAAGCTGAGTTGCCTGATGGGCAGAGGCTTTTTAAAGCCTCTGCCGGTCAGGCAACTCAGCTTGGATCATCAGAGGCATTTAAAAGAAAAAAAACCTGCTGATCAGGCAACTCGGCTTGGATCGTCAGAGGCATTTAAAAGCATTTTTCGCCGAAGAGATTGTAGAAAAAATTGTTTTAAAAGTAAAAAAAAAAAAATTGGCCACGCCCACCGAGTCACATTACCCCACACACACACCAAGCCACACCCACAGAACCGGTAGTAACAAATTTTAGATTTCACCACTGGATTGTACCATATTTGGAATTTCTCTTCCCATCATCATTTATTTCTTATAATTTTCATCACAAATTCAATTACTCATTTTTTAGATTTATATTAATTCCTTTTTGAAATGTGCATATATATTGACTTATGCTTAAACCACATATTCAAAATGAGCAGGTCTTTTATTAAGGCCACCAAATAGCCACCATTCTCTCTCTCTTTTTTTTTTTTGAATTTGATTTTTATTATAACATATAGTGATACAATCGGTACATTTTCGGTTCATTGGTGCAATTATATACATATATACATCTACATGCATTATTGCTTGTCTTTTGTTGATATTGTTTCTTGAAGCTAGATTTAATTTCAATACACTTAAAGATAATAGTGCTCAACTCTCTAAGACTAAATATAATACTATTCATATAGATTTTGTTAATTAGTTAATATTTAATCTCTGTTACCTTCTTTATTTCTTTCCTCCATCCATTCGTACCACATGTCCCACACGCTATAAAATTCTGAATCTTCTCTGTCATTAATTTCTGAAGTCAATTTGTTCATTTCGGCGCACTCCAATATTTTTCCAATAACATGTTCTTGAGGTGGTATTTGTTTTTATTTCCAATACTGGGCAAAGGAAATTCTAGCGGCTGTCAGAATATGTATAATTAAATACTTTTTCTTTTTTGCATATTCAGTTTTCAAAATTCCCAGGAGAAAAGCTTTTGGGTCGAAATCAAAATTTTCTTTTATTATTTCTCTAATCCACACCCATATCATCCTCCAGAATTTTTGTGCCTGATTACATGTCCACCAGCAATGATAAAAAGTACCCTGCTGATGGTCACATTTCCAACATTTAGGGCTCGAATTGGGGTAGATCTTTGCTATCCTAGCTGGGGCCATGTGCCATCTATAAAACAGCTTGTATTGGTTTTCCTTATAAGCCGTCGCCTTTGTCATTTTAAGATTATTATTCCATATTGAGTCCCATTCGTTCAGATTTATATTCTGTCCTATATTTTGGGCCCATGCTAACATCGGTTCTTTAACTACTTCCTCTGCCATATCATACTCCAATAAGTAATTATATAATTTGGCTAGAATTTTGTCGTCCGTACCCATCCATATCTTGTCGAATCCATTTATGCTCATTTCAATGCCAAATTCCTCCTTATCTTTTTTATATCTGGATTTAATTTGGTTATATGGCCACCAGTCTATAGAAATACCTTGTTCCATCAATTCTTCCCTTGTTTTAAGGTTCCCTCCCCCATCTAATAATTCATTGTATCTGACCGTTTTACCCATTTCTAATACATTTGGATATATTATAGCCTCCATGGTGGAGAGCCATCTCGGAATTTTCCTATAGTGCTTCTGTCTCATCTCTCCCCATAGTTGTATCAAGATCTCCCTTATTTTATGTCTATGGAAGTAAGTTTTTATCTTCTTCCCAGTATCCCAGAGATATGCATGCCAACCCTTCTGGAGATCATACCCTTCTAAGGTTAACAGTCTTTTATTTCTCAGGGTTGCCCATTCTTTCAGCCATACTAGGTTTGCAGCTTTTTGATATAACTCCCATTTAGGTAATCCGAAACCCCCTCTTTCCTTCTTGTCCTGTAAATTCCTAATTGCTATCCTTGGTTTCTTTCCCTCCCAAATAAATTTCATCACAAATTCAATTACTCATTTTTTAGATTTATATTAATTCCTTTTTGAAATGTGCATATATATTGACTTATGCTTAAACCACATATTCAAAATGAGCAGGTCTTTTATTAAGGCCACCAAATAGCCACCATTCTCATTCATTCTTGGAACTCTGAATGTCTTAATTATTTTTTCATATTGTTTCCACTCATCCATTTAAGGCAACAAAGACAGTAATTATTTTTCTTGGATCACATTCATTCAGAAAGTTGCACATTTTTCTTTAAATTTAATTCCTGGGGTTTCTATTATTTCCATGACTGGAATTGTCACTAATCTATGGGATCAAACGTTCATAGGAACCTGTAACAAACTGGATCGCACTAGTTGATATTTTCTTTTATTTCTATCTATTTTTAATATCTAATGTAATTCATGCTCCTTGTGTTCCAAGTGCATTGTTCCATAGGCCAGAATTCTTACCACATGGTGGAATAGACGTTGAGTGGAATAGACGTTGAAAAATGAAGGTTTTCATACACTGCTTTTCACACACGAAGAGTTCATCAAACTAAACTTTCATATAATTTTTTAATAGGAATTAAAAGCTATATAATAAATTATAAATTTCATTCATATCCTTGTTGGGAATACAATCCTTGAGGAGAAGCAAGTTTCTTCATATGGCAGGACCAGATGCTGGTCAAGAACTGCAACATTTTATATTTGTGTTGGAATTAAGCATAAGAGAATGACATCAGGAAGGAAAAGTGACATGTGGGAAAGCATGAAGTCTAAATTGAGAGTCTCATAGAACAATGCTTATATATGTGACCATGTGTACTTAATCTTAGCTGAGTAAACTCAAGCATAAAGATGTTGAGGTAACATATTTTGCTTATCACAGAATTCTACAGTTGCTCAAACAGTATATGTGCTTATCATCAATTCAGTTAGACAGGATAAAAAAACTATGTCAAGCAAATTGCATTGCTTTCCTTTGTTAACATGAAAGGCATGCCAAAAATACCAGTTTGGTTTCATTGTTTACCAGTCATTATTTTGGCCTGTAACATTACTTTAGGAAGGAATGATTCTACCTGTTGCTAAGCTACATGAGAGTATCCTGAGAAAAATTTTACACACAGATTGAAAAGAAATAGCATCTTATTGGGGGGTCCTGAATTACAATGTAAATAGCAGACTTCATTTTAATTTTGTAGTATGCAAAAGTATGCAAAAGTAATGAACTTCATCAGATTGAGCAAAGGTGTCCTAAAATATGTCAGTAAACTAAGATAGAAAGATTATTTAAAAACAATAAAACTTCTTTTTAAAAAAGTGTTATATGCCCTTACTTATGAATTGTTGAAGTTAGTGAGTGTTAACTAATTAATAGTAGTTTTGGCCTTGATTTAAATAATCCCATAAAGTCCCATCTGCAAATGAGAATAAATTATTGTATTAGATAGTAACATATACTTGAATAAAATATTTAAATATAAATTAGCATATCTTTATTAATTTAGTTTCAAGCATACTTTTATGTCTAGCCTTCACCATGCTAGAAACTGGACTACTACCCAATGTGAGGCACAGGAATTCATTGTTTTAATGATCATAACTGACTGTAGTGCAAAATTCCCACAAGACTCCCAAATAGAGAGTAAGATGACATATAGTTCAATAATTTCTTTATCCATTCTTCAGAAGTATACATCTGCAAGTACATGGAAATTATCACTTGACATTTTGTGCTAATTAAAATTTCCAAAGACACTTCAAAGGCAATATATACACTGGGTAACAAACTATGTTACTGTAATCTGGATGTGATCAGGGAATCTATACTAGTGGCTAGGTCTCCTTTATCCAAAAGAGATAGTACTTGATCCATCAAATGAAAATGCACAAAAATACTCCTAACCATAGCCATCCCAAAAGCACCTATATAGACTTGGTCCTTAGTTCATTTGAACTGCTCAGTCCGCACAGTGTAGGTGAGTTAATTACCTGTCCAAGCAGCAGACAGAGGCAGAGGCGCAGGGGGGGAGGCATGCGATCAGAACGCGTCGCACAGGCCACACAAAAACTGAGAGTCGGTGGGCCAAAGCAAGCAGGCGGTTGCGAAAGGCTCATCTTCGCGCAGCGGCACTGGTAGCAGATGGGGGCAGAGGTGCAGGGGAAAGGCAGGTGATCCCGATGCTCCATGCAGGTTGCAGGAAATCCAAGTGTTGGTGGGCTGGAGCGAGCTCATCTTCACATGGTGGCACCAGCAGCAGATGGAGGCAGAAGGGCGGGGGAAAGGCAAGTGATCGCAATGTGATGCATGGGCTGCAGGCAAGCTGAGAGACGCAAAACAAGCCTCCTGTGGCCGCCCACCCACTCTGTCCTTCAGCTTCCCTGCTCCATTGCGGTTGCAAGCAAGCAGAAGAAGGGGGGCAGTGACCACGTGGGGTCCTGCTAGACAGGGCTGCTGGAGCCGCCACCATGATGCAAAGAGTTGGGGGCATGGATGGTCTGGCTGCGGGGCCCTGAGGTAAGCCAGTGTGGGACATGTAAAGGCAGCTTCAGCCCCCTGCCTCGTGGCAGTGGCACTAGCATGCTGCGCTCATGGTTGCCCCATTGCAACCATGAGCAAGCAAAAGTGGGCCTCCTGTACATGGAAAAAAATAAGACATTCCCTGAAAATAAGTCCTAGACCGGGTCTTATTTTTAGGAAAACATGGGTATTAGTGACAAAGTAGTTAAAAGGAAGAATAATAATACTAAAACAAAACAAAATTAAAGTTTAAAAACTCTCTGTTAATAAACTGTTATTGTAATCCACTCATAGAAGGTTTACCATGCCATATGTTATCTATCCAAGTCATCCCAAAAGTTATAGTTTTTCCTGGATCAAATACACACATTTGTTTCTTAAACAATAATTGATAACAAGTGGCATTAATTAAATATATTAGATTCAGTCTCCAGAATAAGTCTATCTTCCAATCAAAATCCAAATAGAAGTGGTTATTAATTAACTGTAATAAATCCATCCATTCTCCCTCTATCTTTGTAGGAAAAAAGGAATTTGTTACTTCCCCTTTTAGTCAGAGTCCTAATATTGTAGGAATATGCAGAGATATTCAGAACAATAGATGAAATCCACTCTCTTAGTTCTCCAGCTATGAGAACTAATATCTCTTTGGTCAGGAACTGGATCAAAGTCTTTTTGTGTATCTTTATCCAAAGTTCCATGGCCCAGCATATTTTTCAGGATCATTATAATCTCATCAAGTTTTTAAAGAGAAATTCGGCTAAGAGGTGCATAGTCCTCCACCTTCCTTTCTTAGGTTCAGCCATTTCTTAGTCCAGGGGTCCTCAAACATTTTAAACAGTCCCACAGACTGTTGGGGGTCCAGACTGGCTGGGTGGTCATGTGACTGGGTGGGTGTGGCTAGGTCATGTGACTAGGTGGGCATGGCCAATTTAATAGTCCATTAAACAATGCACACAAATTAAAATTTAATTTGTTTTGCTCCTGGGAGTGTTTTATTTGCTTTTGTTTGCATGTTGCTCTTTTGGTTGGCTTTTCTTGTTACTAGATTGTTTTTTCAGTTGTTTAGGAGTCTAGTAGTCCACTTCAGGAAACCCAGTTTTGCAGCAATTCTTCTCAGCCCCAAGGAGCTTGAGATATCTCTCTCTGTCTCTCTTCTCTTTCTTCTCTCTCTCTCTCTGTCTGTTTCTCTCTCTCTGTCTATCTCTCTTTCTCTATCTATCTTCTGGAGGCAGGAGTTGAAAAACAGGCTGATTTTTGGCCTCCCAGGGCATCCGTGCGCCCTGTTTTTCACCTTCCCCACCTCCAGAAGCATTCTGCAGGCCAAAAATGAGCAAAAATGGCCTGTTTTTTGGCCCAAAATGAGCCATTTTCACCCATTTTTTTGGCCTCCTGGGGTGCCCCATTTTTCACCTCCTCCGTCTCCAAAACATCTCTGCAGGCCAAAATTGTTGGCCTTACCTTCAGTTCCAGTCCACGGAGCTTGTGAAGGTAAGTCCTGAGCTTGGCCAAAGGGTGGCGGGACGATGTGGGCAGGGCAGCCTGGTGGTCCTGCACGGGCCGGATTAATGGCTTCGGGACCAGGAAACAAAAACAAAGAAGGTTTTCTATATGTTTCTCTATATTTCAATCCAAGGTTGAAAGAAAAATTAAATAGAAATAAACTCCAGATATTTTGAATATTCAAAAAGTAAAGAAATCCTATGGTGAAAGTCTAAAAACTCTTCACCATCACTCCATCTTCATGTTTCTGAAAGTGGACAAAGATCAACTGAATGACCCTCTTCCTTTATGTAATCTTGAATGAGCTATTGCACAACCTTGAACATCTGTTTACAGGGGAAATCGTAGTTGCAGATGCTGTTCCCATTTAATCTTGGCTTACTAAGCATGAATGCATGCTTAGCACCAAGGACTTCAACTGGTATATATTCCAATATGAATCTGGGTTGTCAAAGCTCTGTCATTCCTTGGAATTTATTTTCTCCTGGAATTGTCCTAGAATATAAATATAATTAACAATTCAAACGCAGAAGGTGATTTAGCATAGGTACTTCTAGATGTTAGAGGTTTATTTTGAAGACTTATTCAAGTGCAGAGAATGCCAAAGATCTCTTATATTGATTAAGAAGACCATAATTATATTCCTTACTAATTGCTGCTCAAACAAATCTTGAAAAGCAAGTAGAGGACATTCCCCTAGGTAGCAATATCTGAAGATATTGGCTATTGGAATAGAATGACATAGTTTATCACCGTGATGGCGATAGTGGCACGTGTAGCCATATCTCCTAGAGAGGCTTTGGAGGCTGGGGACAGCAAAAAACGTCACTTTCTGTCCCACCGGGAGTTGGGCGGTTTTTCACCCTCCCCAGATGCCCAGAGAGGATCTGGAGCCAGGTGAGAAAGAAAAACAGGCCTACAGGGTCATCACGTGCCAGGAGCGGGGGCAGGGGAGGGGGGGTTCCTTTAATTTATCTAAAAATACCATTTCTTACTATGTTTTTTTTCCTTAGGCCAGTATGGCTTTTTTTTTTGTTATATATCTATATGTTATATGTCTTTCTTTGTTATATTCCCTGATTATAACCAGAAGTTAGAAATATGTTGAACTCAATTTATACTTGCTCAGATAAATGTTTAAAATTGACAAATTTAAAAGAAAGACTGAATAATATGAGATTTCTATCATTGGTAATATTTTTGTACATGCATGTTACATTGACATCCTGTTAGTCAAGAAATTTAAGTATGGAAAGAGCTATTGTTGTTAACATTAAACTAAAAATGAGTAAAACTTTTGTTTTTACTGTTAAATAATTTTTATTCTGTTAACATTAAACTAAAAATGAGTAAAACTTTTGTTTTTACTGTCAAATGATTTTTATTCTGTTTCTTCATAATCTAAATGCATGCATGAAAATGTTCACATTTTGGACTTCCAGCGGTGATATCAGAGTGAAGTAGGTGAGGGAACAAACGCTTGTTCCCGAAAACCCAATCTATTCCTGAAAAGGAGCCCTTTAAGGGCATTTCTGATCCCAGAGAGATCAGAAAACAAAAGGGGAAGGTCGGAGGACTTCGGACGACTAGCAATCGTCCAGAAGGACAAGACCAAACCTTTTAAATCCTGCGATGAAAGAGCCTGTCTTCAAGGCGTGCCGAGAGCAATGGCGACCGCACAGTGAGGAAGCAAAAAGTGAAAGCAGCATTGGATGGTGGCTGAAAAGGGTCCAGAAGAAAAAACAGCGAAAGCGGTTTTTAAGCGGAGACACGAGGGGAGAAAGACGTGGAGAGGAAGGAAAGGTTGCGATTGAGAGGAGGAAACACAAGACAGAGAGACGAACGAGCAGAGAGGTTAGTGCAACAGGAAGAAAGATCCCTGAAAGAGGATACAAAGTAACTGAGGGATAATTGCCTGGAGCTAAGGACTAATGAAAGAAAAAAAAAAAGGACAGTGGAGAGGGCCCAAAAAGAGAAGAAAAGAGAAGAGATCATGAAGGATACACCAGAAATATCATTGGTTTAAATAAATTTATAAGAATCAACACAAGGATTAGTGACTGTGGAAAGGCAGATTAAGGACTGATCAAGAGCATAGGCAGAGAATTGAACTAAATTTACGGATATACAGCGTACTTACGGATTTAAAATATTGGACTTGGATTTACAAAAAAGACTATATTGAGAGAAGAATTAGAAGGACCTCAGAGACAGTACTGTTAGACAGAAGAAGGCTGATGCAACATGGACTTAATAATATCACCAACAGTGGCAAGTAATTTTTTTAAAAAAGATATAATTGGAAAAAAAATTAAAATAAACATAGACTGTGTAATTAGGGATATATATATATATATATATATATATATATATATATATATAAGTTGAACATTGTTATTGAAAGGGGGGAATTTGAAAAGGTGTTAAAGGATTAATGAATTGTGAAATGATTGATTTGAATTGCTGTGATTGAACTAAAGAGATTTATATACTTGCATAGTTAGTATAAGATAAAAATAGAAATAATAACAAGATAATTATTGATAAAGAGTAAGAGAGTAAGAAATACTTATTGAAAAATATTATTATTGTATCACTGTAAGGTTAATAATTATTGTAAACAATTTATAAGTATACCAATAGCTGATAGGAGCAATATAAATTAATCTTATAAGGAAGAAAGATATTATTACGGAGTGTTATAGAAGAAAGTGGGGATAATAATTAAGAATTATAGATAAACCTGTATAAAACTTATTTAGAATATCTTAATTGTACTTGCATAATATTGTGGAAAAATTTTACCCGAAACCTAAGAATGTCAACCACATTAACCATAGCTAAAACAGGGAAAAAACCTACTAGCAATCCCACATCAGTACTTGCTTCATCATTAAATCAAAGGTCAATAGAAAACATGTTGGGGAAAGAAAAAGATAAAACAGAGTTGACAGTAAACAGCATGCAAAGCATGCTGCAGATGATACAGGAAACCCTAATGAAATCTCAAGAGAAAATGGACGACAATCATGAAGAGGCGAAAGAACACCATAAAGAAATTAAGAATGAGATAGGAGAGGTAAAGGAAGACATTAAGAACACGAATGACAAGATAGAGACCATTCAGCAAACACTTTTGGAAAACGAGCAAAAAATTAAAAAAATGGAAACCAAAATAGATCAAATAGATCTAAAAGTAGAAACGGTGGAACAGAAATCACTACAATTGAACAAGGAATTGTCAGATTCAATTGCGTTCCTGGAAATGGAAACGGCTTCGTATTTTCTATGTTTCCAAAATATTGTGGAAGAGAAAGAGGAAGATATGGGTGAAAAAATGGCTGAAATTTTGGCAGAATTAATACAAAGAAACAAGATGGAAATAAGGGAACAGATAGATGAAATTTACCGCGTACATACTAATTACATAAGAAGGCATCGATTGGCAAGAGAAGTACATATAAGATTTATCATAAAGCAGTTAGGGACAAAATTTACAAGAAATCAAGGAAAGAGACAATAATGTATAAAGGTAAAGAAATTATAATTTTGAAACAAATCCCACGAAGAATTCAAAATCACTTTCTTACAACCCAACTCACCAAATATAAAGTGATGTTTAGATGAATAATTCCAGAGGGTACTCTCATTCCCTGGCAAGACAGAAAATACAAAGTAGATACGGTAGAGAAAGCACAAGAATTTTACAGAAGCCATTTTTCACATGAAGAAGAGGAAGAAAGTAAAGAAGAATCAGAAAGTAAAAGCCAAGAGGAAGATCAAATAGAAGAAATAGAAAGGGAAAGAGAAATAAGGAAAATACAGGAAAGAGAACGAGAAGAAAAAGAAGGAGCGAGAGGGAGAGTAAAAAGAGAGACAAGAAACACCAAGAAACAACAACAGTAAGAAATGGAAGAGGCACTAAACCTCTTCTCTGTGAACATAAACAGTTTGAATTCACCAAAAAAAAAAAAAAGAACTCAAATTTTTACAAAACTAAAAAGCTCGAAACAGATGTGATTTGCCTCCAAGAGGTACATATTAAAAAAGGATATCAGAAATTATTAGAAAATGCAAAGCTAGGAACATTATATACATCATTAACACACACACGCACAAAAAGAGGAATTGCTGTATATGTAAAAGAGAGAATAAAATCAAAATTAATTTACTCAGATGAAGAAGGTAGATCGTTGATGGTAGAATTAGAGATAGAGCAAAAACAAATCTTATTAGTAGTAATATATGTCCCGAACAAAAATCAACATGAATACTTTAAAAAATTGCACAATAACATTATAAAACAAGGTTACGATAATATATGCCTAGTAGGGAACTACAATTCTATAGCGGACAGCAAAAAAGATTACATGAGTAATATGAAGAATAAAAAAAAGAAAGAGATACTACCCAAAGAATTTTTTAACATGATAACAGAATTAAAAATGAGAGACATATGGAGAGAAGTACACAACAAAGAAAAACAATATACATTTTATTCGCACCCACATCAATCCTGGTCCAGGATTGATATGTTTTGGATGACAACAGAAATACAAATAGGACTGAAAGAAGTAGAAATAGGAATTAATGAATGGGCAGACCACAACCCAATAAATACAAAATGGAAAGGACAGAAAAAATAAATGATAGACATTGAATCAAAGTATATGTAAAGATAAAGAATTTAAACACATGTTGGAAAATGAATTGAAGATATTTTTCAGTGTAAATAAAAAAGAAGATACATCATTTCAAAATGTCTGGGACATGTTAAAGGCATATATTAGAGGATTAACAATAGCCTATAATGCAAGAAAGAAGAAGGAATAGAAATGTCAACAAGAAAAACTTCAGGAAGAACTTAAAAAATTAGAAAGAAAACTGCAAGAAGACCCCCAAAATAAAAAAATAGAAGAGGAATGGAATGTAGTGAAACATAAAATAAATTTAATAACTCAAAAAGAGATAGCACAGAAAATAAAGATATCAAAACAAAATTATTTTGAACACGCAAATAAAGTGGGTAGATGGTTGGCCTATAGACTAAAAAAGGAGAAAGATAAATGAATGATACATCAATTGAAAGATGACAAAGGAATAATCCAACATAAAAGAAAGGACAAAAAGGAAATTATATTAAAGTTTTTTTCAAAATTATACTCCCAGAAAGAGATATCAGAAGCAAAGGTCAAAGATTATTTAGAAAGAACAAATATATGTAAAATAGCAGAGGAACAACAAGAAATATTAAATAGACTGATAACGGAAGCAGAATTTGTTATGACAATGAAAAAACAAAAAAATAACAAAACGCCGGGCCCAGACGGACTCCCAGTGGACTTATATAAGAATATTAAAGAATTGTTAGGAGGGTTAATGTTGGAAATATTCAATGAAGCTCTGGACCAAGCAAAGATACCAAAATCCTGGACTGAAGTGTTAATCACTCTTATATATAAAGAAGATTCAGATCACCAATTAATACAGAATTACAGGCCAATTTCTCTGTTAAACTCTAATTATAAAATATTCATGTCAATTATTGCAGAAAAAACAAAAGGAATTCTGAACAAACATATACATCCAGATCAAAATGAATTCCTGCCAGGCTGACAAATTAAAAATAATATGAGAATAATTATTAATACCTTAGAGTATTACGAAGTACACCCGGAAAAACAAGCTTCACTGGTTTTCCTTGATGCCCAAAAGGCATTTGATAATCTGAATTGGAAATTTATGGCAAAACAATTGGAACTCGTGGAATTTGGGACTAAATTTGAAAATATGATTGGGAAAATATATTCAAAACAAACAGCGAGGGTAATTATAAATGAAGCTATGACTGAGAAATTCGATATAACAAAAGGGGCGAAACAAGGATGTCCACTTTCCCCACTTCTCTTTATACTGGCTCTAGAACCACTTTTAAAAAGAATAAGAGAGGATCATGAAATAAAAGGCTTAAAGACAAAAAATGAAGAATATAAATTGCAGGCTTTTGCCGATGATTTGATCTTTATCGTGGAAGAACCACTAGAATCAGGCCCTAAATTGATAAAAAGAATAGAAGAATTTGGCAAAGTGGCCAGGTTAAAAATTAATAAAAACAAATCCAAATTATTAACCAAAAACCTTACAAAAAAAGAGGAAGAATTAGAATCTATCACAAAGATTCAAATAACTAAAAGAATAAAATATTTAGGGGTTTGGCTCACGGCAAGAAGCTCCTCAGTTAAAGAAGATAATTATGATAAATTATTACACCAAATTAAAAAAGATATGGACAATTGGAAAAACTTACAAATTTCATTTATGGGAAGAGTCGCTATGATTAAAATGAATATCCTGCTCAGGATCTTATTCCTCTTCCAGGTTATAACAGTAAAATTAGATAAGACCTTCTTTGATATATTAAATAAAACAATTACCAAATTTATATGGCAAGGGAAAAGACCCAGAATTAGAATAAAAATATTGCAAGATACTAAAGATAGAGGAGAAGTAGGATTCCCAGAATGGGAAATATATTATCAAGCAGCTGGGTTAGTATGGTTGAAAGAATGGATAGAGTTAAGGAATAAAAGAATATTAGCAATCGAAGGACATGACCTGCAAGCGGGATGGCATGCATTCCTTTGGGATGAGAAATATAAAACCCATGGATATTTTAGAAGGCATATATTAAGGAATGCATTGCTATTAATTTGGATTAAGATTAAAAAACAACACTATACAAAATTACTAATTTGGATTTCACCCACAGAAACACTAAAACACCCAAATATAATAGAATGGAACAAGATAATTAGATATAGGGATATATTAAAAGAGCAAGGAAAGATTAAAAACAAAACAAGAATTGGAACAAGATTTAAATAGAGAAATAGATTGAGGACATACTCACAAATTCGGTCAAAATACAAAGAAGACATAAAATTAAATGAGATACAGATGGAGCAGAATGAATTGGATAAAATCATACAAGGGATGGAGGAGAAATTAATTAGTAAAGTATATAAATTTTTATTACGGTATAAAATGAAAGAGGAAATAGTAAAAGACACAATGATCAAATGGGCAAAAAACTTCAATTATACAATAGAACTAGAGAAGTGGGAAAAGATGTCGCAAACAAATATAAAATTAACAATGTCTACGACGTACAAGGAAAATCAGTTGAAGATGTTCCACAGATGGCATTAACTGCCGTCTAGGATAGCGAAGATGTGCCCGAATAAATCCTCATTATGTTGGAAGTATAAGAATCATGGAACATATTACCATCTCTGGTGGACATGCCCAGCGGCGAAGGAATTTTAGACGAAAATCAAAAAATGATTGGAGAAAATAATAGGAAAATTGATGAAGGGAAAACCAGAGACATTCCTGTTAGGGATATTTACAGAAAAATTCACGAAGGATATAAAATATTTGATATTACATATTTTAACAGCCACTCGCATGGTTTATGCCCAGAATTGGAAAAAATAAATAATACCAACAGATGAAGAGTTAATAAAAAAAATATTGGAATGTGCCAAGATGGACAGATTAACAAAAGAATTTAAAGAAAATGAGGACACAGAATTTTACAAAATTTGGCATAAATGGTACAAGTGGTTGGGGGAAAGGAAAAATAAGAAAAATAGGGGGGGAAATAGAAATGTTAAAAATTAAAGCATTAGTTAAGCATTAGAATTAAGAATCTGTTATGAATGACGAGAAATATATTGTAAATAAAATGAAGGGGACCAGTAGTAAATTGGAATAATATAAAAAGAAATATGTGAATAACAAAGAAAGACCATCACGAAATTGCTGTAAAAAGAGTATTCATATATATGTTGTATGTCTTGTATTGTTGTTTTATGTTATAATAAAGAAAAAAAAAGAAAAAAGAAAATGTTCACATTTTATGTCTAATTGTAATATATGCACATTTGCAAGCAAATTATATATTAGATACAGTGCTTAAGAAAAAAATGAAATAGTAAAAATCATTGATATAGGTTTGGAAAGTGAAAAATATTTGATTTTACATTTAGGAAGAATGGAAGTAAGGATTAATTGAAGTGGAGTCATTAATAATGATCTATAAAATATTTAAAATACTAACTATATACTGAATTGAATGTATATAAATAATGAATACTGTCTCAGCTATTTTCACTTTTCTATACTTAGTAACTAAAATAATCTGTTGTTGTTGCCACTGTCTAGAAACTAAAGACTTCAGTTCTTTAAGGCAAAGTATTTACGTGTTTAGAGTTTTAAATAGGTAAACCCCAAAAATCTGTCATTCCTATACCTATGACTGGATTCAAAGCTAACATTTTTAAAAGTGCTGATTGCACAATCAGAAAGTTCAGGTTTTTATTAAAGTAGCACTTCCAAAGCAGTTGTTTTCTTTTCACTTAAAGGTGTCAACTCATTCTAAACTTTTATAATCTCTAGTAAATGTCTTCCTACCTGCCAGAAATAGCAAATTATTCACATATTTGAAATATAATGGAAATTCCAGTCCTGAATAACTGACAACTTAAAGAAGAAGAAAACAAGCTATTGTTGAGGCTCAAAGTGTCTAAGCCAAGAATAACAAGAGATTCCTCTGGTGCCATTTCTTTCATCAAAATTCTTAAATTCTTTTATTGTATGCCACTGTTCAGGAACTGTATTATGGATTCAAGGGAATGCAGTAACATCAAAAATGTTATTGATGAGCCAACACAAACTTCCAAATGTCAGGCAAGGCTTTCCTCTAACTAGATGAAATGTGAACAAAGAGGATAAACTAAGACATTTTAGACAACAATATTTATATAATGATTTGGGGTATAATTAGCAAAGCATCACATGTCTAACAATCTTAAGAAGATTTTGCCTGTCAGTCTTTATTAAACATAAGATTTAATTTTAAATTTCATTTCATCTTAAGAATCAATTTGAAATATGATTAATACATTATTGAAAAATACATACCGTATTTTCCGGCGTATAAGACGACTGGGCATATAAGACGACCCTCGACTTTTCCTGTTAAAATATAGGGTTTGGGCTATACTCACCATATAAGACTACCCCTCTTCCAACGCACACCAAATAAAAATTAAAAAACATCAACTGGGTCACCCACAATGTAAAAGCAGCTGTGCTAGACCCAAAATGGCCCCTGCAACAAGCAGGAACCTCACACAGCCACAAAAAGCCCAAAAAAACAACTTTCACACTTCACACACACAAAATTCCACATACAGCTTTGTGAGATTTTGTGTGTTTGTGTAGTTAGAGTGAAACACTACAGAAACACACTAAATCTCAGAAAGCTGCACAAATATTATTTTATTTTTATTTTTATATGAAAACTAAATTTAAAACTTCCTAAACTTTAAATGGCTAGGTCTAAAAAAGAACAACAAACCCCCCCCCAATTAACTATTTTTTTTAAAGCTCCCAAAGGGGAAAAAAACTTACCCAATAGTACAGGGGTCTCCAACCTTGGCAACTTTAAGACTTGTAAACTTCAACTCCCAGAATTCCTCAGCCAGCTTTGTTTTGCTGGCTGAGGAATTCTGGGAGTTGAAGTCCACAACTTCTGCCTGCTTGATTGCAGGCAGGGAATGGCTTGCTGATGGAATGGATTCAGGCGAGCGAAGCAAGGCAAGCGTTGCGATTAGCAGCTAAGGTAAGCAAGCTGAAGGGGGAAAACTTTTTCCCTTTTACAGGGCTCTGGCGATCCCAGCTGAGTTGCCTGATTAGCAGGCAATTTAGCTGGGATCGTCAGAGCTTGGATCGATGGCTCTGGCGATCCCAGCTGCGTTGCCTGATTGGCAGGCAACTCAGCTGGGATCGTCAGAGCTTGCAGAGCCACGTAAAAGGAAAAAAGTTTTTTCCTTTTACATGGCTCTGGCATCCCAGCTGAGTTGCCTGATTAGCAGGCAAAGCTGGGATCGTCAGAGCTTGGATCGCCAGAGCCATTTAAGGCTCGTCAGAGTCTTTCGGGCTGGTCTGCCTGGTTACAGGAGAACGACACCCAGCGTATAAGACGACCCCTGACTTTTGAGAAGATTTTCATGTGTTAAAAAGTCATCTTATATGCCGGAAAATACGGTAATCTAAGTTTAGAAAGAAATGACTTAATATAAGAAGTTACTGAGTCCCACTAAAAAAAATAACAAAGGATTACTGGGAGGAAAATTGAATTGATATAGATATCAAAACTTGGAAAAAGGAAATTTTGAAAAGAAAAGTAAAAGAGGACATTAAAAACTTTAGCTAAGGGAGGGAGGGAGGGAGGGAGGGAGGGAGGAAGGAAGGAAGGAAGGAAGGAAGGAAGGATATAGATTAGATCATGGAGTGTAAAATTGTAGAGGCTTACTTTATGTTCCTAGAAAGACCCCATTCAGAATCAGAAATAAACAATGAACTGCAAAGAAGGTAATTGCAGCAGATCTGGGATTATGGAAACTGCTTGAAAATAGCATTGGCCAGTCAAGTTGTAGTAATTAGTAATTCCTGTTAAATTTGATAAAGCACAAAGTTCTATCATTATCTAGTGGGAGATGGTTATGTAAAACAGCTCAGAAGTATTCCCAGGTATTATTATATGCCTTACTATACCTCATACTTGTTTGCTATTATCTTGTGATAAGGTTACTTTATTTGGTACAGCTGGGACCATACAATTTGCTAAAAGGAACTTCCCTAAGAAATCAGAATTTTGCATAGCATATCTAAATTTAAAACAAACATACATTAATGAACAGCTAATCAATTATCATGGAAAATATTTTGAACTGGTCAACCTAAGGTAAGGTGACCAGATGTCCCGCTTTTGGCGGGACAGTCCCGATTTTTAGCAATTTGTCCCGCGTCCCGCGGCATTTTAAAAAAGTCCCGATTTTTCATTCTGCCTCCTGAGTCCCGGCTGCCTCCTGAGCCCCAGCTGATGGCTAGAGGGAAAAAAAACTGTTTAAACTCTTGCCGCGGGGCTTCAAAGGGCCGCCCTACAGGTGATCAGTGTAAAGAGTTCCTGGAGCAGATTTTTTTTCCCCTAGCTATGCTGAAAAAGCGAAAGCGAAAGCAGGGTCTTTGGTGCAACGTGACAAAATGAGGCAGAGAGAGATTTCTTTTTCTTTTTCCTCACCAAAAAAGGTAGGTGCAAAACTGCAAACAATGGGAAATTTAGGAGGAGAGTTCAAGATTTTAAAACACAAAAGAAAAAAAGCTCTATTTAACTAGGGAATTGTAATAATTGAGATACTATTAATTGTATACTGTGTTGAAAGCAGAAATGGTTAAGTTGTGGTTTGGAGGAATATATGGGGGAAATTATTTGGTTTATTATTATTGGTAAATATAATTAATTGATTTGTAAGAAATTGGATTGCATGGAAATAATTGGAATATTCATGTTCATATTGATTAATATACAAAAAAGATAGTTATATAACTAATTGATTTATATTAAAATGTTGAATTTGTATTAAACAACTGTATTATATAATTACATAATTAACCAATGTGAGGATGGATATAAAAATAGATGACAATGGGAAGGGGTATAATATAGAATAGAAGGGAAAAATTGAATTTGATTAAGATTAGAGATGAGGATGAAGGGTAATATTGTTTTTTTTTAAAAAAATAGATGAGGAATAAATATGGCAAAAAGGAAATATAGAAATTGTAAATTTAATTGAAATGACTAAATACTGTTTAAATTTGTGAACCGGCCAAATATTCTGTTCAAAGAAAATACATTGTATGTTTGTATGTGTGTTTCTAATTATTGCTATTTATTCATATTTGTTCTCTTTTATTCTTTAAAGTTTAACAATTCATTCTTTATCTTAATATCTTTATATTTGTTTGGGGTTGGCTTTCTTCCCTTTCATCTTTTTTATTGTACAGCAATCTTTCTCCTCAAACCTACCACCTCTCTCTTTTCTTTCTTTCTTTCTTTCTCTTCCCCCCCTCTTCTTCTCCTTCCTACTTCCTCTTCCTTTCTCCTTCTCCTCCTCTCTTCCTCCCTCTCTTACCCTCACCCCTACTCTAATTTCCCTTCCCTTCCTTCATCCTCTCTATTGCTGTATCCTTTTATGCATATGGACTACTCAGATGGCTGAAAAAGTTATTTTTGACTGGTCCTCACACTTTTGACCAGTCCTCGAACTTACGACTGTCCTCACATTTTACATTTTTGCCCTATCTTGTCATCATGGTGAGGAGAAGCAATTGTGAAATGAGTGACATGGTTGTTAAGAATGCTGCACGGGCATAAATGTGAGGATGGTCATAAGTGTGAGGACCAGTCAAAAGTGCGAGGACCTGTCAGAAATGACTTTTTTCAGCCCTCTTAGTAGTCCCTATACACATAGCCATGGCCACCCGGTCACATGACCAGCTAGCCACGCCCACCCAGTCACATGACCAGCTAGTCACGCCCACAAAATAAGCCACGCCCACAATGGTGTCCCTCTTTACCAATGTTAAAATCTGGTCACCTTAACCTAAGGCCAATATAGAAAAACATTACCTGACCATTAAGCATTAACATACTGTATTTCTGACAACAGAATCCATGGTTATCAAATTAACCAAATTAATTCTCTTGTTTTGGGTAAACAATTCTTTATACCAGGGGTGAGCAACCTGTGGCTCTGGAACCGCCTGTGGCTCTTTCATTCCTCTGCTGTGGCTGTCACTCAAAATATGCATCACAACTGCGAATGTGCAACACCCGCTGGCATGCAATTTATTGAGTTTTTTGACCCTGGTAGGCCAACTATGGATAAATCCAAGAAAAATTTCAGAAGAAAACAGAATGTTTAATTCAACTACATATGTTAGTTTTGTGGCTGCTCAGGAAATTCCTGCTCAGGGAAGTTTTTTGTGCTCCCGGTGTTTTCTTTTCTGTGGGAAACAGGTCCAAATGGCTCTTTGAGTGTTTAAGATTGCCGACCCCTGCTTTATATTTATACTTGGAATAATTCCAATTTGGAATTATTTTTCCATTGATTAGGAATGATATCCTGTTTTTGCTCTGACCAATCATTGGCATGACTAAGTCAATCCTTTGGGACTTTTATCCTAATACTTCCAATTCTCTTTCAATATGGACAATAATTAGCTAGATTTACCATGCTTACACCCTATATCCATTATCTTTTTCAAGTAATTCACAAAGTAAATTTGGATTACTTGGATTACAAATTACATGTTGTGGTTTTACCGACCACAATTTATATTTTAAAAAATCAAATAACTCCTGTTTCCTTCACCAAAACCTCACAGCCTTGACCAATATTCTTGTCCTATAATTTAGAGAGTTTGTTTTATCTGTTTTGCCTTTAGAATGCTTTACACTATCCTCCCCCCCAATTAATAGCCAAAAATACTGTAACTACAGTATTATCCAAATGCACGTCCCACATCCTGATTTAAATATCCTTTAACCATTCATTTGATTTTCACATAGCAATCTACAGGGATGTGGACTGGAAAACATCCAACAACATAGTACCAATGTTTGTTAAGCTTGGTTATGTTATAATTTCCTTAAAGGCAAAATCTGATATCTCAAGCCAAGACAATAGCAGTATTGGTATATACAAATTTTTATTCCTCGTTTGTTATCTTATGTTGGTCCTCCCAGACCAGAAGAAGATTGTAACACCCACATTCACAATTTAACAGCACTGCCCTGAGAATCTATGCTTCTCAGTTTATCACTCACATCAATAAACACATGTACACTTCCTATAGTAGCAGTTCTCAATCTGATATTTTGTATTGCACTATAATATCCATAATCCAGGGGTGGGTTCTACTTACCTTTACTACCGATTCGCAGCAGGGCTGCCCGCGCACTCTTCTGCGCATGCACAGAAGCGTTTTGATGATGTCGCGGTCAGTGGGCGGAGCCTCTCACCGGTTTTACTACCAGTTCTATAGAACCTGTGCGAACCGGGGGCAACCCACCACTGCCATATCCCTAATCAGATGATAATCTAATACTTCTGGAGGACATCAAGCTGGAGAAAGAGAGATTAATGTTTGGCAGAAAGAAAATAGTGTATGATAGGAAAGAAGCTAAAAATTTTGGTACTAAAAATAGGAAGCTGGCCTGGTGAGTTAGGAGAAAAAATGAAGCATAGGACCGGTTCACAGAAGAAAGATTAAATTACAATCATTCAGTATCTCAAATATATATATATAACTATCAACATATTTACTTCCCATAAGAACCCCATCTACCCCCAATTTTTAAAAAAACCTGGGTATCTTGTCTGCCTCTTGGTGATGAAAAAAGTAACAGAAAGAAAATGATACTTTAAATAAAATTGGTATGGAAAACTACAAACATTTAGACTTGTTTTAATGTTCAGTTCAGCCTGTTTCTGGGTAGTTACTCATATTTCATTTGCTAACCATAAATGGTGCCTGAAAGGAGGGAGCCAGACAGATTGTATTTAAGAGATTCTTGGTTATAGTCAAAATTTCTGCAAATTCAATTATTTCAGTAACCACTTTTTCCATCTTACTGTGCATTGGATTATACCATTTACCACCCTTCTTAGTCACTCTGTCAGGTTTTCAGAAGTTGTAGTTATTTTTGTAAGGAAGCCAATTGCTCAATTGTTCTGTAACAACTTCCAGGATGTTTTCATTGTAGAGATAGTGACAACTAGTCAGAATCGGATAAGATCGAACCAGAACAGTCATACAGCAGCTTATTGCCATTTTTCTATTTTAAGAACTTGCAAAGTGAGCAAAGACAATCCTCTTAGTACTTATGTTTAAATTAATAGGGTTCATTTCCAAGTACCACATACAAAGCATTTCCCAAGTACCACATACAGAAGTCATTTTCCTATATCACTAAATTCTAGTAATTAAACACAATGAAATTTGCATCCAAGGGGCTTTGTAAAAATGGCATAAGCATCTCTTGACACAAAAGAAATAGGAAATTTGGAAGAGATAGCTGCATGGAAAGAAAAGACATCATGCATCAGCCAGAACATTAGCTGCAGGAGTCTAAAATACGATTATGCTTGGAAACAAACATTGAAATATTGCAGGATTAAAATAATTGAGCAGCATTTTATAACATGTACACTTTCAAATTAACAAATTGTTGGTGTTTTCAAACCACCAATGATGATTTGAAAATGCGTACCCAGAATAATGTACTGTATTTTTCGGACTATAAGACGCACCGGAGTATAAAACGCACCTACCTTTTTTGTTTTTGTTTTTTTTTATAAAAAGTTTTTTTTTATTTTTTAGACAAACACAAATATAAACATACAATGTATTTTCCTTAAATAGAGTATTTGGCCAATTCACAAATTTAAACAGTGTTTAGTCATTTCAATTAAATTTACAATTTCTATATTTCCTTTTTACCATATTTATTCCTCATCTATTTTTTTTAAAAAAACAATATTACCCTTCATCCTCACCTCTAATCTTAATCAAATTAATTTTTTCCCTTCTATTCTATATTATACCCCTTCCCATTGCCATCTATTTTTATATCCATCCTCACGTTGGTTAATTATGTAATATTACAATTGTTTAATACAAATTCAGCATTTTAATATAAATCAATTCGTTATATAACTATCTTTTTTTAATCAATAGGAACATGAATATTCCAATTATTTCCAGGCAATCCAATTTCTTACAAATCAATTAATTATATTTACCAGTAATAAACCAAATAATTTTCCCCATATATTCCTCCAAACCACAACTTAACCATTTCTGCTTTCAACACAATATACAATTAATAGTATCTCAATTATTACAATTCCCTAGTTAAATAGAGCTTTCCCCTTATGTTACTCATTTTCACATCTTAAACTCTCCCAATAACCCAAATAGTTTTGCCATATAATCCTCCAAATCACAACTTAATCATTTCTACTTTCATCACAATATATAATTAAAAATATTTCAATCGTTACAATTTCCCTAATTAAATTTAAAAATGTTCTAGCTGTTATCCAAGCTACAACTTAATCCTTTTTACTTTCACCACCATATACAATTAAAGGTATTTCAATTGTTACAGTTTATACTTATTCATATTTCTAAAAAAAGAAAAAAAGAAAAACTTATCATTGTCTAGATTTTAAAAATACAAAGACAAATATTCCAATTATTATTCATTTCATTTTTACAATCATGATTTCCCATTTATTTCTTACTACTATTCATATTTCAATTCTAAATACGTATAACATCTTTCTCTTTCATTTCTTTTTCTCCCTTCCAATTTTTATTTTTGCCTTTTTCTTTCTCCTTTTTTTCTTTTGTGTTTTAAAATCTTGAAGTCTCCTTTTTTGCCCTAAATTTCCCATTGTTTGCACCTACCTTTTTTGGTGAGAAAAAAGAAGAAAAAGAAATCTCCCTCTGCCTCTGCCTAATTTTGCAACGTTTGCTGCAACGTTGCAAACAGCAGAGCCTGCTTTACTTTCATTTTCGTTTTCAGCATAGCTTGATTAGCACAAGGTATTTGCTCCAGCAGTTTACCTCGTTGCAGCAAGCAGCAGAGCCCTGCCCAAAACAGCTGAGAGCAAATCAGCTGAGAGTGGGGAGGCCGATCTAATCAACTTGTGCTAATTAGGCTGTGCTGAACCTGAAAGGAGATGTTTTTTCTTGCTGTTTGTTTGGAAGGAGGTAACTGCTGTGAGGCACAGGCCAAAGGGTGGGAGCCAGTGGATGGGTAGGGCTACATTCAGTGTATAAGACGCACCTAAATTTTCACCCCCTTTTAGGGGAGAAAAAGGTACGTCTTATACTCCGAAAAATATGGTATGTATTTCATGCGGATACTAAAAGACAACATTCCAAATTTCTATAAATCTTAGACAGTTAACAATATTTTAAGAGATTAAAAATGCTCAAAACATTTTGAGCCATAAATTGTCTCACACAGATTATGGAAAATTATATCAGAAATTAAAGTACTATTGGGTATTTTAAAATAAC
The DNA here is from genome assembly GCF_059756535.1 of Pantherophis guttatus. NCBI lineage: Eukaryota > Metazoa > Chordata > Lepidosauria > Squamata > Colubridae > Pantherophis > Pantherophis guttatus. The sequence goes on along the minus strand of NC_142070.1, from coordinate 62,954,645 downwards.
TAATACATTTAATATTTAATTGTAGACAATTAATTTTAAAAAATGGTGTCTTAAATAATGTTACTGTCTTTCTTTTTCTTTTTTTTCTCTCTTTTTTAAAAAAAGTGTAAAGTGTGACTTTAAAGTGTTTTTCGAGCAGGGGACACTTAATTTATTATTCTGAAAACAATTGCTTTTGAAAAATTAATAATAAGATATAGATACTAAAGGCGAGAGCCAGGAGAGGGCGCTATGCATGTGCTCCTGGACCTTTACAACATTATTACTACATAATATTGGAGAAAAGAAGTTATGGAGCATAAACATTGGCTAAGGCCTAAATACTACTTATATTGCTGTTTAAATTGTATTTATCATGTTAAATCCAATCTAAGAAAAACTTAGTTGTTACCTCTTCAAAAACTATATTTATACTGAAAATATTAACAATTTAAACTTATATTGGACAATCTGCTGTTAGATTGGCCTGTTATCCATGTTCACAGAGAAAGGTAGTGACAATCGAAAGGCAGCCACAATAATTTTAGGAACAGATGGGGGCAATCTACTGGACCAGTAGTTATTTAGTAGATCAGGTATTAAATTATGCCTATTTCTAATCAGACAAGGTACCAGATATAGATTTGGTTTTAAGACAAAGATTTGTCTTAAAAGATTTCATTCAAAAGAGTCATCTCTGCAAATACAGTGATCAAAGTAAAAAAAAAATGACCTGAAATGTGAAGACTTTCTGTCAGAGGATTATTAAGACATATCCATGTTTATTCTGGAAGATTCAGCAATGAGAATTGCCCATTATAAGCTTCTTCTTAGCTCCCTTTCTTGAATGATCAACTAAGAATAAAAACCAAAACCAAAACTAGTATGTCTGGACAGCATGTATCTGAAACACTGAGACACTGTGCACAATCCCCTAAATTAAATCCATATGGACCTGACCTAACACAGAGAACATCTATCTTATTCTCATTTTTATTAATCCCACATGTTTGAAGTTAATGTTTTCTGCATTCCTTCACAGTGATGTTTCATTTTAGTCAAGTTGTTTTTACCTTTCCAGCTTCTGTTATACACTGTATGATCGTTTTTTTCCAACTAACAAAAATGCATCAATGTCATTTGAATTATCATTTTGGGTCTTCAATGTAAAGATACAAGTGGAGCTTTGCATAAATTGCTGAAATGTTTAATGTTTCTAATGCAACTTCCTGAAAGTATATCCACCTTTTCCAGCTCTGCTCTAGAAAGGAAACTATTCTAGCCTTATGAGCTGAATCTCCACAAATATTTAGTGTTGGCAGGACTTCTTTAACCCAGCAGTAAAAATTATCTGGAGTTTGGAGATGCAAATTCTACTATTACCAATAAAATAAAAGCTATTCATAGCCCAATGTGGTATTTAGGCAGGCAGATCATGGCAATTTAAAAAAAAAAAAACTCAGATAATTTTAGTTCTTTTATAAGTTTATTTTCACCAGTTTTCACTAACTGGAAACTCTTTGTTAATGGTATGAGAAAAAGGTTTTAAAATATGAGAACTGCTATTAAACAATATACATTTTCAGTATAATTTTTCAAATGGAATAAGATAACTTCAGTGTGATAAAGGACATAAATATGGGACTTCTCTAGAATGAGATGGGAAAATCCTGCTTAGTTCTTCCATCATACTTATCACATTACTACAATGTTTAAAAAAAAGCCTGGTGAATCTTACGGCTGGAGAACATCTGTTAAGGAATTTGCAGAGCAACCCTTGAGTAGCAAGGGTGTGCACATGAAAGCCATTGAGACTAGTTAGGAGAAACACAGCCAACACACAGATACACTGAGTTGTGTTTACTTTTAGGAAACAGCAATAAGGCACAGTCCAAATAACAGTCCAGGTCATACACGTATAAAGCAGTAGATAGTAAAACAATAGTCCAGGGTTAATCCAATAACAAAGTCTTCTTGCCAGTCGTTGTAGTCATAGACAATAATAAGTTTTTCTGTATTTGCAAACAGTAGCAAAACACAGCAAAAAACAGTAAAGAGAATCAAAGAGAAACAAACCATGTTTCTAGCTTCCTCTTAAGGACATTGGTTACAGAGCTAACCAATCAGGACACAGTATGATGCAATACAGCAGTCTTAAAGCTATAATGATGGTTTATATATTGCCAACCCAACAAGTTAGGTAATTATCATTTCCTAACAACATCCATTCAAATTTGTATAAAAACTCAGCAATATTTCCACTGAAAAGCTTTTATAGAACATATCCTGAGTTTTCCCCTTTTGTTTCTCAACACAGTTGAGAAGGAGGTGAACTACACCATTTGTCTGAAGATGTATAGGGTTTTCTGCCTGAGCAGGGGTTGAACTAATCAGAATCAGAATAGAACTGGAAGAGATCTTGAAGGTCTTCTAGTCCAGCCCCTGCTCAAGCAGGAGATCATATACCATTTCAGACAATGACTGTTAAGTCTCTTTTTAAAAACCTCCAGTGATGAAGCACCCACAAAGTCTGAAGGCATACTGGTTAATTGTCCTCACTGTTAGGAAGTTTCTCCTTAATTCCAGGTTGCTTGTCTCCTTGATTAGATTCCACCAGTGGTGGGTTGCCCCCAACTCGGACCAGTTCTATAGAACTGGTAGTAAAACTGGTGGGAGGTTCTGCCCATTGACCCTGACGTTATCAGAAGCGATCTGCGCATGCACAGAAGCTTCTGCGCATTCACAGAAGCAAGGCATGTGCGTGAGCAAAGCGAACACGCACGGGCGATCCCTTTGCAAACTGGTAGTAAAGGTAAGTAGAACCCACCCTTGGTTTCCACTCATTGTTTCTTGTCCTGCTCTCTGGTGCTTTGGAAAACAAATTGACCTCCTCCTCTTTATGGCAGCCCCTCAGATACTGGAATACTGCTATCATGTCCCCCCTAGTCCTTTTTTTCTCTAGACTAGCAAAACCCAAATCCTGCAACTGTTCTTCATATGTTTTAGTCTCCAGGACTTTAGTCATCTTGGATATTCTTCTTTGCACTTTTTCCAGAGTCTCACCATCTTTTTTGTAATGTGGTGACCAAAATTGGATGCAGTATTCCAGGTGTGGCCTTACTAAAGCTTTATAAACCAGTACTAATACTAAATCCCTCTCATAGTTACTGTTTTTGAGCCAGGTTTCACCTAATCTGTACTTGTACCTTTGGTTTTTCCTGCCTAAAAGTAAAATCTTGCTTTTCTCCACATTAAGTTTCATTTTGTTGGATAGGGCCCATTGTTCAAGTTTGTCAAGATCTTGGATCCTGAGCTTGTCTTCTGGGGTGTTGGTTACTTCTGCCAGCTTAGTGTCATCTGCAAATTAGATGAATTCCCCTTCTATTCCCCATTCTAAGTAATTTATGAAGATATTGAAGAGTATTGAGTCTAGCACGTAACCTTGTGGTACCCGCTGCTTACTTCCCTCCATGTGGATGTAGTACCATTAAGGACTATTCGCTGAGAATGGTTTGTCAGCCAGTTACAAATCCATCTTGTGGTGATGCTGTCTATCCCACATTTTTCTAGTTTACCAAAAAATAGGTTGTGGTCTACTTTGTCAAATGCCTTGCTGAAGTTTAAATATACTATGTCCACAGCATTTCGCTGGTCTATTAATTTAGTCACTTTGTCAAAGAATGAAATAAAATTGGTTTGGCATGATCTGTTTTTAACAAATCCATGCTGGCTACTAGTTATAACTGATTTGTTTCTAGATGTTCACAGATCTGGTTTTTTTATTATTTTTTTCAGTATCTTCCCAGGTATTGATGTTAGATTGATTGGTTTGTAGTTTCCTGAGTCTGCTTTTTTTCCTTTTTCTGAAGATGGGAAACCACATCAGCTCTTTTCCAATCGTTTTCCAATGCTCCAAGATTTTTTAGATATGATACAATGGACCTCCAAAGTCCCTTCCAACTCTGTTATTTTGTTATTCAGCAATTAGTATTGAATAAGTTTGTACAGCATTCTGCAGATCATAGGAAGAGCCTTGAGATGTATTGGCCATGAAGTCTGAGAGAAAGAGGGAATGGAGGACATGGGGCAGAGTAAATTTTTCAAGTATAAAGAAACTTATTATCAGCAGTTTAAAATATCAAAGGGAACATAGAAAAGGATCACAAAACATCTGCTACAAACCCTAAAGGGCAAGCAGAAAATGACACAATGTCACACAATCAAAGGAAATATAAAATTGATCCAAAAAGAACATTTTCACACATGTTAAGTTGTGGACTTCATTAGCATAATAGTATAAGATGGTTAACTTTGATCACTTTTAAAGAGAATTTCCTAAAAAAAATCAAGTCTCTCAAAGACTTATTTAAAGAATCAATGGGTTTTTGGTGGGTGAAAAAAGCATGCCTTCAAATGCCAGCTGACAGGGAACATAGCACATGAGAGTTATGTCTCCTGTTCTTGAGACATCTCACTGTCTACTGAGAAACAAAATGCTGCAGGCATTGGTGTCAGGCTTCCCGCCTCAATAGTAAATCTTTGTTCTCCAAACATACATTATGTGTTCAGTAAATATTACTCTGGAGAAGAATCCCAAATGTAATCCTGCTACATTGAACTCTTTACTGAAGAGAGATGTTGTATATAGAAATTAGAGCCTTTATATTATTCAGTGTTGCAGAATTAGATTTTTCTATTACAGATGATTGGCTAGTCTCTTGAGAGTCTTGGGAAGCAGCTGGAATATATTTTCATCATGGTTTTCTATAGATTGGGAACTGCTGCTTGCCATCACAAATTCTGACCTTAGACTGCCTTCTTCTGTTTTTTTTTTTAATCCTTATGTATGTTCAACATTTGTGTCCCTTTCCAATGAATCAGATATTTTGTTCTGTGGCTTCTGTCCTTAGAGTCCAAAACATATCCTATTTTATTATTTCATTCTCCCCACTACTTGGCCAAGATGGGTGAGGATGACGATAGTGAAGCAGACATGCACAAGAGGTAACAGAGGCATTCCAAGGTCATGAGGAAATGGTGGAAAACATTTTCACCATGGCTGGAAGCTGCTGGATGAAGATCTATGTTATTACAATAGTAGTTCAATAAATGAAATATCCAGCTTCTTTTTTTCCCCCCCAATTTTTTTTTATTTTTTTTTAAACATAAAACATAAAATACATCTTTTTAGAGCAAGGGTTTGGTCCGGCATAAAATGAGTACAATTATTCACATTCCCTCAATCAATTTTGTTCCAAATTTTATCCAGTTACATCTTTAAAAAAAAGAAAAAAGAAAAAAAACTTATTCTAAACATTTATCATTCTACTATTACACCCAAAATTCTAAACAATAAACACCGTTCTAAATCTTTATCATTTTAACAATCAATATTTCATATATATTCCTCAATCTTAAAACCCATTACCTCAAATCTATATTTTACTTCTCTTAAATGACATCTAATATCCATAATCTTGACAAAAAGTATTTTCCTCCTCTCTTAAAATCATTTCATTTATTTATTCATTATTTATTCATTTATTCATTTATTTAAACTGGTTCACAGTTTAGCTACTATTCTCCAATAAAATCTCTTCCACTTCCTCCTAAATTTATTTTTTAGCTGGTTCGCATCTTAATCAGCTGCTTTCCAGCAATGCTTTCCTCCACTCCTTACCTTAATTATTTTAGCTGGTTCACAGTATAATTTTAACTGCACACCAACCTTCTCCTTAATTCCTCCTAAATCTATTATAAAACTGGTTCACAACTCAAATAGTTGCCTTCCAGCAATGCTTTCCTTCACTCCTACCCCTATTTTTAACTGGTTCACAACTTTATTTCAATTGATCCCCAGGTATAGTCTCCTCCACTCCTAACTTTTTATTTTTGGCTAGTTCACAGTTTTGCTTTAACTGTTACCTAGCGTATGCTTTCCTCCACTCCTAACTCAGTATTTTGGCTGGTTCACAGCTTTGCTTTAACTGTTTTCCAGCACATGCTTTCCTCCACTCCTAACTCTTATTTTTATTTTTAATTGGTTCCCAATTTACTTTAACTGTTCTCCAGTATGATGCTTTCCTCCACTTCTACCTTATTTGTAAAACTGGGTCACAGCTTTGCTTTCACTGATCTCCAGAATCATGCTTTCCTCCACTCCTAAATTCTTTTTTTAACTAATTCATAACATTTATCTCTTATTCAGTTGTTTAGCTCCAAATTACTTCAGAATGTGTTACCAATATTGTTTTCCAATCTATTCTCCTCCATATCTCTTACTAATTTAAGATAAAAATATATTTCAATAAATATCTTATCTCCTATTCTCTCTTAAGTTTTCTCCCATTCCATGCTTATTTCTTATTTTCAATAGCTGCTGGATGAAGATCTATGTTATTACAATAGTAGTTCAATAAATGAAATATCCAACTTCTTAAGATATCCAGTGGGAAGGAAAAGCTGGTAGAAAGTTAGGCATTATATTTGACGGTAAAGGTGCTGTTTTTGGTATGATCCAGTCAATCCTTAAGGAGATTCTGAGCAGATTGATGTTCCAGAAGAAGATGAGGGGCTTATTAACTGGGGAAGATTAGGAGGCATTTGGCAGAAAGCAGCATAATAATGGTAGATAGTGTAAAATGTTGACAGCTACATTATTAGAGGCCAACTCAGACATATATAAAATTTCAAGCCAATTTTTTTTTTTAGTGATAGCTATGTTGCAATGAAAATATTATTCTAAGGTGACACTTGTTCTCTGTATAGATTATGGGCAGAGGATGGATAGAGTTTACATCGAAAAGCTGAAACAAAACTTTCCAAACATGAGAAAACATACAACTTGATCTTAATACAAATCTATCAAGAAGATGGGTAATTTTAAACAATTGACTGGTTGGTTGCGAATTGTTTCCTCAAGTAAAGTGGTACACTTAATCAATTTTGTGCTGTACTTTTCTTTTTCCCTGGGATGTATATTCATGTACATTTTTATTTAAAGTCTTGTCTTAGACATGAAAACCAGCTGGGTACTTTGGGCCAATCACTCTCATTCAGTCCAACTCACCTCAAAGGGTTGTTGTGGGAAAAAAACAGGAGGAAGGAATATTAGGGCCGTTCGCCTTCTTGAATTATTTATAGAAATAATAAAGGTGGGATAACAAAATACAAAACTAGAACTGATCAATTAAGACTCTTTAATTCCAGTCACATCCTGACCTACAGCATCCTCTCTCAATGAAGCCTCTGGCATGTTATAAAATGAGCATATTAGTATAAATCTGTGGTGATCTAAAGGAGAGTTGTTCATTTTGCATCTTGTCATTAATTAATTATAAATCCTGCATAGTACTATCAAGAAACACATCTGAAATCAGGAAGTTTGCTTGGATATTTATCATACTTGTCCAAAAACCCACTATAACAGAGTGTTAGCAGTGCAGTTGTTAGCAATGCAGTTGTTCCAACAACAACTCCACCAAACTGTGGAGATTTTTGTCACTGCGTTATTTTATTTACCAGCTGAGCTCATCATTTCTGGACTATCAGACTTTCTGTACCTTGCCAAGAATTGTTATCAAAAGCTACTACGCATGTCCATCCACCCACATTCCTTTACACACTCTTTCCTTTGTTCTCTTGCCATGGGTGCCGGTTGCTAAAAGGCAGCCGGCCCGAATTATTTTCAAAAATGTAGCAATTACTTTTCTTAGTTAGTGAGGTGTTTTATTTTCTTTATAACAAATAAATGAGTTTTATTAGAAACCTTTCCTCGCGTTTCTTTTCAGAATATTGCAAACAAGGATAAGCCTCGATTCATCTCCTCTAAACCAGGGTAATTAGTCCCAGAGCCAAACATGGGATTAATAAATGCCCTGACATCTGGTAGCAGATCGGACGGTTGATTTATGGCTTTTTTTCCTTGTTTTGTTATTTCTGATAAGAGCGCATAGGCAATTAGTTTTTAGCTACTGAGGTACGCTAATTATATTGCTGAGATGCCGAAACAGAAGTAAAACAAATACAAAATGTATTTTGCTGAGGTGGCAGAAAGGAGGTTTCCAGATTTCCAGCCCCTTACTACAGCCACACGCCTGGAACGAGAAGAAGCCATGGGAACAGAAATGGAGGGAGATAAGACAGAAGCTGTTTTTGAAGATGATGATTTATGACTGAGGTCAGTAACATTTTCTTCTGATCTTCCAAGCTCTGAAAAAGTCTTCCCAGAACCTTCTGAATTTGTAACGCTCGATGCAAGGCTAAAGCAAACTGCTGAGCAAAATTCCTCCCACGCAGAGAGAGAAACAATTCATTATTCTCCTCGAAGCTCTAAGCTCACCCTGGATGAGCTGGCTATGAAAGCCTATCGTGACCGTATAAAACTCTATGAACAGCAGCTATCCCAGGCAAAAATGGCTATATCTATGTTTGAGCATGATAAGGAAGAATCCCGTGACTTAAATTTTTCAAAAAGCGCCATCTTGTCTTCTTCCTCGGAGCCAAAGACACTCCCCCTGGTGGATTCTGTGTCAGGCCAATTAAGACAGACGGCACTGCATACGTCACATGAAAGTCTCCCTGATCAAGTTACATATAAACCTGCCACGCAATCATTTCTTGAAACTGGGCTGCCCGAAGCTAAAGGTGCAGCACCATCTGCTGGCGAAAGTAATTTACTACAGGAAGCTGAAAGAGAAAGGAGCTTAGATGAACATTTTAAATTACTACAGCAGACCCTGGCAAACCTGTCTCTAACTCACTCAGAGATTCAAGCTGAAATGCCACAAATGTTTCCACAGGCCCAAACTCAAACACCCCTGGTGGTGTTGGTGTCCTTTTAGATGGAACACAGGCACGCTTTATGCAGCAAAGGCAAATGATTGCATCTCCAGCAGGTCATGCCAATATTGCAGATCAAGCACAAATGGCAACTGGAATACAGCAGATTCCAGTGCATCAGCCACACCAGCAACAAATGCCTGCATATGTGCCCCAGCCACAAGTGCAAATAGGACCACCTCCTGGCCCACCTCCAATGGCACAACCAAGACCATTTTTAGGTCCACAACAGGCACAGCAAATACCACAGGCATTTCTGCCAGCACAGCCAGCATATCAAGTGCAGCCTCCTTACCAGGCATTTTCTGTCTCTCCACTAACTGGTGAGTCAAAACTAAAAATGTCTGATCTCCACGGTTCGAGATTGAAACCTGGTGAACAAATTGGAGGACATTTGACCAAACTGAAAGGTCTGAGAACAGAATTGAGAGAAAGAGGCCATAACATTGAAGATATTCAAATGATCAGCATCATTATTAACTCTTTGAATTATGAATGGAAAGATGCTGTTACAAAAATTAACCAAGTCCCTATTGCTCAACGCACAGTGGACAATGTCTGTAGACTTTTAATTGAAGAAGAGGCATTCATGTTGGCCACGCCACATTTGAGAGGACCACCCGCATCAAGAGCTCCAGCTAGGCGCCCCTTCCGAGGAAGGACCTACGCTCCAAGGATGCCAAGATGCTACATCTGCAATCGTGTGGGACATGCCACCCGGGATTGTCCCCAACGAGTTCCAGCTCCCGTCACGTACCAGCCCAGAGGAACAGATTCCAGAGGCAGAGGCAGAGGCAGAAGACAAGGTCGTCGTGGTCCCCGGCGTGATCCACAAACTCCACTCGCCACATTGGCTTTAACCAATGATCCACAACCTCAACCAGAGTACGACAGATGACTCCTGTGGACTTTGGACAGTGGTGCAGCATTGCATGTTACCTACAGAAAGGAACTTTTCACAGAAATGCACGAGCCTGAACCAGAGCTACGTGAACTTTATTCTTTTTTCAATCATCCTTGTCAGGTCAAAGGAAAAGGAACTGTTTATGTTGAAGAGCTCGATGCATTCATTCCTGATGTTTATTACATACCAACAGCAACCTGTAATTTGCTTAGTCAGTGTCACTTGTCTAGAATGTTAAAGTTCCAGGTTCACCACCTTGAAAAAGCAAGTTACATAGTTAAAGATGGCGATATTGTTGCTGAAACCATATTAATTGGTGGTGTTTATTACTTAAAGCCAAAGCCTAAAACACAAACACAGGCAAGTATGCAAACTCCAAAAAGGGAAGGCACAGGCCCAGATAGAGATGCTCCAGAGAGAGATCCTGTTGCTATTCCAAAGGCTTCTAAAGCCAACAAAAAGAGAGTTGGTAAACAGGTTGCTCAGAGCAAGCCTGAGGTTCCGCATAAAAATGTTAATGTTGAGAATTCACTAACAGGTAAACCTTTGCATTCCAGGTGTATCCACAAATGGCATAGAAGATTGGGGCATGCCAGTTTCCGTGTTCTTAGGAAGATGCCGGAGTTTGCAAAAGGTTTGGATCTAAAAGGGTGTAAGGTGTTTTTGGATTGTGCTGTATGCAAAAAGGCCAAATCCAAAGCAGCAGCCATTCCCAAACACGCTACACGCCTGTCAACACGCATTTTTGATTTGGTTCACATTGACATAGTTGGTCCATTCCCGCCATCATTTGGTGGTAGAAAATATTTTCTAACAATTGTTGATAATTACTCTAGATATGGATATGTATATCCTATGAAAGAAAAATCAGAGACTTTTCAGATCTTTAAAGACTTTGCAACCCTTGTTTCTACCCAACACCAAGTTCGCATCGCCAGAATCCAGAGTGATCGTGGTGCCGAGTTCATGTCTCAGCGTTTCCAGGACTGGATGCGTAAGAATGGAATTCTTCATCAGACTTCGCCCCCTGACACACCGGCTCACAACGGAGAGGTACTGCAAACCATGATGCGTTGTCTCCTAGAAGACGCCAACCTTGATATGATATACTGGGGTGAAGCTATCAAGTATGCAAATTACATTGTAAATCGTACTTGGAGCAGTGTAACAAATCAGACTCCTTTCTTCATGTTGTATGGCTATACCTTTTTATTCCATCAAGCGGGCTTCGACTGATCTCTTCCCTTTTTAAAATATGTAAATTTTAATTTGTTTTTAAATTATTGGGGTATTTTAATTTGTCTGGGCCAAAAAGTTTAATTTGATTTTATCGGGTTTTTAAATTTTGTGTATTTATGTATTTTATTGTTGGCTGTTCACCGCCCTGAGTCCTTCGGGAGTAGGGCGGTATACAAATCAAATAAATAAATAAATAAATAAATAAATAAATAAATAAATAAATAAATAAATAGAATATAAGCCTGATCTTAAAAACATCCATATTTTTGGTTCATATGCTATGGTGAACATTCCCTTAGCTCAAAGAAGAAAAGGAAGTCCAGCAGCAAAGAGACTGAGATTTATGGGTATTGATGATAACTCAAAGTGGAGCAAATTTATTGACTCTAAACATGTAATTGTGATTTCCCAATCTGCTAATTTTGAAGAAGATATTGACTGGTCCAGGATTCATTCCAATGATCCTGGAGTTTATTTTCCCAGAGATGATACTGCTGATGCTACGCAGATTGATGATCAAGACTCCACTGATTCTTCTCAACCCAATGTTCTGTCTTCGCAAGCCGCGGATGCTGACGCTAGCGACGAAAGTGAGGACGAGGACAAAGCAGAAGAAGACTGGACAGTTGTCCCGAGACGTTCCAAGAGGGCCACAAAAGGGATCCCTCCACAACGATATTCTTGGCAACTGACAAAAGCACCCTTGCCTTTGATTTGCAATGTTACACTTCCACCTGATAATTTCACACAAATCAAGCAGCTCCCTGATTCAGAGCAAGACAAATGGTATGATGCAATGCAGGTTGAAATGGACAGTCTAAAGAAACTTAAAGTATTTACACCTGCAAAACCTCCAGCAAACAAAAAGGTCATTGGCACTCGATGGGTCTACAGAATCAAAAGGAAACCAAATGGTGAGTCACTGTACAAGGCCAGACTCCCAGTCCCTCCAGCCGGCGCAACATGATACCATGGTCGATGGTATCAAAAGCCGCTGAGAGGTCTAACAGGACCAGGATAGAGGAGTAACCCCTATCCCGAGCCCTCCAGAGATCATCCACCAACGCGACCAATGCCGTTTCCGTGCTGTACCCAGGTCTGAAACCGGACTGGAGCGGATCCAAATAGACAGCTTCATCCAGGTACTGTGGAAGCTGTCGCGCCACCACACTCTCAACAACCTTCGCAATAAAGCGAAGGTTGGAGACTGGACGATAGTTAGCCAAAACAGCCGGATCCAGGGATGGCTTCTTGAGGAGAGGCCTCACCACCGCCTCTTTCAAGGCGGCCGGCAAGACACCCTCACTCAAAGAAGCGTTGATAATTCCCTGGAGCCAGCCTCGTGTAACCTCCCGGGAAGCCAGCACCAACCAGGAGGGACACGGGTCCAATAAACATGTGGTGGCGTTCAGCCGTCCCAAGATCCTGTCCACGTCCTCGGGAGCCACAGGATCGAACTCCTCCCAGATAACATTCTCAAGGCCTGCCTCAGTCATCTCGTCTGAACTAACCCAGTCAGTGGCCAAGTTTTCCCGAATCTGAGTTATTTTATCATCCAGATACTGTACAAAATCCTCAGCTCGGCCCTGCAAGGGGTCCTCCCGCGCTCCCAGATGGAGAAGGGAGCGGGTCACCCTGAACAGGGCGGCTGGGCGGTTATCTGATGACGCGATAAGAGCGGCAAAATAGCTAGATTTCGCCGCTTTTATCGCCACTAGGTAGGTCTTAATATGAGACCTTACCAGTGTCAAGTCGGATTCGGAACGACTGGCCCTCCAACCGCTCTCTAGGCGTCTTTTCCGGCGCTTCATCTCTCTCAGCTCCTCGGAGAACCAAGGAGCTAAGTGAGTTCGGTGCCGGGTCAGAGGCCGCAAAGGCACGACCCGGTCCAAAGCCCCGGCAGCCGCACTATCCCAGGCGGCCACCAGGTCATCAGCCGAGTCGTGAGCTAGAGTTTCAGGAAATGGCCCAAGCTCCATCTGGAACCTATCAGGATCCATCAGGCGCCTGGGGCGGAACCACCTGGTTGGCTCCGCCTCCCTGCGACGGGGTGCGGCGGTCAGAAAGTCAAGTCGAAGGAGCGAGTGGTCAGACCATGACAAGGGTTCAGTATCTATATCCCCTATATCAAGGCCACTCAACCACTGACCAGAGACAAAAACTAAGTCCAGAGTGTGTCCCCCCATGTGAGTAGGGCCGTGAATTACTTGGGTCAGGTCCATGGCCGTCATGGAAGCCATGAACTCCCGAGCTACCTCAGAAGTTTCACCAATGGATGGCAAGTTGAAATCCCCCATGACCAGAAGTCTGGGGGTATCAGCCGCCACCTCGGCTATAACATTGAGGAGTTCGGGCAGGGTCGTTGCCACGTGGCAGGGAGCCAGGTACGTGATCAACAGACCCATCTGCACCCCACGACCCCACTTCACGAAAAGGGACTCACATCCGGCTATCTGAGGCACAGTGGTCTCCCTCGGATCAAGACCCTCTCTTATAATGACCGCCACCCCCCCGCCCCTGCCCTGAGCTCTCGGCTGATGAAATGCACGGAAGCCTGATGGGCAGGAATATGCTTGTGTTTCAGATGCATGTAATTCCCTAACTTGGTTTGATGCTTTAGTCACAGATATCTGGACACACCCGATCCGACCGATCACCGTGATGGAAGACAATGAATCGGTGGTTTATATTTCTGAATCTCATTTTACAGGTTCTAGGTCCAGACACATTGACATTCGTTACCAAAACATAAAGCATTTAGTGAAAAAAGGTTTTGTCAAAATGCAATATGTATCTACACATGATCAAATTGCTGATATGCTCAACAAACCACTTCCAGCAGCTCAACATGAGTATCTGCGTGAGAAGATGTGCCTTATTTGATGATGTACTGATATTCGCTCAACTGGCAAAGAAGGGGAATGTCACTGCGTTATTTTATTTACCAGCTGAGCTCATCATTTCTGGACTATCAGACTTTCCGTACCTTGCCAAGAATTGTTATCAAAAGCTACTACGCATGTCCATCCATCCACATTCCTTTACACACTCTTTCCTTTGTTCTCTTGCCACGGGTGCCGGTTGCTAAAAGGCAGCCGGCCCGAATTACTTTCAAAAATGTAGCAATTACTTTTCTTAGTTAGTGAGGTGTTTTATTTTCTTTATAACAAATAAATGAGTTTTATTAGAAACCTTTCCTCGCGTTTCTTTTCGGAATATTGCAAACAAGGATAAGCCTCGATTCATCTCCTCTAAACCAGGGTAATTAGTCCCAGAGCCAAACATGGGATTAATAAATGCCCTGACAATTTTGACTCAATGATCATCATCTTGGCTACCTGCTCCATCAAGTCACTCTAGCTCACTTCTTTGGAGCATAAGTTGCTCATACTATTATGTTGTGGGCTGCGGTAGGCAAGAACAGACAGCACAGATACAACAGCATTTATTGGCTCAACTGGAACTCTGAACAACAGGCAAATTCCTGTAATTTATACTCTGGGCCCACAGGGCCTCAACCAATCATAATACTGGAAAAAGCCCGCCCAAATATGAATGTTCTAAGTTTCCCTCCAAAACAGTTGAACTTAACAGTTAGGGTCATCTAAAGGTTAGTTTCATTTTAGCAGGGCTTAACACAACTATATGTTTATTTATTATTTATTTATTTATTTAGTCGCATTTCTATGCCACCCAACTCCCAAGGGACTCCCAAGGGATTCAATACATAACACATACAGCAAAATAAAAAATTGTGCTATTGGAGGTGTAGAGGAGTAGAAAAACATCAGCTTGGTTATTAATCATAGACACGAATGTGAGTCAGGACTTGAGCAGCTATTGCCCAAAATCAGCAGAAATCAGCATTTTTCCTTCCTTCACTTACTCTCCCCTCATAATACTATTTTTCTGTTTTTTCTACAAGGCTTCATGCTGACCTTAATCTTACAGTTGCAGAGAGTTTCTTTGTCCCTTGACTAGTATGGAAAAAGAGTGAAAAATCCTCAAATCATATATATTACAAAGTTTGGATTTAAGCCTATTTAGCTAAATATATATCCAAATTTACATCTAAATGATCTGGCTGTCTTTTAATAGCTCCAAGAAATTTTGTATCTTTGGACAAAAAGCGAGTTTGATAATCAAACACACACCAATAACAGACAAAACCTGCTATTTGTAATTCAACAATATCCTATGAAAATTTAAAGACATTCCAATTACTCTTGCTGGGTCAAAACTCCCAAGTCTAGTAGTTTATATTAATAATATTGAAGTAAGTTTTATAATGGGAGTCAGTTTGGTATGATGGTTAAGGAATCAAGCAGCTTCTAGTTCTAACTTGGGCACAAAACCAGCTAAGTGACCTTGGGTCAGTCATTCTGAGCCCTAGGAAGAAGGCAATGGCAAAGCATTAATGAAAAACTTTGCCAAGAAAACTGCAGGGAATTGTTCAGCAGTCTCTGAGAATCAGACACAACTGAATGGAAGAAAAATGAAGTTTTATAAACAATTGCAGTTCTTGTTTCAGCTATTCAAATATTGATACCCTGTTTCCCTAAAATAAGACATCCCCTGATAATAAGCCCAATAGGGCTTTTGAGCACATGCACTAAAATACCCCCCCTGAAAATAAGCCCTCTCTGAAAATATTTAAAAGTATGCACAGCCGGTCTCCGCCATTTCCTCTGGTTTCCTCCACGTGCCCCAAAATAATTAGACCCTCCCAAAAATAAGGCCAAGCGCTTATTTCAGGATTCAAAAAAATATAAGAGAGGGTCTTATTTTCGGGAAAACATGGTATTCTTTCAAAATTAATCTTTGTAATACTCAGCTGAGACACTCTGATTTAAAATGTACAATAGCAAAGCAATTACACTTTTATTGTTTCTGAACCTGGATATTGTCTTTTTTCTCTAATCAGAAACAGTATTTCTATATTCTCCCACTCGATTAATTGTTCATTAGAAATAAAGTTCTACCTCTATGCCTTTCTTAGCATACAATGCTTGGTGAGTAAAGGCAAATATTTTCACCAGCATAAATTTAGCATTTACCATTCAAAGTGCTTTACAGCCCTCTCTAAGTGGTTTACAGAGTCAGCATATTGCCCCCAACAATCTGGGTCCTCATTTTCCCGACCTCAGAAGGATGGAAGGCTGAGTCAACCTTGAACCTGGTGAGATTTGATCTGCCAAACTGGTGGCAGCCAGTGATCAGCAGAAGTAGCCTGCAGTACTGCATTCTATCCACTGTGCAAACGCAAAAAACTTAATTTTTTCTTCAGAAATTCAACAAAAAGATACTGGTTTAATAAATTCTAGGCATGAGATTTAGCTGAAACCTAAGTGCAATGGCAGAATAGTGAATTTTGAAATCCATTTAACCAGGGTTAAGTGGATGAGTTCTTGAATATGTGCTGTAATCAAGATATTTTTGAGAGGTGTTGCAAATAAAAGGTCTGTGGCTACTAAAACTGGAAGAAAAAAAAACTTGATGGGGAGAAAAAGGAGTTGGAGAGAAAAAGGAGTTGAAATTTGGATCCAGCAGCTGACAAATCAGCCTTTAAGTCACAGGAATCCTAATAACATCATAATTGTTTATGCTAATAATGCTGTTTTAAACCAGGTGATAACACTGAGAAATATGGTTTGTGGATAGAGATTCAGTTCTGCCAATCATTCCTCACTTTTTTCATTGTTACCAAGCTTCTCATCCTTAGCATTTTTTGAAATATGCTGCCTAGCTGACTTGTTATAGCATCTACTTTATTTTATAGAAACTACTGATTAGTAACTTTATAATTCTTTATAATTCTGTTTCAACTCTTAAGAATCAACTTCAGCATATTCAGAGAAGAACCATGTATTCTTTTTGAAAAAGCCTTCCCTTTTTAATATTGCACCCACAGTATATCTGTCTAAACTTCACCAAGGATATGTCCACAAAATGAATTTGTGGATTGTGACTTATAAATTATTATAAATGTCCTCACAGTCTATTAAATTGGGGGCACTAAAAGCAACAACAGTACTTAAAGTTATGAGTCTTGCAAATCGTGGCATTGATTCTATTATAATTAGCACAATCTGTATGACAATTTTATACTATTATAAAATTTAATTCCTTATCCCCAATATATATATATATATTCCAGATTTGAGAACATATTCTAAAGCTCCAATTCAGCCATGGAAGCTGACTGGGTGGTCGCTACACACTCCTAGTCATTTCCTGCTGATGTCACAAATCATTTCCAATTTATGAACATGTTATTTTAAGCTCCCAAAAGGTATTGTTTCTCTTGTCTTCTTTTCCATATGCTCTCTCCTCTATGCTAAGAATGTAGACAAGAAAAGGGTAAATGAAACTAAGTAATGATGGAATGCTTGTGGTTAATAAAGCAAAAGAGATCATTTCACTGTTACATTTCTCTCTATTCTTAAAAGTAAAAAAATCAAACAAACCATTATTCTTCCATCCCCAACATATAAAATATCTTTAAAAATCCATAGAGGTCTCTGTCTATGGAGATTCTCAGTCATCCAGGTCATGGTTGTTCTAAAGATGCTTTTTTCAAGAGGCAACTGAACTGTCTTGATTTTCTTTGAAGACTTTTCGCTTCTCATCTAAAAAGCTTCTTCAGCTCTGATTGGATGGGAGGAAATGGAAGAATTTATATTCTTGCAGACAGCTGGTCATTTGCATTCTTTTAGAGAGTCATTGAGGCCCCTTGGAGGTTTATCTGTGTCCTCAGGGTTACTTGAGTAGTGTAAATGGGTGTGGAGCCTTGTTGGAACTGTTGAAAGGACTGTATTGTAGACTAGAGATAGATGATGTCATATCCCTCCCCCTCTGTTGAGAGAGGGCTGTTCAGTTTTGACATATATCGTCTCTTTGATCTCTCTTGTAAACAGCAGTTCTGTATGTCCAAAATGTATAGATTGGCACATGTCTCACTGCATTGTACTGCATATGTTCAGTTTGTGTCTGGGTGTTTAATCCTTGGGGTGGACAAGCTTCTGCCTTAGTGAGACATGTGCAGATCTGTACATTGGGGAAACAAAACAACCACTTCATAAACTCATGGCACAACATAGGAGAACAAACCCATCAGGACTAGATTTAGCAGTCCATCTGCATTTAAAGACAAAGGCCACTCTTTTGAAGACCGCAAAGTCCTCATTTTGACAGAGGGGACCACTGGTTTGAAAGACTGGTCAAAGACACCATCTATGTCAAAATTGAACAACCCTCTCTCAACAGAGGGGGAGGGATACAACACCATCTATCTCCAGTCTACAACAAATCTACAGTAGTTCCCAAAAGGGTCCACACCCATTTACATTACTCAGGTGATCCTGAGGACACAGACCCTCAGGACACAGATAAACCTCCAAGTGGCCTCAACAACTGTCTAAAAGAATGCAAATGACCAGCTGTCTGTAAGAAATATAAATCCTTCCATTGCCCACCATCCAGTCAGAGCTGAAGAAGCTTCTTGGATGAGAAGCAAAATGTCTTCAAAGAAAAACAAGAAAGTCCAGTTGCTTCTTAAGAAAAGCACCTTTGGGACCACAGAGCTATCCAATGTATATACATTAAAATTTCTTACTATGAATTTTGCTTTGCATGCAAATCTTTGCAAAGATTTGTTACCATGGCTTATCCAGTTGAAAAAAGTTTGCTTTCCATAACATTTATAATAGTGTATGAAAATGAATGAGAAAGTTGGACATTGGAGCTTTATTCCAAAGTAGAGTTTTAAAAATCTTACATCAGCACATTTGCCTATAAATGTTTACAGTATTTTTTTTGTCATTTAATTTTTTTACATTAAAATTTGAACATGCAATGTTCTGTTTATCTTCCTCCAAAAAGACAATGGTAATAAATTAAATACTTTTATTTAAATGATAAAAACTTTGCCCACAATATTAAAATTGATCTAAGAAACAGAAATATGCATATATTTTATATGTTTTAGATATTCAGATATCCAGAAAAGTGCAGAAAGCTGTATAAGAAAGAGTAGTAAGCAGAGAATAAAGAAAAAACTAGAAAGCTAACAAAATCCATTTTACACCAACATTATTCACTGTATCTCTACATGCTCTTCTATCTATACAGACCATTCTTGCTTTTCCCATTTCCAAACATTTTTATATATTGCATTTTTTGCCATTTGATTTTTAGGATCTAATTAACTCTATATAACAATGATTTTTCTAGATTTCTTTCCTCTTGATGCATACACTCTTTATTATATATTTGTTTTAGTACTTCAGTCTCTGGTAATTTTTGTACATAATTCTATAGGAATCATTTATATTGTACTCAGTACACATTCATTCATAATCCATTGATTCTTCACTGCATCTTTGCATAGCCCATATTTCTTAAGGTATTTCTTCACTACCCCATTCTAACTGCATTAATTTTACTGTATGTTAAATGACATGATCCAATTCTTACTTCCATATAACAAGGCTGGCAGAAATAAACTCTTTAACAAAGCCACTTTAATCTGCTTTTTATAAACACACATTTATTTGCCACAAGCCACATAATAGCTGTTATCTTTTTATGATTAAAAATGGATGGGGAGGAACAGACTCAGGCTCAACCCATCCAAGACCGAGTGGTTGTGGTTCACGGCGTCCCGATATAGTCAGTTGGTGCCATCACTGACTATTGGGGGCGAGTCGTTGGCCCCCACGGAGAGGGCTCACAACTTGGGTGTCCTCCTGGATTCACGGCTGTCTTTAGAAGAGCATTTGGCGGCTGTGGCCGGGAGGACTTTCTATCAGGTTCGCCTGATCTGCCAGTTGCGTCCCTTTCTGGATCGGGACTCTTTTACGCATGGTCACTCATGCCCTCGTCACTTCCCGCCTGGACTACTGTAATGCTCTGTCCATGGGGCTCCCCTTGAGGAGCACCCGGAGGCTCCAACTGGTCCAGAATGCGGCCACGCAAGTGGTTATGGGAGCGATGTGGTGTTTCCATGTAACACCTCTCCTGCGTGAGCTGCACTGGCTCCCTGTGGTCTTCCGGGTGCGCTTCAAGGTTTTGGTTACCACCTTTAGAGCGCTCCATAGCTTAGGACCTGGATACTTACGAGACCGCCTTCTGCCACCAGTAGCCTCTCACCGACCAGTACACTCCCATACGCTCCCATAGAGAGGGGCTCCTCAGGGTGCCGTCGGCAAAACAGTGTCGACTGGTGGCCCCCAGGGGGAGAGCCTTCTCTGTGGGGACACCTGCCATTTGGAACGAGCTCCCCCCGGAGATACGGAGGATCCCGGATTTACGCACTTTCCGCTGTGCCCTCCAGACCTTTTTATTTCAACAGGCTGGCCTGGCCTAACTTCCTCTTAATTGTTAATTTTAAATTTGTTTTAAAACAATAAGGGTGTTTTAATCTGTATGGGCCAAATTATTTGTGTTTTATCTTTTGGCTGTTCACTGCCCTGAGTCCTCCGGGAGTAGGGCGGTATATAAATCCAAAAATAAATAAAATAAATGATTAGTTGCAAGCATTCAAATGCCTCCTATTTTCAATTTTAATAAACTTTTTACCTATGTATATAAATTCACCTATTTGTACCAGTTTTTAACCATTTATGTATAACTTCTAATAGTACATTTCACTTTTCTTGATAAACTTTGATGTTCAATATATTAATTTGTAAATCAATGCTCCTTATTAAATCATATAATCTACCTAATATTCAGTAAAATAATTTGGATGCATTGGATCATTTGAACAACATAAGTGTCAACTGCATACAAAAGAACATGCACATATACATCTTCTGTCAATTTATGTCTAATATAACCATAAAGATTCCTTGTATATTCATCCATAATTATATTAAACAATAAAGGGGACATCAGTCATCTGGCCTGTTTTTCAAAGTGTTGAATTATTTATTAATTATACTATTAAGTCTCACACCTCCCATCATATATTGTATTACGTTTATCACAATTCAGAAGCAATCTTTAAGTTTATATTCACACAGGGTAAATTTGATAATTCAAAGCAATTCTTTGTTATATGTGAAATCAATAAAAATACAAAAAATTCAATTTCTCTTATTCATGGAATTTTTAATGAACTTACATAGTGTGTGTGTGTGTGTGTGTGTGTGTGTGCGTGCGTGCTTCCACTTCCCAATCTCATTGTATTTTACTTTTTGCTATGACTCAATGGAAAATAGGCCAGATATTACCATCTAACAGTTAGACAAGATGGATAACACATAAATCTAATAAATAAACAAATAAACAAATAAATACAGGTAGTCCTCAACTTTTTTTTACATTAACAGAATTGGAAGGGACCTTATAGATCATCTAGTCCAACCCCCTGCCCAAGCAGGAGACCCTACACCATTTCTGACAAATGGCAGTCCAGTCTCTTCTTGAAAGCCTCCAGTGATGAAGCTCCCACAGCTTCTGAAGGCAGGCTGTTCCATTGGTTCATTGTTCTCACTGTCAGAAAATGTCTCCTTATTCCTAGGTTGAAACCTTGACCAGTTTCCATCCATTATTAGGATTGCATTGGCTTTTTTGGCTGTCACCTCACACTGCTGGCTCATATTTAGCTTGTTGTCCACTGAGACTCCAACATCCCTCTCACAGTTACTGCTATTCAACCTGGTTTCATCCAGTCTATATATGTACTTTTGGTTTTTCTTGCCTAAGTGTAAGACTTTAGTTTTCTCTATATTGAATTTCATTTTGTTAGATAGGGCTTTTCGTATTTTTGTACAGGTAATTCTTGACTTACAACAGTTCATTTAGTTACTGTTCAAAGTTACAACAACATTGAAAAATGTGACTTATGGCTATTTTTCACAGCTATGACCTTTGCAGCATCCCCATGATCATTTGATAAAAATTCAGATACTTAGCAACTGGTTCCTATTTATGACCATTGCTGTGTCCTAAAGTCATGTGATCCCCTTTTGTGACCTTCTGACAAGCAAACTCTATGGGGAAGTCAGATTCACTTAATAATTGGATTAATAATTTACCAATTGCAGTGATTCATTTAATGTCAATGGCATCAAAAGTCATAAAATGAGGCAAAACTGATTTAACAAATGTCTCACTTAATATTAGAAATTTTGATCTCAATTGTAGCTATAAGGCAAGGACTACTTGTATCTACCCTTGGTATTTATGTAGGTAATTAATATATTTAATGGAGACTAGTACAAAATTATATTAAATGAATTTCATAGGACAGCTATATTCTAAATATGCTGTATTTTTATTATTTCTTCTTCTGAATTTGATTAGGTACTACTTTTTTCAGCAGGTTATATCCTGGCATATAAGCCTTTGATTTGATTTGTCATCCATCATCAACTCCAGTCAAAACCTTAGGTCATCTGATGACATGTTCCATGATGCTGTCCAGTAGTGGGTTTCAATTTAGTTTGTTACCGGTTTGCTTGCACACATGCGCGCAATGCATCTGCAAATGCGCAGAAGCATCCGGGCACGTGGGCGGAGCCTCCCCCCACCGCAACTACTGGTTCACCTGATCCGAGTGAATCGGTAGCAACCCACCACTGATGCTGTCCCCTTTCAGCATTTCCAGGCTCTGCCTTCTAGCACTTCAGTTAGACTTTTTCCAATCTTACCTAAGATCCCATTAATCCTAATTAGTGGAAACTGCTTAATCCATCTGAGGTTTACCAGTCATTTATGCCCTAGATAGAAACCAGGACACCAATAGCCTATTTTCAACAGCCACAAACTGCTTAATCTATTACTGACTTTCTTCTCCTTCAAAAACTCTCTGGTGGTGTTATAATTGCAACGTAATGCCAATACTTTCTGCTATGAGCACTCTGGGGAGCTGTTAGCTGGATCTCCAGCATGTGATTTACAGCTTGCTTGCTCTCAGCTGCCATAGAAATGGGGGATTTTGCCATTTGGGATGGGAAGTGAGCTAGTGTGAAGTGTTCCTATGAGAATTGGATGGGAAGTTTGCACCAATGAACTGTGGTGCTGCTGCCTGGAGTTGTTTGGACTTTTCCAAAGCCAACTGTCCTAGGATTCTGGAGGCCCACAACACCTGCAGACGAGCTTCTCCCATAACATCATATTGGATACTGATTGGTCTTTCTAAGATGGAGCCTGCGGGGAGGGATTTGGAGTGACTTTCAATGTGTAGCTTTTCTGCGGGTTTTCCACACATCTTGCCTTGCTTTTGCTGCTATCAGTTCATTCTTAGTAAAAGTACCATGGGAGCCAAGCACTCTATGTCAACACATGAGAGTGACTGGGAAGAGTCCAGAGCCCAGGAGCAACTCCTCCCAAGACCAAGCCACACTCGAGATGAGGCGGAATTGCTGGAGGAGCTGGAGATTGATGAGAAGCCAGTCTGAGTCAGATGGTCACTAGGCATAGGACAGCTGGAGGTCCCTGAAAAGCATCTGCTGGGAGTGACTTTTACCAGAGGCCATCAAGGATCCCGCAGACCAGAGGGAATCTCACAAAGGAGTTTGTGGTGAGATTTCCCACTCCCAACTCTGACTATGAGGAGGCCCTGCATTGTATCTGCTGCAAGAGGCGATCGAAAATCAGACAGCCAGAGAAACGCCCAGATGTCTGCCCAGCAACATAGTAGAGACCAGCCAGACAGTGGGTGGAGCAGTCACTTTCACAGTGGCAGCAGTGCCCTCTGCCGCCCTAAATGGGGGGTGACATTAGCTGCAGTCACACAGACACCAGCAGCTGTGATGGTTCCAACTGCCCCAATTGAGGGAGCTATTCCCCAAAGGGCTCCTAAAATTCCACCACTAGGAGTGAAGTTCAGGGAGATCTCAAATCGCAGGCATTCTTCCTAGCTCAAGTCTGGAATTGTACTCCTGTACAAGGGCAAATTGGGATCCGAAACAGCCTAATGTATCTGAGATGTGTCACCATGGCCCTGGAAAGGGCTGCAGCAAACTGGATGGTTTCTGTTCACAATAACAATGCCCCTCAACTATGAAACTATGACCAGTTTATGGCAGCCCTCTGTCGGTGATTTGAGGACAGTTTACAGAATGCAAAGCTAGAACTCAGATGAAGACCATCCCCTAGGGTGGGCGGCAGAATACATCCAGGAGTTCCATGAGCTGGCATGTTGGCTGGCCAAATGGCCTGAAGAGATCGTGATTGAATGTTTCAAAGATGGGCTTAACAATAAAGTCTACCACACCTGCATTTGGGGGAGCGGGGCTTGAGACCTCCAATGCTGGTATGTGCTGGCAGACAAGGTGGAAATAGATCTGGCCAGAGATCAACACTGGGGCAGCCGCAGCTGAAGCAAGTCCTCACCCTCCACTTGCAAAGAATCTCCAGATTGGCCAAAGAAGGGCCAGTCCCTAAACAGTTGTCCACAGCATGTTTCAAGTGCAGAAAAAAAGGGCATTGAGTAGCCAACTGCTATTCTGCCAAACCTACCCCAAACCTGCAGCTGCTGGGGGTAGGAAAGCTGAGAAGCCACCACTGAGGCTCCATGAAACAGCCTGAAAGGGATAGAGGTCATTGAGTTCACCCCTCCTGGCCAAGAGGGATTGAAAACTCTGACCCCAGTAGAGGAGAGTGAATCTGACTCCAATTCCCTGGTAAATCAACATATGATCCCTGTGACTATTCCGGTGGAGTTAGTGGGGCCCTCGTCGGTCACCCAGGGAAGATGTTGGGCCTATGGGACTGAGATGCCCATAGCCTTCTGCCAATTGTATGGGTCGGTGGCAGGGGGAGCCCCATCTCACTTCATAATGGAACTTGTGGAAAATAGGATGGGGGGCATAAAGAGATTCTGAGTTTTTTTTTTAATTTAATTTGATTTATATGCCGCCCTTCTCCGGAGACTCAGGGCAGCTTACAATGCATTAAGCAATAGCCTTCATACTTTTGTATATTTATACAAAGTCAGCTTATTGCCCCCATAATCTGGGTCCTCAAGAAATCCCGTTTGGGTTACAAGGGGCACCCACTATTTTCATGCAATTGATCAATGAAATGTTGCATGAACATCTGTACAAAGGGGTCCTGGTATACTTAGATGATATCCTAATATACACAAAGACTATGGAAGAGCATGTAAAGTTAATGTGTGTGGTACTGAAAAAACTCAGAGCCACTGAACTTTATGCTAAATTGTCCAACTGTGAATTCCACCAGAACAAAATTGATTATCTGAGCTATTGCATATCCCATGAGGGGATAGAGATGGATTCTGAAAAGGGCATTTTTGGAGTGCCGTTATAAGGGCACTGTGCAAGGAATTGAAAGGACATTAAAAAGTGATGAATGGTTTCTGTCCCACACAAAAGACTGCACCATGCGAGATGACTTGGCATAGATTGGTTCCAAATTGTATGTGCCTGCCAGCATAAGGGCCCCGTCCTATAGCAGGCTCATGATTCGAAAACTGCTGGACATTTTGTTTTTGTAAAGTTTGCACCTGATCAAATGGCAGTTTTGGTGGCCTTCATTAAAAAAGGACATTGAGGCTTATGTCTCATCTGTGCTGCTGCTAAACAGGGAAACCCACAAGACTCTTACAGAATGTGACTAGCCCTAGGCCCCAATGGAAGGAAATATCCATGGACTTTATAGTGGAGCTGCCTGAGAATGGAAGGAACATGTAGTGGTGGGATTCAAATAAGTTAACAACCAGTTCTCTGCCCTAATGACCGGCTGGGTATGCGTGGCTGGGTAGTCATATGACTGGGTGGACATGGCCAACTTGATGTCACTCACATCGAGGGGTGCTTCGCCCGGCCTCTTGTGGGGGATACTGCAACAGTCATAAGTGTGAAAAATAGTCATAGGTACTTTTTTCAGTGCCATTGTAACTTTGAATGGTCACTAAATGAACTGTTGTAAGTCAAGTATTATCTGTACAAAAATTAGAAAAGCTTCTTTGCTTGCAAAAAGCTGTCCTAAATACCAATCATTAGATTAGAAATGGGAGAATACACACTGAAGATCAATGACAGTCACATCCATCATGGAAACCTAAACCATTCTGTCTGAATACCTTCCTTTTCATCAGTAATACCTGCAACCCAGAGTTACAAATCAGGCAGGGTGCCAAAGCACCTTGAGGAATTAAAATAGTTAAAATGCAATGGTAACTATCAGCATCCAACTCTTGCTCATAAAGTGAAGGCCTTTAGCAGAGAGGTCATTTAAGTTCTCCAGAAAGTGGGTGGGAATACTAGGATTACAAAATGCCAAGCTAAAGAGACAAATTAACAAAGTATATATGGGACCCAGGTTCAAGTCTCTGCCCTCTCAAGTTTGTCAGGATCACAATAAAATTAGTAAATGCCACATATATCTAAATAAACTTCAAGCCTGTGTTGAAAGAAATATCCATCTGGTTCAGTTCCAAGCTGTGAGAAAGACACTGGAAACACAAAGGCTGATGGGAAAGATAGTTTAATGATGAACAA
Organism: Pantherophis guttatus; assembly: GCF_059756535.1. NCBI lineage: Eukaryota > Metazoa > Chordata > Lepidosauria > Squamata > Colubridae > Pantherophis > Pantherophis guttatus. The sequence goes on along the minus strand of NC_142070.1, from coordinate 62,928,206 downwards.
GAACCACATGGACTCTCTGAGATGATGTAATGAAGAGGCTTGTGTCCTGAAAGGGTGTTGGGCAATTCCTATTACATCTTAATGTCTTTCCTCCTGTTTGGATCTTGAGTGAGGGCTAATCCCATTCTGCCTTTGTTCAGACCTTGCTGCAGGAAATTTTTGCCTATGAATAGAGCTATCTATCTCTTTATCTCTTAAGTGCTGACATCTACTGTGGGCTATTAAGGAAGGTGGGGCTGCTTTCTTCCTCTAAGAAAACACGAGCTTTTCCCATGACATCATATTGGATGGTTATTTGTTTTTCTGGGATGAGGGGGAGAGATTTGGAGTGACTTTCAATGTGTAACTTTTGTGTAGGGTTTCCCCAGATCCTGCCTTGCTTTTGCTGCTATCAGTTCATTCTTAGCAAAAGTATTTCTTCTCTAAATAAAGGGAGTTGGGAGTTTTCTTTGAAATGGAGGCAGACCTGACAGGAGCTAAACTATGGATCCTAGTTCCTTACTAATGAAACAAAGTACAAAACTAAAGAAAAGAATAACTTGTTTCAGTTACTCTCCTCTTCCTAATGATTATTCAGGGGTAACAGAGGTGCAGAGATCAAAATATAAAAGACTGGTTGTTGTGAATGCTTTTTTATAATTTATTATAAAATATATAATAATATTAATATAAAATCTAGAACTACAAAATTTAGTAATAACATACATTTGAAGTTCTGCCTGTATAACACAGCTCCTCTAATATATATGCATTACTGTTCTAGCCAGGGTTTTCCCTACGTAAATCAAGATGTTTATATAGCCATAGTTAAGTGACATCCCAAATCACTTAATATATATATATATATATTGCTTTGTGTTATATTTCTATTAAGCAAATTGGCAATTAAATTGATAAAAGTTCTAATGGGTATATTCCTATTATTGTCATTCAATTTTCAATTCAGAATTTATTTTTATTAAGAACTTAAATAATGTTGCTATGCCTAATATTGCCTCCAGGAACAGGAAAGGCCTGTTCCTTCAGGAGCTGGGATTGTCCTGCAATAGTCCAGTTATTTTTCAGTTCCACTATAACCGCTTATTCATTCACTTTCTTCTTTTGGAACAATTCTGTATGGTCACCAAGAAAGTGAAACAGAAGGTAGTTGGATGATTCTTCCAGCTGCAGTGTTTTCTTGTTCAAAAAGTACATGTCTTCTTCCCATTGTGCTATGGAGACGTATCAACTTCTGGCACTGTCTTTTTAAAAACCATTTACTATGGTACCCTTCTGGAATGTCTGTGTGGATTCAAGGATTGAAGGCACTATTTTATGGGGTCCAATTCCAACCTTGACATGAGAATTGGTTCCCAGACTGTTAAAGAATCAGGAGAGGATTCTATGTTCATTTAACTGCAAGCTTCTTCATTATCCAGGGAATTTCCCATGTTTCACAGAAGGCTGTTAGAAATAAAATAAAAAGACTCTTTTGTAATAAGCATGAGGATACATTAGTTCTAAATGGGAAATAGTTATCAGTAGTGTTTGCAAATTGTAGCTCCCATCTCTTTCTTTTCAGGATATCTTGTTAAAGAGAGTTTTTGAGATTTGGGCTCGGAAAGTAAAATTTTCAGATTTAGACCACTTCCATGACATTAACTTCAGTTTCAATCAATAGACATGAGGGGAAATGATTGAAGTCATGCTTATACCAATGTAGATTTCCCTAGTCTTAGTCCTGTATCCAATATTATTTACAATAACATTTATATGAAACTGAAGGTTGGTGGTGAGGTATCAGTCATATGTACAACTAATATCAGTTGTATATCATCATTATCATTCCAGGTTGGGCTGGAAATGTTGAAGAAATCTTGACTTAGTGTTGGGAATCTGTTAATTCGTTAATCTTTTTTTTAATTAGTGTATGAGGCAGCCTTTATTATTTCCATACATTCAGAACTTGCCTGGTCTTAGAAACCAGATGGTATTTAAAACAAATACTAAGCAAGTATGGTAAGTCTGCTTCATACTTTAATCATTAATTCATGGAAAGATACAACTGATAATGTCTGTTATTAATTGACATTACATTTAGCCATGCAATTTTGAAGGTTAAGCATTATATTTATTTTTTGGATATACCATGTCTGACTTGAAAATGGACACTAATATTATGTCTTAATAGATTACACTTAATAAATGCTTACAAATCTCTTATAAAACATGTGGCTGAAAATATTACTGCAGTGGACATGAGAAAAATGCTTAATAACAAAGTTAATTCATATAAACATCCTTTATAAATTGAAATTTTTCTATATAATAGAAAGCATGTATTAAGTATTGAACACAGTACTCAAAAATGATGTTATGCACTGTAACATCATGATCCCAATTTTGCCCACGTGTATTTGCATCATAATGCACGTTTCATCATCTGCTCCCTTATGGATGCCCATGATAGAAAGCATCATGCTATTATTATATTGAAGAGTTCTGGACAAATGACTATCAAAGGTCTCTCTTTAGATGAATGCATTTTAACTTTACTAATGATTTAAAATTAAAGCATTTGGGTATCTATAGTAAATAGATTCAGTGTGATTGCAATGAGAAATTAAAATCTTTAGTAAACCTTTAGTAAATAATGTTTCAAAAGAAATAATAATTTCTTTTGGCAATAACATTGCCAATATCATAAACCTACATAGTAGGTAACATAGGTAACATAACATACTATCTATTCTGGCAAATAGATGGGGATGAAATGCAGGTAGTGACAGATTTTATTTTCCTGGGCTTCAAGATCACCGCGCGTGGGGACTACAGCCAAGAAATTAAAAGACTCTTGCTCCTGGGGAGGAAAGCTATGGCAAAGTTAGACAGTATACTAAAAAGCAGAGACATCGCCCTGCCAACAAAAGTGTGTATAGTCAAGGCTATGGTTTTCCCAGTTGCGATGTATGGTTGTGAAAGTTGGACCATAAGGAAGGCTGAGTGTCAAAGAATTGAGGCCTTTGAACTATGGTGATGGAGAAGACTCCTGCAAGTCCCTTGGACTGCAAAACAATCAAACCAGTCCTAGAGATCAACCCTGACTGCTCTTTAGAAGGCCAGATCCTGAAGATGAAATTGAAATACTTTGGCCATTTAATGAGAAGAAAGGACTCACTGGAGAAGAGCCTAATGCTGGGAACGACTGAGTGCGAAAGAAGAAGGGGACGGCACAGAATGAAGTGGCTGGATGGAATTATTGAAGCAGTTGGCATGAGCTTAAATGGTCTCTGGAGGATGGTAGAGGATAGGAAGGCCTGGAGGAAAGTTGTCCACGGGGTCGCGATGGGTCGGACACGACTTCACAACTAACAACAACTATGTAATTCTGAATATTACATATCAAAAATGGCAAACAAAATAATCAGTTAAGAGGTTACTATATTTGGACCTTTTAGCTTAGAGCAAAGAAAAAGAAATAATGTGGCAGAAATACATCAAGTATTGAAAAACTCTATATACAAGCTTTTTATTTCTTTCTAAAAATATTAGACCAGACGGTCAAGTTGAATGGTGGAACATTCAACTAATTAAAAGAAACAACTCTGGTACCAAATCAGTTTTAATATGCAATTATATAGTTTTGTCCAATGTTCGTGGGAAAAACCCAGGTCTTCAAAGCTTTACGGAAGGCTAAAGAAGGGAGGCCTGATGAACTTCAAGGGGCAGAGTGTTACATAGGGCAGGCACACTTCTTAGTTCCCATCAGGTGACAATATTTTGGGGAAGGGATCAGGAACATGCCCACCCTACCTGACTACATTTTACAAATAAACTGGATGACATTAATCATATAATCTGATTCAATGGAAGAAAACTGATATAAAACTGTGAGTGGTGTCACAGAATAGTTTCCTTTTTATGACCCTAAATAACACCTACACTTATTACAACCATGGACTTCCAGTGCCCCCGTTGAGCTGACTCTTGCTTTTCCAGACTGGGACTGTAGAGCCATCTCTGGGTTTACAAATGAACTACATAAGAGTGTGTCTTTTTCAAACCTGAAGGGCTACCTATATTTATTTCTGCTTCCAACAATCATTGTGAATGTCCCAAAAATGAGATGTATAAATTTATAGTTTTATTTATTGAACAAAAGCCAACCTAAATATTTTGCAATCCTACCTATCATAACTTATACCATATAACCAAAACCTACTAGAATACTGGGTTTGTTTTTTTAATTATGTTTAACTCTGCCATTAGCCTAGGCACCAATAAATATCTAGTTGTAATCTCTAAAATCCTTGGAATATTATCCAGTTTATTAATAAGATGTGTTTTGGTTTCCAAAGTACAAACAGCATGAAAAGAAATAGTTATCTCTTTGAAGACTGTTTAGGATACAGTAGTTTACTGGAGTATGCCTGCTGCACGTTACAGTATGTGCAGCCACAGGTAATTGCTGAATGCCAGGTGGGGACCAAAGGTGAAAAAGCAGTCCTGAAATGAACATGGCAGCTTCCTCCACCACATGTGCCATTCATCCCTGGGCACCCCACATATAATACCTCATGAATAATTTCAAATTAAATTTTAAACATTGAAGAAACAATTTATTTAAAAAAATAGTTAAGAGCTATAATTATATGTGTTGCATATTGAATTAGAGTGAGCATAGGCTTCACTCAGGTCCGCCAATCCGGCAGGAAAATACTCAAACTCAAATGGTTTGAGAACCATTTTCACTAAATTTAGAGAAGCCGGACTTAAAGTCAAATGCGAAAAATGTCAAATTACTATGCCTAGGGTAGAATTCCTGGGATACATGATTGACAGGTCCGGGATACATACAAATAAAAGCAAGATGACGGCAATTAAAGATGCATCCGCCCCCAAGAATAAGAAAGAATTGCAAGCATTCCTGGGGTTGCTTAATTTTTATAGCATGTTCCTGGCACAAAAGGCAACTGTGGCGGAACCTCTGCACAGGCTGTTAGGAAAAAAGGCTTCCTAGATCTGGGGTCATATTGAAGCTGCTGTTTTTGACTTTTGTCTTCAGACAGTGTGCTAGTCCATTATAGTGAGACTCTACCATTGGTCCTAACCTGTGATGCCTCCTCTTTCGGTGTAGGGGCCATCCTTAGCCACTAGCTGACCAATGGCCATGAGGCGCCCATTGCCTATTACTATAGGACCCTGTCCTTCGCCGAGCATAACTACAGCCAGCTGGACAGGGAAATGCTGGCTGTAGTTGCCGGGATCCCGAGGTTCCACGACTACCTGTATGGCAGAGACTTTGTGCTTGTCACCGATCATAAACCCCTCCTGGGTTTATTGGCTGGAGACCGCCCCACTCCTACAATTTTGTCCCACAGAATGACCAGGTGGAATATTTTTCTGGTGGCGTACAGCTACCGGCTGATTCACTGGCCTGGAATGTCCCTGGGTCATGCAGACACTCTCAGCTGCTGCCCGCTGCCTACCCTGGTTGAAGACCCTGCCCCCATTTGACTAGTTCTCCTCATCGAGGACATTGCTATCAGGGTGATCACCGCTGCCGAAATTTCAAAACACTCAGCTAAAGATAGAGACTTAATGCAAATAATGAATTATGTCTGGCGGGTAGCCCACTTCTGGGTACTATACAACCATATTATGTGCATTGTATAATGAACTGTCTGTGTTAAAGGGATGCCTGTTGTGGGGGGAGAGGGTTGTCATACCCCCCCAGATTAAAACATACAGTGCTGGACGTCTTACATGTGGGACATCCTGGAATAGTCAGGATGAAAGCCCTGGCCTGAAGCTATGCCACCTGCTCACTGTGTCAGGAATCCAGACTGGCACCCCCCCCTCTGCCCTGGCTAAAGAATGGGAAACCCCTAATGCACTGTGGTCCTGCGTGCATTTAGTCTTTGTGGGACCAGTAAAGGGGCAAGACTTTCGAGCCGCTACCCTCCGCTGCAGGGAGATGGAACCGACCAGGTGGTTCCATCCCAGGAGCCTGTCATCGGCTCATCATCCTGAAACTGACGGCGGGACTGAAAAAGTCATTGGAATATTAAAGCAATATCTCTGCTGCTTTGTCAGTCAGCAACAGGACAATTGGACAGAGTACTTAGCAGTCGCGGAGTTTGCTTTTAATAATTCCCAGCACACCTCCACTCAAATTACCCCTTTCCTAGCCAATCTGGGCTATCACCCGCATTTCTTCCCACTCACGCCCCTTGACTCCCTGGTTCCAGCAGTGGATGAATTCTTGACTGAGTTACAGGCCGTTCACCAACTGGTGAAATGATATCTCGACAAGGCCAAGGAAGATTATAAAAGGGTCACGGACCGCTCTCGGCGGGCAACATCACTGTTGGCTCTGGGGGATTACGTGTGGCTGTTGACAAAGCATCTCCCCTCAGACCGGCCGGTCAGAAAACTGGACCATTGTTACATTGGTCCTTTCCCTCTGGAGGTGGTCATCAATCCAGTGGCCTACCACCACCAAGAGCCTTGGTACTACAGGGGTTTAAGGCACCCTGTTATTAAGCTTATTAAGACCAGCTGCCTGCAATTACTGCAGGGTTCGAATCTCGCCAAGGCTCAAGGTTGACTCAGCCTTCCATCCTTTCTAAGGTAGGTGAAATGACGACCCAGTTTGTGGGGGCAATAAGCTGACTTTGTATAAATATACAAAAGGATGAAGGCTATTGCTGAGCACATTGTAAGCCGCCCTGAGTCTTCGGAGAAGGGCGGCATATAAATCAAATTAAAAAAAAAAAAAAAAAAAAACAACTGACCTTGCCTCGGTCTTTGAGGATACACTCTGTGTTTCATCGATCCGTCCTGGTTCCCGAACGATCCACCTGTCCGCTCCGCCAACTTGATCGTCCCCAGCCGGTGCCCCATGATGGAGATGAACTGCCCAAGTACAAGGTTGCTAGCATTTGAGACTCCCGGTGGATGAAGGGCCGGTTCCAATACTTCATCAAGTGGACGGGGTATGGGCTGGAGGACTTCACATGGGAGGATGCGATCTCTGTTCATGCCCCAGATCTTGTATGCGCCTTTCACGAGCAGTTCCATTACTTAAGCAAAGTATCATTTGGCCATCAGGGATAGCAAAAATTATGCTGGCATATTTTTATACTATCCCAAGGACATGAGGAATGCATATTATTCCTCGTGTCCTTATATTACAAGAGGTCATTTTCCTGTTCCTGTTGCTTCTGCACAGTGATGGCAGGGAGAGATGGCTTGTATTGTGTTTTAATTACTCCACATGAACTAGTGTCTAGTGATCAGAATACAGATAGTCCTCGACTTACAATCATTCCTTTAGCAACTGTTTGAAGTTACAAAGACTCGGAAAAAAGTAATCTATAACTAGTTTTTACACTTACGACCATTGCAGCCAGTGGAGGAATTCAATTTTTTTTACTACCAGTTCTGTGGGAGTGGCTTGGTGGGCGTGGCAGGGGAAGGATACTGCAAAATCTCCATCCCACCCCACTCCAGGGGAAGGATACTGCAAAATCCCCACTCCCTCCTCACTCCTGGGGGAAGGATATTGCAAAATCTCCATTCCCATCCCACTCTGGGGCCAATCAGAGGTGGTATTTGCCGGTTCTCCGAACTACTCAAAATTTCCGCTACCGGTTCTTTGAACCTGCTGAATAGCACCCCTGATTGCAGCATCCCCACAGTCATGTGATCAAAATCTGGGCACTTGGTAAGGTGTGTATTTATTATGATTGCAGAATCCCAGGTTCATGTTGTCACCATTTGTAACCATTGCATCTGGCTTCTGACAAGCAAAATCAATGGGGGAAGCCAGATTCACTGTGTGATTCACTTAACTGCAGTAAGTCACTAAACAACTGTGGCAAAAAAGTCATAAAATCAGGCACAACTCACTTAACAACTGTCTTGCTTACCAATGGATATTCTGGATCCAAGTGTGATCATAAATTGAAAACTACCTATACAGAGGATCTATAGGAGTTAACAGACTCAACCTGTCAAAAGGAACTGGACAGGTGTAAGCCTTGATAGTGCCATTATGAAAATCATAAATAAAGTGTCATTATTTTCTGTTGGAAAATATTACTTTAAAACTGAAGACAAAATCTATATGTTGAGGCCATATCAACTAAAAATGGTTAAAATAATTGAATCACAGGGGGCCAGATGAAACAGCTCTAAAATATAAATCAACAATTAATTTTTAATTTAGTCTAAAAATGAACATATTCTATTAGTAGCATGGTCTGAAGGGCACATAGTGAAACCCCTCACACGACTATAGAATCTCTTCCTAGGTAAATGGGATTGCAGTCTAAATCATTAACTCAGGATGAAATGAGCTTGGTAAATTTCCTATACAACAGTTTATTAATGGAAGATTATCAACATGTGCTTGGGAAATAGAACTTTGGTCAAAAAGCAGAAGTTGAATAGCTATATATGGTGGATATAAACAGATGGTTCTTAAGAGTATTTAGAGCAGATGCGTCACACACAGGCCACGCCCGCCACAGCTCTGCAAAAGGGAAAAAATTGCTGCAAAACATCACGTAATGGCAACGTGATGCCACAAGTTTAATACCCGTGATTTAGAGCAAAAGAAAGTAGTTTATAATTTAAAAATCCAGGATTGCTTTGTCTTTTTTTTTTTTTTATAGAGGCATTGTATGAAAATTAATTCATTCTTCCTTATACAGGCTGAAGCTGAATACCAAACCTTTAAAAATGACTACTTGGTACTCTTTCTGAGTTTTTCTTGGTTTTCTTAAAGGGCTGGCTTGAGTCTCTTGGCACTGTTTTCTGAGATTTCTGGTGCTGAGAGGTTTCTGGCACTGTCCTTTTGGGGTGTACTTCCCGCACCATGTTGCTCAGTTTGTGTCTGGGTGTTTTATCCTTGCAGTGGACAAGCTTCTGCCTTAGTGAGACATGTGCAGATCTGTAAGTTGGGGAAACAAAACTACCACTTCATAAATACATGGCACAACATAGGAGAACAAACCCATCAGGAGACTAGAGTCAGAAGTCCATCTGCATTTAAAAGACAAAGGACACTCTTTTGAAGACCACGAAGTCCATATTTTGGGCAGACAGGACCACTGGTTTGAAAGATAAGAATCTTCTTGGATGAGAATCGAAACATCTTCAAAGAAAAACAAGAAAGTCCAGTTGTCTCTTGAAAAAACACCTTTAGGACTATTAATATAATATTGAAGAAGAACCACATCAATTCTTATCGGTCTCAATATTTAATTTTTTTACTGTAGCAGTAAAATTTATTTACTTAGTTACTTTAAAAGAAAACAGGAATAATACATTCCTTTTTAAAAAGTTTTGACAGATTAGTTCAATTATAGTAACTAGGAAAGGAGATGTTATATAAATTATTGAAACAAATTGTGGCTGGAATGCATAATGCAGTTCTGTATACTTAAATACAATTACCTTTACTAAAAAGAAATACTGTATATTTGATAAACAGTTCCAAGTGTTTCAGAATACATTCAATGTATTTATTATAGTTTACTAGGAACCAGCAGGTGCTTCAGAGTAAACAAGGACAAGAATGCCACCTTTGTTGATGCCAATCTAAAGAGACCGTTCCATCACTGAAGGCTTTCAAGAAGAGACTGGATAACCATTGTCTGAAATGATATAGGGCCGTAATGGCGAACCTATGGCATGCATGCTCCAGGTTGCACGCAGAGCCCTCCCTGCAGCCACACGAGCTGTCACCCCAGCTCAGCTCAGCTCTGCTGTGCATGTGCGCATGCCTCCTGCTGGCCAGCTGGTTTTCGGCTTTCAGTTTAACATTTTTATTGAGTTATAAGATAAAATAAGATACAAAATACAAAATACAAAAGTAACTAGGAATACAGTGGGGAGGGAAGAGGGGGAGGAGAAGTGAGGCAGGGTAGGGGAAAAAAGAAAAACTGACTACCGACTCCCTCTGTTGCAGTAAAATAAAGCATTAACATCAAATCACAACTTTTTATTTTTCATAATAATATAAACAAGCCATTCCTATAATGATTGTTCAGTCTAATCGGTGTAACCCAAAATCAAAGTTTCATTCTTTTCCACTTCAAGCACGAAGTGCAGAAGCGGCGTCCATGTGGAAACAAAAGTACTTATATTCTTTTCTTTAATCAAAATAGTCAATTTTGCCATTTCAGCCAACTCCATCAACTTCTGCAACCATCCGTCCATGGGAGGAATTGAAGTGTCCTTCCATTCTTTGTGCATACAAAAGTCTTGCTGCTGTCAACATATATAGTAACAGGTTGTTGTTTTTTTGAGACTTCCATCAATCTTGTGATAACCCCTTTGGGTTGTCACAATTCTTTTTTTTTTTTTTTAAAGAGTTTTACAGAAAGAAAAAAAAAACAAATTTTTTTTTTACAAGTATTTCCCCATCCCTGCCCCCCTTCCTTACCCCCCCCGAACTTCCCAGAACAAAATACAGGGTATACAATTGACAATCATATGCTAAACTAAGCTAATAAACTAAGGATTCCTATCCCCGCTTCACACTTTAACTGGTTTCGGCTTATTGCCGCGCATACATGGGAGCGGGGCGCATGCGGGAGACACGTGCACATGTGCGGGGCGCATGCGGAGGTCACATGTGCATGCATGGGGTCACGTGCGTGGAGTGGGATGCATGTAGGGGTTGTGCGCACGTGCACAGGAGCCAAAGCGCATGCGGGGTTATGTGCATATGCACGGGGCGGGGTGCGTGGAGGAGTCATGTGCGCATTGCATTGCATGTGCGCGCATGCATGTGCATGCTTTGGGCACTTGGTGCCGAAAAGGTTAGCCATCACTGATATAGGGTCTCCTGCTCGAGCATGGGGTTGGACTAGAAGACCTTGAGCTTCCTTCCAACTCTATTATACTATATTCTATGTTATCTCTTTTCTTGGGACTCATACAGTAACCAAATGTTGTCAGAAAATACACATAGGAGGCATAGATAGGGTGTGCCAAAGTTCTTGGGAGTGAGTGCTGGTGGATGTTGGTCCTTGTTTAACTAAAAATTACATGTTTTACTTGAATAGTGCAGTTATTGGACAGGTCCTGGAAAAGACTGAGCTCCTTTAATGAGGCATCCATGGGGATGCCCAGGGCCACTTCTATGCTGTAATATAAAACCAAAGCACTGCACATCCTGTAGATGTCCTATTTAAAAATGTAGGATTTATTCCTGACAGCAGTGAAATGCAGTTTGTACACTTTCTTTGATGATTAACCTTTAACTTAGTGGCGATAAAAGCAGCAAAGTGTAACTACTTTTCTGCTCTTATTGCATCGGCAGATAACCGCCCAGCCGCCTTGTTTAGGGTGACTCGCTCCCTCCTACATCAGGGAGCGCAGGAAGACCCCTTGCAAGGGCAGGCTGAGGATTTTGCACAGTATCTGCACGATAAAATCGCTCAGATTCGGGAAGGCTTGGACTCTGACTGGGTAGATCCTGGCGGGGTGACTGAGGCTGGTCTTGAGAATGTTATCTGGGATGAGTTCGACCCTGTGACTCCTGAGGACATGGACAGGATCCTGGGGAGGTTAAACGCAACCACGTTTATTGGACCCGTGCCTCTCCTGGCTGGTACTGGCCATCCGGGAGGTAACACAAGGCTGGCTCCAGAGGATTATAAATGCTTCTTTGAGAGAGGGTTTCTTGCCTCCCACCTTGAAAGAGGCGGTGGTGAGACCCCTCCTCAAGAAGCCTTCTCTGGACCCGGCTGTTTTGGCAAACTACCGTCCGGTCTCCAACCTTCGCTTTGTTGCGAAGGTTGTGGAGAGTGTGGTTGCGTGACAGCTCCCACAGTACCTGGATGAAACCGTCTATCTAGATCCATGCCAGTCCGGCTTCAGGCCTGGGTACAGCACGGAGATGGCATTGGTCGCATTGGTGGATGATCTCTGGAGGGCTCGGGACAGGGGTTGTTCCTAAGTTCTGGTCCTGTTAGACCTCTCAGCAGCTTTTGATACCATCGAACATGGTATCATGCTGCGCCGGCTGGGGGGATTGGGGGTGGGAGGCACCGTGTTGTGGTGGTTCTCCTCCTATCTCTCTGACCGGTCGCAGTCCGTGTTGGCAGGGGGGCAGAGGTTGACCTCGAGGTGCCTTGCTTGCGGGCTGCCACAAGGGTCGGTCCTCTCGCCACTCCTGTTCAACATTTATGTGAAGCCGCTGGGTGAGATCATCTGTGGTTTTGGGGTGCGATGCCATCTGTACGCTGATGACATTCAGCTGTACATCTCCACCCCAGACCACCCCAATGATGCCCTTGAAGTGATGTCCCAGTGTCTGGAGGCCGTGCGGGTCTGGATGAGGAGGAACAGGCTCCGACTCAACCCTTCCAAGACTGAGTGGCTGTGGATACCGGTGTCCCGATATAGCCAGCTGGTGCCATCGCTGGCTATTGGGGGCGAGTCACTGACCCCCACAGAGGGGGCTCGCAACTTGGGTGTCCTCCTGGACACACGGTTGTCTTTAGAAGAGCATATGATGGCCGTGGCAAGGGGGCTTTTTATCAGGTCCACCTGATACGCCAGTTGTGCTCCTTTCTGGATCGGGACTCCTTGTGCACGGTCACTCATGCCCTCGTCACGTCACGCCTGGACTACTGCAATACTCTCTATATGGGGCTCCCCTTGAGGAGCACCCGGAGGCTCCAGCTGGTGCAGAATGCAGCCGCGTGGGTGATTATGGGAGCAACGTGGCGCTCCCATGTAACACCACTCCTGCGCGAGCTGCATTGGCTCCCGGTGGTCTTCCGGGTGCGCTTTAAGGTATTGGTTCTCATCTTTAAAGCGCTCCATGGCCAGGGCCGGATTTAGATGAAAAGAGGCCCTAGGCTATTCCACTTATGAGGCCCTTTCACCAGTGGTGGGATTCAATTTTTTTAACAACAGGTTCTGTGGGCGTGGCTTAGTTGGGGGTGTGGCTTGGCAATCATGTGACTGTGGGCGTGGCTAGCTGGCCACGTGACTGTGTAGGCATGGGTAGCTCGTCATGTGACCAGGTGGGCGTGGCTATGTGCATAGGGACTACTCAGAGGGCTGAAAAAAGTCATTTCTGGCTGGGCCTCGCACTTTTGACCGGTCCTCACACTTATGACCATCCTCACATTTATGCCTGTGCAGCTTTCTTAACAACCATGTCACTCATTTCACAACTGCTTCTCTTCACCATGGTGACAAGATAGGGCAAAAACGTAAAATGTGAGGACAGTCGTAAGTTCGAGGACTGGTCGAAAGTGCGAGGACCAGTCAAAAATAACTTTTTCAGCCCTCTGAGTAGTCCATATGCACAAAAGGACTACCCAGTGGGCTGAAAAAAGTGATTTCTGACAGGTCCTCGCACTTTTGACCGGTCTTCGCACTTATGACTGGTCATCATTTATGCCCATTGTAGCATTCTTAACAACCATGTCACTCATTTCACAACTGCTTCTCTTCACCATGGTGACAAGATAGGGCAAAAACGTAAAATGTGAGGACAGTCGTAAGTTCGAGGACTGGTCAAAAGTGCGAGGACCAGTCAGAAATAACTTTTTCAGCCCTCTGAGTAGTCCATATACATAAAAGGATACAGCAATAGAGAGGGATGAAGGAAGGGAAGGGAAATTAGAGTAGGAGTGAGGGTAAGAGAGGGAGGAAGAGAGGAGGAGAAGGAGAAAGGAAGAGGAAGTAGGGAGGAGAAGAAGAGGGGGAGGAAGAAAAAGTAAGAAGGAAAGAAAAGAGAGAGGTGGTAGATTTGAGGAGAAAGATTGCTGTACAATAAAAAAGATGAAAGGGAAGAAAGCCAACCCCAAACAAATATAAAGATATTAAGATAAAGAATGAATTGTTAAACTTTAAAGAATAAAAGAGAACAAATATAAATAAATAACAATAATTAGAAACACACATACAAACATACAATGTATTTTCTTTGAACAGAGTATTTGGCCAGTTCACAAATTTAAACAGTGTTTAGTCATTTCAATTAAATTTACAATTTCTATATTTCCTTTTTGCCATATTTATTCCTTATCTATTTTTTAAAAAAAACCAATATTACCCTTCATCCTCATCTCTAATCTTAATCAAATTCAATTTTTCCCTTCTATTCTATATTATACCCCTTCCCATTGTCACCTATTTTTATATCCATCCTCACATTGGTTAATTATGTAATATTACAGTTGTTTAATATAAATTCAACATTTTAATATAAATCAATTAGTTATATAACTATTTTTTTTGTATATTAATCAATATGAACATGAATATTCCAATTATTTCCATGCAATCCAATTTCTTACAAATCAATTATATTTACCAATAATAATAAACCAAATAATTTCCCCCATATATTCCTCCAAACCACAACTTAACCATTTCTGCTTTCAGAAATATACAATTAATAGTATCTCAATTATTACAATTCCCTAGTTAAATAGAGCTTTTTTTCGTTTGTGTTTTAAAATCCTGAACTCTCCTCTTTTTCCCTAAATTTCCCATTGTTTGCACCTACCTTTTTTGGTGAGGAAAAAGAAAAGAATTTCCTCTAGCCATCGGAGGCAGCAATAGATTGGGAGTGGGCAGGGTAACGAATGGCCGGCGATCCAACAGAGCAGAGAGTGAGGGTGAGTGAAGGCGTGAAGACAGCCAAGCTGTCTCAGGAATTCTGGAAGTTGAAGTCCACAGGTTGTAAAAGAGCCACAATTGCCTACCCCTGGGTACGGTACGCTGGCGCCGCGCGGGTGGGAGGCGAGGGGCGGGCGAGCCAGCAATTTAACAAAGGGTTCGGCCGAACTCCCTAGAACCCCCAGAATCCCACCACTGTGTAGGCCCCTCTTGATCTTGAGGCCCTAGGTTGAAGCCTAGTTAGCCTATAGGAAAATCCGGCCCTGTCCGTGGCTTAGGGCCAGGATATTTGCGAGACCGCCTGATGCTACCGATAACCTCCCAGCGGCCAATACGCTCTCACAGAGAGGGCCTCCTCAGGTGCCGTCGGTCAGGCAATGTCGGCTGGTGACCCCCAGGGGGAGAGCCTTCTCTGTGGGGGCACCCGCCCTGTGGAACGAGCTGCTCCTGGAATACGGCTGATCCCGGACCTCCGTACCTTCCGTAAGACCCTGAAGACTTATTTTTCCACCAAGCCGGCCTAGCCTAATTGGCTCTTAATTGGGATTTTAAATTTTATGGACTTGGGGGTTTTAAATTGGGAAAATTTTAAATTGGGAAGCCAATGATTTAATTCTTTTTAATTATCTTTTGTATTTGTATGTTTTTTAATTTTGGCTGTTCACCGCCCTGAGTCCCTTCTGGGAGAAGGGCGGTATACAAATTAAATAAATAAATAAATAAATAACTACTTTTAAGATTTCTAATATATCTGGAGATAGAAAGCTACATCCATATATATTCCTTTGTTGCCTTCTTTTCCTAACTAAAGCCTCTTCGTCATAGGCCAATGCCTATCATTGCAGTTCTTTTTTAAGAAATTATCTTCTACTCTCCAGAAAAAAAAAATACAAGTTACCTCAGTCCAAGCTAATATAGTTAAATGAAAATACTAGATGGTGTTATTAATTTTTTTCCATTACTGACAGAGTTTTGACTGGTGACTATTTTTGACTGTCAACAAGTCAAAGGGAGAGAAAGTAGCAGGGAAATAACAAATCTAGGGCATGCTGCAGACCCATCTATGAAAAGTTCCATATAATATAATTTCCATATAACAACATGATGTGACCTAGGAGGTAAGACGTTTCTGCTGGGCATCTTCCCATCATCACTCTTGAAGTGGGATTAGCCCCATACTTAGTTGCCTTCCGGAAAGCCCTTAAAAAGTGTCTTTTTTTCAACAGACCTGGGGAACCCCTGGAAGTCCACATGTTGCCTGTATTATGTATTATCTCCTGCTTGTGATTTTATCTGTTTAGTGTTTAATTGGTTTTGTAGTAAGCTTTATTGTACAATACCCAGAGTCGCTTTATGTAAGATGGGTGGCTAAATAAGTTTGACAAGTTAATAAAATACTCACTGATCAAGGTTTTGCAGTAGAAATGAGAATCCAACTCCAAAATTCTGAGTTCTGTAGCTAGTTTTTCTATTTCTCCTTCTATACCCCAACTGGGTAGTTCTCAGGTTTGAAATAATGTGAATAAGTGAAGTCACCCTGGCCAAAACAATCCAGAAAGGAGGCAAGCTTCTTTCACAGATTGGAGAATTGACAATGTGTGGTATCTGGAAAACCACTCCTACTTCAAGAGGAAGAGGGCAAGGAACTGAAACAGAGAAAAACTGTTAAGTGGTATACAGGTAAACACACACAAACACAGAGTCCTGCCTTAGGCACAAAGCCAGAGCTGTGCCCTTGGGTCAAGTTATTCTTTTTCAGCCTAAGGAGGAGGAAGCTGTAACTCACTTCTGAAATCTGTTCCCAAGAATCAACAATGACTTGAAGGCGTGCTCATGCATGCATGCACGCACGCAAACTCATACTCAAAGACCGAAAATAAAATTGTAATAATAAAAATTCTAACAACAAGGAATTGTGGATGCCCTAGGATGGAGGCTGGCTAATGAATCAAAGGAAGGGGTCATGCCCCCCAAAATTCTCCAGCACATCTCTTCTGCCAGCTACAAGAAGTCAAAGGTGCACCTCCAATGCAATGGGTAACAAATTATAACAGATTTTACACATCTTGAGGCAGTTTGCCAGAACAAAGTACATCCACTACCTGTGGTCAACCTGTTTCACTCAAGGGCAAGATGTGATAAGACCCCTGTCACGGGTATAAGTGTCTATGGTCAAGGCATCATTGTGTTCTAGTTAGGTGCAAGTGAAGATAGGGCCTCAGCTATAATGCAATTTATTAGTCTTGGCTTAGAACATTATGTGATCTGTGGTTTCTTTCATCACAGTTAAGCAGATTCCATGGGAACCACAAGGTCTGAACTAAGCCCCAGTCTGCTTCTGCTCTGACTTAATGTACTTCAGCACAGCCATACTGTGAAAACGCCATGCAAGTTATGCTTGGGCGGAAGACTTTCTTTTACAGCGCCATTTATAATGGGGCCGGTTGGCAGGCTAGTACTCAAGAAAAAAAAAGTGAGAACAGGCGTCCAGTAGCTAGCTTGAACTTTGAACGACTTCTCTGTGTCGCCGGCGGTGCCGCCACCGCCTCCTAGGAGGAGCAAACGACATCCAGCATTGCAACCAGGCGTCCCGGACTGGCCATTCTAGGGCTTCCTGCACCGGTTGACTTAGGCGTCGGCGACCTCCTGTTGTCGCCTGAAAGGGGGCGAAAAAAAGGGCGGGAGAGACCCCTTCTTTCTCCTCCGACCTAGAGACTCAGGGCACAGCAGGAGGAAAGGAGTTATGTCGGACCGTCGACTCTGAATGAATTTTAGGGAGGGGGGATAGACTTAGGGCTATCCCCCTTAAAATTATTTAGGGAGAAGCGTTGTATTAAGACCATAGATGGCTGCGTAAGGAGAGCTGAAGGGAGGCGAATTCGGGGTGGAGCAGAAAACACCGGGGGTGGGGGGGCGGGGGGAGGAAAGGCGTTAGGAAATAAGCGTCGAGGTACAGGGTGGCTTGCAAGGGACTCCCGGGAGTTCCGCAATTCTTTTTCCTCTCTCTCTCTTCTGCGCGAGCCAAACTTTTGTGGCGTAAAACTGAAACCAGGTGCTCTTGTGAGGTGGCGCAAGAGCTCCTTGGGAGAGGCGAAGACAAGCTTGGCGTTTCCTCTCTCCCAACCCCCTTCCTCTTTTCCCCCCCTTTCCCCGGCCTGCCTGGGATCTTAGCTCGCGGCTCCTTGGCTTTTCTTTGCCTTTCTTCCGCCCGCCCCGTTCCGTGAGCTGGAGCGCCGAGGAGGTACGGCAGAAACACGTGAAAGCGAGAAGTAAAAAACAAACCAAACGCGGAGTTCCAGCCAGTAGAGGCTTGGCAGCGGGGCTGCCGAGGAATAGGAGGGCGCAAAACCGAGGGGAAGAAGGTGGCAGTTTTCCTCCCGAAGGGGCTCTTTTTCCCCACCCCTTTCTCTGGGTTCGTGGGGGAGTCTCTCGTCTGCGACGCTGACAGGTGCTCCTTCGAGCCCGCCGCGAGCTCTCTCGCCCCCTTCGCTTCTCCCCCCGCTTTCGTGAGGATTGTGGCGCCCTTGGGAAGCCGATCATGCTTTGAACCTTAGGAGAGGAGGAGGGAGAAAACCCTGGAGACAGAGGAAAGAAAGACTGTAGCCGAGGAAAAAGTTTTGGATGGTATTATGTGGAAACTACCCTGCTCTTCTCCGCTGCCCAAGCAGGCTCGCTGCTGCTGCTGGTCTCTCCCCAGCGGTGCAGCCTTCGCGGGCTGGTGGAGGTGGTGAGAACGACGACGCGGGGAGTACTTGAGCTGTCTGCAAGGACTTGGTGCGTGTCTTGTGCGTTAGAGAGTTCCCACCCCAGCCTACCAAATGTTCCTCTTCGGGGTCTTCTCGCTGACACTTGTTCTGGTCAGCCAAAGACCGGGAGTCCACGCCGAATCCAATCTGAGCAGCAAGTTCCAGTTCTCCAGCGCTAAAGAGCAAAACGGTAAGAAGTCTTTCTGCGTGGGTTTGTGTGTTTTGTGCCGTCTCGGAAGGTACACAAAAGAGTCGGAGCAATCCGTGCTGGGGAAGGAGGAGTCGCTGAGACAGGAAGGATTTTCCTTCTCTTCTGCTTTTACAGAGCCTCAGGGGTTGGGCTGTTGGTGGAGCTTCTGGGTGATTTTTAAAGGCTGGGGTTTCAGCCTGCGAAACCCCAGCCTCTGTCAGCCCCGGGCGGGCACTTCTGTAAAGATCTCCGTTGAAACGCGCAACCTGGGAGGGATAAAAATCGCTCCCTTCGCCAGAGTGAGCCTTAAAGATTGAAGCTAAAATGAATGGAACTTGGCAGGTCCGGCTTCACGGTGTGTTTGGTCACTCCAGGAAACTTGTCAGGCTCGTAAACTGAAACGGGATAGCTAAAAGGGCATCAATTAAGAAGCCAGAAATAGGAAATACATTAGGTCTCTTTCTTTCTCCCCTTCCCTCATTCTGAGTTTTTGCATTGGGGGTGGGGGTGTTATGATGTGTCTGATCTAATCACCCATTTTGTCGCCTCCATAAGTTTGGCACTGTGTAGTGTAGGTTAATGGAGGATGAGCTCTGTTTTCAACATGCTGGAAACAAGCTGAAATGCATAGGAACTGTGAATCACTTCAAAAAAAAAGGTTTCAAGTGTACCTGAAATGTTTAGAAACTCTCAAATTAGGCTCCCTTGGGTTGGGCTGGTCTTGGAGAAAGACTCCTTTCATGCAGAGGGCAGATTCTGGGTGTGTAATTTGCTTAGCCTCCGAATGCCATATGATTTACATTATTTAGATTTTTAAAGAGTTTTCTCTTTGATCTTCTATTACAAAGTCATTTAAAGGAACACTTTGCAAACAAATATTATATGCCACATGAAACCACATCATGAATATAGGCTGCCTAAATTTAGGCTATTAAACACTGTTTTCCAGTGGTGGATGCTAATGTAAGGGAAAAATGTTTTAGTAGTTTCCTTCTGAGCCAGAAAGATGTGATTTCATCTATACACAAACAGGCAAAAATAAGAGGCAAAAATAAATAAATAAATCTTAAAATTGCAGTAGGAAAAAATGAATACAGTACTGAATGAAGGTCTGCTCTGAACACATTAGGACACTAGAGCCCTGTATTTTCTGAAAAAAATACATCTTATTATATATTAAATATTTTCTGGCAGAGAAAGAGAAATAGGCTGCTCCTTTTGATGGAAGTTTCTGCAACTGAATGCAGCAAAAGAGTTTCATATTATTAGCAGATGGCACCTGCAGACATCAAAAGACTATTGGTCAAAAACCAGTTCAATCCCTAGCTAGGGTATTGCAGAAGTCTGGGGAAACTGATGAAAAGAATCAGGAACTGACATCTATATCTATTGAAAATTGACCACAGTAACATCTGTCACATCTGTTCGTAACCAGAGGAAGGTACCTATCTTCTGTGTTTCTTTCATCTGTTAAATTTGTGGAAGGGAGGAACAGTAGTTTTGTTTTGGGGATGAAGATTAGAATTTCATCATATGTCTGTTATAAACAATTACTGGAATACATGTCTGAAACTCTAATCCTACTAACTGAATTTAATAGTTGGTGCAACTCTTGGATGGAACAGTCATTGTCATCTGTATCCTTGTCACATTTCACACAAAACAGGGACTATTGTTGATTTAATTTGTAACCTGTAATTTTCTAGGAATCTAGAAAAACTTTTTGCATGTGTGTACTTATGCTGTTGTGTCACATACAAGTGTCTTATCAGGAATGAAGGAATGATCAAACTATTTTAAAGAACTACTGTGATTTAAATGCATTAACAAATATATTAGGCTATATACAAACATTAAGTCATACTGTGGTTTTGTTCTGCATGGAACAGCCACTGTGATTTGTAAATCGTGAATAGTGATTTAATGTTGTATGAACCTAGCAGCCAATTGTATGAGTTTTGTACAGTAATGCTAATCTACAGTTAATTTAACTATAATTTACTAAATCTGATTGCACTTCACATTGTAGTATAAATTAACCTCACTGATTTGCTTTACACAACAGATTAAGCCACAGATCACACAACTACTTTTTAATTCATCCAGTTTTAACAAACTGCCAGTCATTAGAATAGCATTGCTCTGGGTAGTGATTTTCAGTTGATATGAAATTTAATTTTGTTCAGGTACAAATTCTGTTTGTATAATTAAATATGGGAATGCAATTATTTTACCAGAGGTTTGGCAGGATTTTCTTAAATTTTAAGATAAATAATGAAAAAACAACATTAATCCCATTTTATAATTATACTGCTTGTCAGTCAAGTTGTGTACCTGCATTGCATATTTCTTTTATTACTGTCCTGTTTGTCTTCACTAGAGATGTGCTGTATTACAGTCCAAGCAGAAAATGTGCTTTGAAGAGAGGTGGACACAGTATATCTGTATACTGTGTATACAGTATATCTTCTTAAAAAAACCTGCCTCTTTTCTGGTCACAGATGGTATTAATGGAATCTCAGAAAAATATGTGTTATGTAGGATAAGGAGGTGCTGAAAGTGTACCTATGTCCACTCTGCAATCTTGCTGCAATTTGCTGGTGCTTCCTTAATCCCAGATATAGTATGGAATATGGGAACATAGGGCTACTATGTGACAGGTGTGGTATGCATGCCCACATTCCTTCAAAGCCCTTTTTATGCTTTGTATCTAAAGTGCTGCATATCCCTACTTATCACATCTAAAATTCAAAGAAAAATTGTGTATCCAATATGATATACATAAGATATAGTGTGGTGAGATGATTAAGATACTGGATTAAGAGCTGGAAGACCCAGTTTCTAAATCCACTCTCAGCCATGCGAGCTTACAGCCTGTTCAAGTGCTACATACACTGCCTTAAATTCCTGAATGAAAAGTGGGATATAAAATAAATATGTATGGAATTTCATTCATTCTGGCTGAGCTAGTTTTAACCTGCTCTAATTAGAATGATGTTTTCGGTCTGCTGCATACAGTATTAACCATTTTTATGTGTGAATCAGGAACATGATACACATCACGCAATTGCCAGTAAAAAGGTTTTCTATGGGGAGCACATTTATGTACTGTATATAGTTATACAGTAATAGTAATGTCAGATTTACTTATTTAATGATTTAGGGCCTTCTAGTTCAGTTCTTTCCTTCTGTACTTGGAAGTGCACTCTACTGAATTTGTGGCATTTTTTTCTGGAGAAAGTATGCCCAGAATGAAAGCTATAAGTCAGATCTTAACCATAGGACTTAATAGTAGATATCCATGGCACATGGAAAGCTATCAAATGAAACTGCTTCACCTTGGCATTGCTGAGAGTGATTGAATTCAGCAGGCCTCTTCTGAATGATGTGGTTTTGCTTTGTCTGTTGTCCAGTTTTTGTTTTCATCATTGAATGTTATTGTTCTGTATGTTTTTTTCAGTGAACTGCCCATAGTTGCTGGGAATGGACTATGTAAATATTTAATATATAAATTAAGTAAGTAAGATTAATTTAGTTACCCAAGCAGAGGCTTTTTATATTGTCTATTGCAGCCTTTTAACTGAAGGTGTCCGTACTGTTTGAGCTGACTTTTTCCCCCAAAACCTTTTCTCTCCTACACAATACTGTTCATAACTCTCTGGAATATTTAAAAGTGTTTGCAAGTATTATCTTTACAGAAACACTGTTAAAAAAAGATGAATACACTGCTATACCAGGACCATGCAACA
The DNA here is from genome assembly GCF_059756535.1 of Pantherophis guttatus. Lineage (NCBI taxonomy): Eukaryota > Metazoa > Chordata > Lepidosauria > Squamata > Colubridae > Pantherophis > Pantherophis guttatus. The sequence goes on along the minus strand of NC_142070.1, from coordinate 62,905,881 downwards.
ATGTACATTTAAAAAGGAAATTATGATTTGGAAAGTGCATAAGCTTTTTTCTTTTGACTCTAATTGCAGCATGTTGCTATTTTATCCTGGTTTTCAAAGTGTGTATGTGTTTTAAAAAAATAAGGCTTAACATTTCTGTGGAATAAAACATGACTGTTCTGTTTTACTTCCCTGCTGTCTCACCTATCTATAAGATAATTTAGAAACATCTTATTTGGCAAGTCATAGTTTAAGAACTTCATGTTTATTTATTTATTTATTGGTTCGATTTATATGCCGCCCTTTTCCGGAGACTCAGGGTGGCTTATAATGCGTTAAGCAATAGCCTTCATACTTTTGTATATACCTGCTTAGTAGGGCTTTTGACCCCCCCCCAGTGGTGTTCTTTTTTATACAAAGCTTATTGCCCCCACAATCCGGGTCCTCATTTTACCTACCTCAAAAGAATGGAAGGCTGAGTCAACCTTGAGCCTGGTGAGATTTGAATTTGCAGTAATTGCAGGTAGCTAGTGTTACTTAACAGTGCTTTAGTCTGCTGCTAAATGTTAGTGGTCCTATACCTATAAAACTCTCTGCCTAAGAAATGAATATGTTGAAGAAACAATATAAAATATATTATTCTCCTAGCCGGCTGCAGAGTGGTTTAGGAATGGGTTAATACAGTCTGATTTGCCAGGAGACTGAGTCATAACTTTGTGGCCACGCCTCCATGTCTCTCCATCAGGCCCCAGTTTTCGACTCAGTCATCTGACAGAGACATCTTTGGCAGTTGCTCTTCATTTAAACTATTCCTGAATCAATTTACAGGTTTTTATAATTCTATTTCTCATAATTTCAGGTTTACGTGCTGGCCACATCAGTCTAGGCTGATAAAGCCGCCACTGTCTCTGAAGGGGGGGAGCCCCTGGGGCCCCAGGCCTTACTAGACCTTGTCTTGCATTGAAGACTATTCCCTCCACCCCTGCCACAACCAGCTCCCACCAATGCAGCTGCTCCCACCAACGCAGCACTATCACCACCGCAGCTGCTTCTCTGAACATGCAGTGAAGATCTCAGCTGGGTGGCAGCCCTTAGATCCACCGCCGCCAGCTTCGCTCCAAGATAGCAATTTGCTGCTGCTACCACTGCCGCCACTGCCACAGCACGCTCGGTGTGAGTTGGGTTTTTTGGCCAGAGGCTCTCAGCTGAGAGGTGCTCCGCTGCTGCTGCCACCACCATCCAGCGATCTCATGCAGTGTATCTGGAGCCTGGAGACTCCTTTGCTCCGATTTCTGCAGCCGCCATTGCAAGGCATGGCCATGAGGCGTGCCTGAAGTCTGAGTGGTCAAATTCCGCCCTGGGTAGCGGCCGCCATTTTGAAGGCACAGCTACGACGCATGCCTGGATACTAGGTGGCCATTTTGCCTCCTCATTGCTGCGGCCACCATTTTGAACAGCCATTTAGAAACATTCTGCAGCCTCAGAGGATCCCTGCAATCCATCTCATTACTCCAGGGACATCTTCCCCAGAAGATGCTCCTTTTGGGAGCATCAATCATCCTCGAGCTGCAGCTTGGCAAGTATTGCCATTCAAGGGGCCCTGATTAAAGGGGGGGGCAGGTGCTGGCACCACTCAGGTTCTCCCTGAGTAACAGATCTTGATTCTGTCTATGTGAGCTGGTCAATCTGAAATTTCACAACGACCATATTCCTTCCTAAATTCAAGCTGCTTATTTCAGCTGTAATGGCAGACAGGTCCCAGGATAACGTGGAGATATCCACCCACAAAAAAGCTTCATCCAAATCTAGGCATGGCCGCAGGGCCTCTCAACCCTCCAGCGCGGAATTAAAGGACATGGAGCACAGGCAAAAAGCCTAAGAGAAGTAGTCCTCTCTTGCAGAGAAAAGGCAATCTCAACTGGAAACCATGTCAAGGTCTAGTGACCAACCTGCTTCCCACTTATCACCTCAGACATCAAACCAGCCCTCACCCCAGGCTTCCCTTCAGGAAGAGACTGGAGGCCTTTCCCCTAGTCCTGCCTTTTCAGTTGCACAGGAACTAGTTCCTGACAGGGACCATTCCAAGTTGGGTCACCTCTTTGCTTGTGCCTCTCACCATGAGAATCCCAGGGCTAGTAAGGCTCCTGAGTCTGCTGATGCTCAATTGGCTAATTTACCAGACAACATCCAATTACTAATTTCAAAAGCTATATCCACAGGCATTGCTGCGGGCATTTGCAGCCACAGATCCAATTCTCTGGTCTCCGAATACCTTACTAGACAAGCTCATTCATCACCACAGGCCAGTTTAACTGAGCCCTCTCATCATTCCCCTTCCCCATCAGAAGGCAGCATAGAATTAGCGTCTGGGGAGGAGCCTCAAAGAGACCCTGATTTATCAGATGATGAGGACACGGCCTTGCCAGAGACCCCGGCCTTTACAGGCCTCTTTCCTGCTGGACTATTTTAAGTCCTTGCTTCACAAAGCAACAGTCACAGCCGGTCTCCAGGAGGAAGCCTCTCCTGAACAGGCTTCTACCCAGGGGTAAGGGCATGGTATATTTTCTGAGCTGGTTTTAAAACAATTGTTCATCCCAGCCCCCAAGTTTTTTGGCAGATGTTGTCCAGAATCAGTGGAACAATCCCGCCACTCTACCAACTCCCAGTACTTCTGACAAAAAATCTGACAATATGGCTCCTAATTTCAGTCTGCTGCAGGTTCCTCTGGTGGATGCACCAGTGGCGGCATTGCTATCCCCTGCACCATATGCGACAGGGGACCCATCTGAAAGTCTCAAACCTGAAGACAAAAATTCGAGGCATCCTTTAGAAAAATGTATCAGGCTGCCGTTTGTGCCATCAATGCCGCCACTGCAGCGTCGTTTTTCAATCACTCCACCATATTATGGCTACAGCAATTACAATCCAGTTTGCCCACTTCTGAGGTCTGCCTCCACCAGGATCTTAATAAGATACTTGCCGCCATTCAATTTTCCGCATGTGTGACGCTTAATGCCACGAAATACAGCTCTAGAGCTCTAGCTTCCTCTATCACCTCAGAAGGTTCTTGTGGCTCAAGTCTTGGTCAGCTGACCTCAAGGCCAAGTGGCGGTTGGCTTTGGCCCCCTACACGGGGACCAAACTATTTGGGCCAGTCCTTGATCCTCTTCTAGTTGAGGACAAAGACAGGCGCAAGGTATTACCTTCGATCACCAGAAGGGCAGATAGACGAGCCATTCCTTATTCATGCAGGCAATCAGTCCGCTTTTTGGGCGCCAATTCCACAAACAGAAATGACTCTTTTGTTCCCCCCATAAGAGATCACTTGAGCCTCTTCGCAGACCAGTGGGTAAAGACAACAATGGATTCCTGGGTCCTCCACACCATCAGATTCGGCCTCCGTCTGGAGTTCCTCTCCAGCCCTCCGAATCACTTTGTGCCATGCCCTGTCTCCCGAGATCTTGCCAAGCGAGCTCTCATGGAGGACACCATTCACCACCTCCTGACAATCAAGGCCATAGAGAATGTTCCTTCAGATCAAAAGAGACAGGGTTACTATTCCATCCTCTTCGTGGTACCGAAACGTTTGGGGGGCTGGAGAACCATCCTCGATCTAAAAAATCTCAATACCCACTTGGTCTACAAGAGGTTCAAGATGTGTTCCCTCAAGTCCATCCTTGAGGGAATTTGTCCGGGGGACTTCCTGGCCTCAATTGACCTCTCCGAGGCCTATCTTCACATTCCGATATCCCAGGCGCATCGGAAATACCTCAGATTCAGGTATGCGGGTTGCCATCTGCAGTACCGCACCTTGCCATTTGGGCTGGCGTCGGCTCCTCGCACTTTCACCAAAATCCTGGCTGCCTTGATCGCCCACCTACGGTTAAACCCAGTGCGGCTTCAGGCGTACCTAGACGACATTTTAGTTCAGGCCTCCTCCCTTCAGAAGGCTCGAGAAGTCTGCAGTTGACTCTTCTTACCTTAAAAAGCCATGGCTTTCTGGTCAACTTCCCAAAAGCCAGCTAGAACCCGCCACCAGCCTAATTCATCTGAGCGCTCTCATAAACACTATCACGGGGGAGGTTTTCCTCTCCCAAGACAGAAAGGTAGCCATCAGGGAACAGATAGCCCTCGTTCTTTTGAATTGAACTCCAGTGGTTCCTCCTTCCGTTCCAACGGGCCAAATATCCAACTTCCAAGCTCCAGTTCGGGTTTCCCTCACAGTCCGTCACTCCCTGCACTTGTGGTTGTCCTCCAAGGGGACAATATTCAGAGAGCCCCGGAGAATCACCATCACGACGGACCCAGCCTCTACAGATGGGGTGCTCATCTCAACCAACAGGTGACGCAAGGTCGCTGGATTCCCCAAGACCTTCTACACAATATCAATTCGTAGGAGTTACAGGCAATCCACCTGGCCCTACCAACACTTTTAGCGTTGTACGAGGTCAACACATCCTCGTTCTGATGGACAACACCACAGCAAAAGCCTACATCAACCGCCAAGGTGGCACCAGTCAAGGCAACTCATGGAGGAAGCTCTCCACCTAGGAAGGTGGGCAGAGGCAAATGTTCTATCCCTGAAGGTGGACCACATTGCCGTTGAGTCCACAGGTGGACTTCCTGAGCAGGACCATAGTAGGCAGCTCCGAATGGCATCTCCACCCTGACCTATTCCAGGACATCTGCCTCCGCTTCGGGCGGCCACAAGTCGACTTGTTCGCTTCTCACCTCAACACTCATCTTCCTCTATACATCACGAGGTTTCTGACCCAGGGGGCTCGGCTGCGACTGGCCTCCCGGTCTCCTATATGCCTTTCCACCACTGCCTCTGATTCCGGCTGTAATCCACAAGATCATCTCCGAGGGGGCGGAGGTGATCCTAGTGTGCCTCATTGGGCCCGAAGGCAATGGTTCGTGGACCTCGTCGCACTCTCCATTTTGCCACCTTGGAGAATTCCCTCGTGGAGGATCTCTCTCAGCCAGGGGGTCATACTACACCCGGAGCTGCAATGGCTCCAATTGACCGCCTGGCACTTGAAGGGGTCCTCCTGAGGCGGCAGGCCTTTTCAGAGAGGGTCATTCGGACCGTCCAAGCCGACAAGAAGCAGTCCACCATCTGGATCTACAATCACACCTGGCAGGTATTTTCTCTCTGGTGCTCTGCGCGCAACATTAACCCTGTTTCAGCTTCTTTTCTACAGGTGATGGAGTTCCTTCAGGACACCGTCAAACATCACGTAACTGCCCTCTCCACGGTTCTGTCGGGCAGGGAAGGGGAGTCCCTCGCCCTTCATCCTGTCATCCTTGGATTCCTCTGGGGTGCCAGTAACCTTCACCCCCCCCAGTCATTCACCGTTATCCCACTTGAGATTTACCTAAGGTATTGCGGGCGCTTATGGAGCCTCCCTTCGAGCCTCTGAGAACGGCAAGTCTACGCCATCTCACCCTTAAGGTCATCTTCCTGGTCGCGATCACATCAGCATGGCGCATTTCCAAACTGTCGGCCGTCTCAGTGAGGGCCCACCTCTGTATATTCCATTCAGACAAAGTAATCTTACGTTTGGATCCTTCCTTTATTCACAAGCTAAACTCCTGTTTCCATCGAGCCCAGGAGGTCATCTTGCCTAACTTTTGTCCTTGGTCTTCCCATGCCTTGGAAAAGAAGTGGCACACCCTGGATGTGTGGCGAGCCCTTGAGATATATATCTCCCGCACTGTGCTTTCCAAGAAGACTGAGGCTCTCTTTGTTTCATTTCAACCTACTTCACTGGGCACCAAGCTGCCCTCTTCCACTGTAGGTCGCTGGATCAGGGCGTGCATTGCCCGAGCTTATGAGACCAAGGCACTGCCACCACCTAGGCTTATCACGGGGCATTCCACTCATAGCGCAGCGACCACCACTGCTTGGGCCACATAAGCCTCCCTTGAAGAAGTTTGCCGGGCATCCACCTGGACCACTCCTTCGCCTTTCATTAGGCATTATAAACTTGACGTCTTTGCCTTGGTGGAGGCATCCTTCAGGAGGAGGGTCCTTCAACAGGTTTACTTGGCCGAGGGTGCTCCAGGCCCTTCGGTTTCCCGCACGTAGAATTGCAGGCTTGGGTATGTCCCATTCCTGAACCACTCTGCAGCAGGCTAGGAGAAAGGCCATTGGTCTTACCTAAATGCCGTTTCTCTCCAGCTGCAAAGTGGTTCAGCCCCACCCTTACTCACTGGGGCCTGGAGCCGGGGCTTACTAATGCTCTGGTCTAGATTCTCTTTAAAGTCTTTCATCTCCGAAAATGGGGGCCTGACGGAGAGATGTGGAAGCGTGGCCACAAAGTTATGACAGTCCTGGCAGATCAGACTGTATTAACCCATTCCTGAACCACTCTGCAGCCGGAGAGAAACGGCATTTAGGTAAGACCAACGCCCCATCTCTCCCTTTTAGGGAGGGAGAGATGGGGTGTTGGTCTTACATTAGTTGATCATGATTTTATGAATCAGTGTTTAGCTGTATGGTTCAGTTTTAACTAGGTGTAATAAGATTTTCAAAATTTATTTTTGAGTCTTAGATTTGCCCTAAAGGGATAGTTGCTCTCCAAATGATTGTGGATAAATCAGTTAATATATATAATATTCAGGTCAGTATCTGAATTGTTTATTCAGAAATAGCCTGACTAGGTGGCTCAGTGGCTAAGACACTGAGCTTGTCGATCAGAAAGGTTGGCAGTTTGGTGGTTCGAATCCTAGTACAGGTATCCTGCATGAGCAGGGGTAGGACTAGATGACCTCTAAGGTCCCTTCCAACTCTGTTACTGTTACCAAATAGCGTCCTTTACACTTCCTATGTTGCACCTGATTATTTGAGGGCCAGCATACTATCTGGCAGAGTCAGCATGCTCCAGGTCCCACTCATTAAAAATGTCACCTAATGGGTTCCAGAAAGCAGGCCTCCCCTGTTATGGCTCCTGCCCCCTAGAACGTCATTCCTCCCAAGATTTCTGCAACCTCCACCAGAGCTTGTTTAAGCAAATCCTTAAAACCTGATTCTATTTACTACCTTATAATGGATGGTAGATTCCTCGGGTAGATTGATTTTGTGATGCTGCTTAAAACAGTATTTCCAACTTGTTGTCCTCTAGAAATCTTGGAATTCTTGGAGTTTTGTAAGCTAGCCAAGTATACTACAAGCTACTGTGTTGGTCAGTTGAAATAGAAGGATTGAACTTGAAGTTAAGAATATCAAAAGTATTCTGTCTTATAAAGATACTGATAGGGTAGTTGACTTGAGAAAGTCTACATTTAAAACTGTTATGTTGTTTACATCATAATGGATTAATTCCTTGTTTTGCAGAATATTAACATATAAGACTCAGTTTTGCGGGGAATAGTTTGATTAAATCTCATTGAAGTTTTGGGGATTTAAGAATCCTAACTGTATAAAATTGTAATGATAACTTAATAATCCTAAAATGGCAAAAGAGAGTATAAAAACCAAGATTTATTTTGGGATAACATCAATTAGTGAAGTTTAGCTAGATTAAATATGTTAAAAGTCCTTGGGGAAAAAAGACAAAAGCAGCATATAGATCTTTATGTAATAACCATATCGCAAGCATGTTTATGAACATTTACTACTAACAGAGGCTCATCATCTTCTCTTGGAAAAATATAACCCAAGATGATAATGATGAAGATGAGGGTGATAAGTGATTATGATGTTATCCATTCAGTCAAGTCTGTTTCTTGGCCAGGTCTCCCCATATCTTGTGCTATTTCTTTTGAGTTTTTCTATTCTCTGGCTAGTGTCAGCTTTGATGGGGTCCAGCAACTTTTGACGACCTGATTTCCTTTTACCGCTAATTCTTCCAAACATATTTCTTTCTCCAGTGAATTCCTCCACACGATAGTTTTGTGATTTTTGCCTTCTAGTAACATGTCTTATATTATGTACTCCAGTACTGGCTTGTTAGTAGCCTTTGTAGTTATCTTTGCTATCCAAGGAATAATCCAATGAATTGATGCATTGTGGCTGGATTATATTAGGATCTGAGGAAGACTGTTTTATGACCAAAGACACCCTATGGTATCTGAATACTATGTGCCTGTGTTAGAACAGATCACTTTCTTGTTCATATTATAATTCAACTTTTGATAAGTGATCCTTAAACTAATGCCAGAATTTTGATTTCTGAGACACAGGATGATGGATCTACAGCAGCCATTTCCAATAGCTTTAGTTTATTCGGAGTAATAAAAAGTATTGTTTATTTACTGTTATGATTATAGCTTCTGTTCTTGGAATCATTTTCATTTTAAGAATGTCTAAAAGCCTGTATTAAATTTATCACACTGAGTCAAAGGTTGTCTGGCAACCTTTTTTTTTTTTTTTGCTCAAAGTCTTACATTGCTTTTACAAGCAATTGTAATAACAGGAGAATTAACAGTTTAGAATTGCATAACAGGAGAAGCTAAACAGGGCATACTTTAGCCCTGTCAGATCATTGTGATTTATAAAAGTTGGCTTAAAGTTTACTATCTTATATGGGTCCAAGCAATAAGCTCTGGTAAAATAATGGGAACTGGTTTAGACTGAAATAGAAGTCTTTAGTCTAAATATGATAACAGATTATCTTCAGTTCAGTTCAGTTTCCTGCCCTCATTCAGGTGTATTTAGCATTTAAAGATAGAAAGGATACATCCAACTATAATTATATCCAATTGCAGCAGTAAAAGTAGTTCCAGCAATATTAAACAAAAAGTATATTACTTTCATTTTCAATAATCTGCTTCTCTCCGGTACAAAACTTACAAACAGAAAATCAAATGGCCTCTGATACGAAATTGAAAAGGTATATTGAAGGAATTCAGTTTAAATACATTAATGAATACATTAATTAAATACATTAATTAAATACATTAATGAGGACCCAGTTGTGGGGGCAATAAGCTGACTTTGTATAAATATACAAAAGGATGAAGGCTATTGCTGAGCACATTGTAAGCCGCCCTGAGTCTTCGGAGAAGGGCGGCATATAAATCAAATTAAAAAAAAAAAAACATCTAGCCAGAATGACTATTGCTGTATCTTTATAGTTGAATAAAATATATTGCTAGTACAGTCTATGAATATAAATAAAACATATGTTATTATGCTCCATTTAATGACAACTTTTATTCCTCCAGAGGGAACATGAGATTGGTTGGGGAATGGTAACTGATTCTAGCATAAAAAACGTTAGTGTTAGAGGTCTGAATTTAATTTCAGAGCAGAGAAAGATGAAGTCTATAACAAGCATTTTGTAAGTATCATATCAATGCATATTTCAGGAAACGTAATGCAGCAAAAATGTTAGGAATGTGGCTGTTGAAAGTTGAATGTCAACTGAGAACATTTCTAAGCACTGTAAATGTATATCTTGCCAGCAAATTCAGTGACTCATAGTGGGTGGCAAACTTTTCTGTATTTGTAAAGATAAGTAAATAGTACTTTGAATTATGTCATGTAAAAAAGAAGAATTGATGGTACACAACTAAGTTTCTTAATTCTGGGTTTCTTCTCCTCAGAATTTTTTGTTGTTACATCTGTATGAGTTCAGCAGACCAGCTACTTTCATTTGGCTGAAATTGAGTGCTATGCTTAGTAATGCAGTGAAATGTTAATATTTAGGTAAAATTATATCAAATCTCTTTGTGCATCAGATTTATGACTATAAATATTGATCACATCATAAGACATCTCTATAAGTTATCTGAGAAATACATATGGGGATTTCTATACAAATAGTTTTTGGTTAACAATCACATGATGTGCTTTATGACTGCATTGTTTAGTGATGACATTCCAGTCTAAATTACCATTGTTAAGCATGGACCACCTGTAATATAGGTAGTCATCACTTACTGACCACTTATTCAATGACCAAAGTTATGGTAGCGCTGAAGAAGGAGACTTGCAGTAGGGTCTCAAAGTTGTATCCATCACAGCAACATGATTTTGATAGATGCGCTTAGTAACCAGTGCACATTTATAATGATTGCAGCATCTTCTGGTCATGTGATTACCATTTGTGACCTTCACAGCCAGAGAAGCTGACAAGTGATGTGACATCGCATTTAATGATTAAAGTGAATTCACTTAATGACTATAGCAGAACTGATTTTATAAGTCACCATGATCACATAGAATAGAATAGAATAGAATTCTTTATTGGCCAAGTGTGATTGGACACACAAAGATCACATGCTGTTTACATTATGATTGCATTGCTTAATGATGGATTTGCTGATCCCAATTGTAGTTGGTAAATGAGAACTGCCTTAATTGCTTTTGTGGGAATGCACTCCAATTATGGATAAATATTATCATGCAAAAAATGTATTACACTCTATTATACCTTCTAAAGGAAAATGGAACAGGTATTTGCCACAGCAACGATCCAGTTAGTTCAAATGTGTGCAGTGTAAATATAAATGTGTAAATATGTCAGTAGTGGTTCAGACAGAACCACTGGGAGATGTCAAGAATTAAATGTGAGATTTTTGAATGTAAAATATTCTGCTGTTGGAAGTATCATAGCTTAACAGCAGATGGAATCACATTTGATGTTTTGTTGTATGAATTCCATACAGTTAGTCCTCAACTTATAATCACAATTGGGACCAAAACTTTTGTGCCTAAGCAAAGACTGTTGTTAAGCACATCTTGCCCAATTTTTCTTGATACTTTTTGCATTGATTTTTAATCAAATTGCTGCAGTTGTGAAGTGAATCATGCGGTCATTAAGCAAATCTGGCTTCCTGCATTGACTTTGCTTATCAGATGTTAGCTGGGAAAGTTGCGAATGATGATCTCATGGACTTGGGACACTGCAGCCATTGTAAATACATTCTGGTTGCCAAGCAACCAAATATTGACCACTGGATCATGGGAATGCTGTGATAGTCATAAGTGTGAGGATTGGTTGTAAGTCACTTTTTTCAGTGCTTGTATTAACTTTGAACAGTTGCTAAACAAATGGTTGTAAAGATTATCTGTATTGTTAATGTGCATGTTACTTGATTTTATGCACTTCTGTTTGTCACAACTGTGAGGCCCAGGAGGGTAGTATGGCTGTATCTGGTCATTGTCACTCATTTAGCACCACCCAGGAAACGTGTAGCTTAAGGAAAGCTTAAGGATGTAGTGACTGTTGCTCCCAAAGTTACATTCAATTGGTCTTCTCTGTGTCACCTACAAATTTTTAGAAAGACTTGTGTTAAACAGAATAACCCTAGCAGTAGAATCTGTAATCCAAATAGAACAAGCTGGATTTTGCCCCAGACGTGATTGTAACAAAGAGGTCCTTGCACTAACTTATTACCTGGAGAATGGATTTCAAAGGAAAATGAAAAATGTCTCTGTTTTTCTCTTTTCTCTTGGCAGCCTATCTGGACAGGAGGTTTTCTCTTGAAACTAATCAAGGTTATACCTTGTTGTAATACAATTGCCTTGTTTGACAGTATGTTGAGTAACAGATTATGTCAGATTTTCACAGAATTCAATAGAAGCAGATACCATAAATTGAATAATGGACTACTACAAAGATCGATGCTATCCCCTGCTCTTTTTAACTTGTACATCCATGACCTGCCTGAATCTGTTTCTCGGAAATTTAACTGTGCCGATGATACCAATCTCACAGCCCAAAGAATCAACTTCAGTGATGTATAGGACATCCTCTCTCACTATCTCTAGAAGCTGGATGATTACTTCAAAAAATGGTGCCTCTAATCAAGCCTAACAAAATCAGAAGTAGCCACATTCCACCTTAGCAACAGGTATGCAAATTACCAGCCTTCAGTGAAGTTCCAGAACCATATTATACAGTGTACTGGAAAGATCACTAACTTTCCAACAATACCTGAAAAAAACAGCTGCAAAATTGAAAAGCCGCAATGGGCCTTCCCCACCCTCCTCACGCCCTCCGGAGGCAGGAAACAGCCTGTTTCCCTATTTCTTGTGGGCCCAGAAGGCCCGAAAATCAGTTGGCCAGCATGCACATGCATGCCAGAGCTGAGCTCGCGTGCCCACCAATATGCCTCCGTATACCACCTGTGGCATGCGGGCCATAGGTTGCCATCACGGGCATTTAGTGTGGGTGATTGCAGTCAAAATAACATTCCTTTCTCAGAGACTCAAAGACGCCTTGCCGTGGCACCTGGGATCGGATGACTGGGAGGTATCTCCCAGGGGTGAAATCCAGCAGGTTCTGACAGGTTCTGGAGAACCGGTAGTGGAAATTTTGAGTAGTTTGGAGAACTCTGCCTGGCCCCAGAGTGGGGTGGGAATAGAGATTTTGCAATCTCCTTCCCCCCAGGAATGGGGAGGGAATGGAGATTTTGCAGTATCCTTCCCCTGGAATGGGGTGGGAATGGAGATTTTGCAGTATCCTTCCCCTGCCACGCCTACCAAGCCACGCCCACCAAGCCACACTATGCCCAGCAAGCCATACCAACAGAACCAATAGTAAAAAAAATTGGATTTCACCACTGATATCTCCTGTTTGGATGGTGGATGATTGGACCATGTGATGGACATGTCGGTACTGGGCAGGGACTTGAGCTTTCATTTGCGTGGGGAAAATCTGGAAACTTTCAGATTTGGGTTTTCCCATCTGTGCCAATATGACATCTCTAATAAAATGTAACTGAGGAAATTCAAGCCTCAGAGTTTTCTTTCATTGGGGGTGTTACTTGGAACTCTGACAAAATGGTCATAAGTCACTTTTTTCAGTGCTGTTGTAACTTTAAATGGTCACTAAGCGAACTGTTGTAAATTGAGGACTACCTGTAATTCCATCCATCATTGTGTGAGATATGAAAACATACAGTCATAATCATTAATATAAGGTCTTAAAACTAATATTTGAGCACAATAGAACAACAGTATGCATGCGTTTATTTACCCAATATTTGATTATTGAATTGATGAGTTTATATAAGTTATATAAGTAAACATAAGGAATTTCTTTTTTACTCTGTCCTTATAATTAATTTCATGTATCTATCCTTTTCCCCACTCACATATTTATTAAAATTCTTTACATTAGTGTAGCTTGTTCCATTAGCAGCATTCCCTGGTTGGTTGGCTGGCTGGTTGGGGCCCCTGAAATTGGAAGAGGAAGGCCCTGGAGAAGATTTCTGGGAAATGTAATCCACAGCAGGGAGAGAAAAATGAGAGGTCTGGGGAGTAGGAGGACAGATTGGAGCATCTGAGGGAAAAAAGGATCCGAGAGAGAAATCGAAAAGATGAAGCTGCCACGAGGAAAAGAGGCTGCACTCCTTCGGAAAGAGACAGAGCCATCCCAAGGAAGAGAGGACATGGCTGCCACAAAATGAAGACTCCATTGGCCTCTGACTTGGCCGGCAGAGGATATGTTTATGAGGCAACAGGATTGGTGAGGGACCATTTGACCTAAAAGGACAGTCTTTGGGACACTGCTTACCATATAGATGTAATACTTTACATTATTGTGCTGTTTAATTTGATCTTTATGGCCAGTATTTTTACTTGAAGCCAATAACTTCTTCCAAGATGTGTTGGTGTACCTGGGCCAGGTTGGGCTGGTCACCTGGGAAAGGATAGAAGAACCCTATTGCTAGTGGACCTTTCAGGGGAAGCATTATATTAACATCTTCTAATAAAACACCTTTTTTATCACCCTGTAATCCCTTAATTTGGGGTAGAGTTGGGGGCAACTGGATGGAGCTAGCATTTATTGGTGGGATGCCCTTCATGAGGCCTAAATGGAGTTCTCAGGAGATATTTTTTCTTTGCGCCTTGGAAGAGAAACATCTGCTGCTACCTAGGATTGAATTCTTAACCTTCTGAGTGGGAGACGAGCATCTTCACCAGTAGGCCATTGGTGTTCCACTCATATTAGTATCTTCAAATGTAAGTCTCAAACTATAGTAAAATATGAATTTTAATTGAATGAAACACATTTAATTTTCCATGAAATAAATTTATTACAAATATCAAAACCACAACTTTTAAAGTATGAAGATAGTGACCTCTTAATGACTGAAGGTTTTTAGTGGGCTACTTATATTTCTGCCACATATATTTTAGAATTCATTAGTGTGCACTTCTGAATGCATAGGTTCACCTTGAATTTTAATGAGTCATAACCCTTTGTAGCCAGATAAAATCAATTTGTTTGCTTTCAGGTAAAAATATAGATGCTCTTACAGAGAAGGATTGCCATTTGAAATGCTAACCTTATGTAGGAATCCACTTAAAGAAAATGAGGTAATAGTCCGTTTCACTTTTTTTCTCCATGCCTTCTTTTTTATCTGTACTATTTTCATTTTTGATAAAACTAAAGGAATGTAAACTATATTTAAAGTGTTAAAGATGAAATGGTAATTTATGGTTTTATGGTGGTTCAGGTTTATTTAAAATCCTTTATCCGTTCATTTTTAAGCCATTTTCATCTATTTGGGCTTTACTTGAAATTGATTTACCATAACCATTTGCAAAACGATGACACATATATAAATGCAAATATAAAACTTGCTATTTTAGACCTTAGCCAAGGAATGATAACGAATCATTTCTTGGTGTAGAAAGAGACAACTCTAATGTGATTTACTGATTCCTTTGGCCAATATTAATCCGATTGAAGGTAAAAGACTGGCGTGTATAAAGTTAATAAATTGGTATGGACTGCATTCTCAGAGTCTGCAATCTAGAGAAATCTGGGACGTATGCCTGTCTGGGGGCAGGGTACCAACTTTTTCTTTCTTGGCAGTCTATTGAGACTAATGGAATGCTGCTCTGGGGGGGCTCCCTGACCTTTGAGTAGCTTTAATTGGGGCCACTGAATTCCATTAAAGGGAGAAGCTAAAAAGCTTCCTTATCCACATGCTTCTTTGAAACTTTGCCACACTATTTCAGCAGTAAGTAGCATTCATTCTACTCTTTATTACACATCCTTTGCATAACAACAAATATTGCTGTCAGATTGTAAGGTATTTTGGTCTGTAAATATTGTTCTAGAAATTTCACCAGTGGTGATAAATTAGCACAAGGCCATTTCCATCAAGAAAAAAGGGAGTTCAGTTTGTTTGTAGTTATGGATCTTATTCAACTAGTGTAAAACGTAATGAAGGAAATGGATGGAATACCTCTTTATAGAAAACAATAATTTCCTATAATTTCAGGATAGAGAAGCAAATAGGGTCATCTATGTAATAAAATATAGAACAATTTACTTCTGGTTAATTTGTTTAAGTAAGAAAGATAAAACATCACTAGGATTCTAAAACCTTGGAGTCCTAGTGGACAATCATTTAAATATGAGCCAGCAGTGTGCTGCAGCTGCCAAAAAAGCCAATGCAGTTCTAGGCTGCATTATCGGAAGGATAGAATCAAGATCATGTGAAGTGTTAATACCATTTTATAATGCCTTGGTAAGACCACACTTGGAATACTGCATCTGGTATTTTTTACAGCACAATGTAAAAAAGATGTTGACACTCTAGAAACAGTACAGAGAAGAGCAACCAAGATGATTAGGGGACTGGAGTCTAAAATATATAAAGAATTGAGTATGTCTAGTTTAATGAAAAGAAAGACTAGAGGTGACATGATAGCAGTATTACAATATCTAAGGGGTTGCCACAAAGAAGAGGGAGTCAAGTAGTGGTGGGATTCAGCCGGTTCTCTTCGGATTGCGCGAACTGATAGTGGCAACTGCGGGAGGCTCTGCCCACCCGCCCGGACGTAATGCGTGACTACTGCACATTTACAGAGGTGGCGCGTGCACTCACATTTGCGAACAGGTAGGGAAGGTAAGTGAATCCCACCTCTGGAGTCAAGCTATTTCCTGCCAGAACAGGGGGTTGGACTAGGAAGATCTTCAAGGTCCCTTCCAACTCTGTTATTCTGGTGTTGTGCTAAAATTTGGTATTGTGACATTAAATACTTAAACCACCAATTAAATCTAAATTACTCACTCTATTAGTTACCTTAATTGAACATTGTTTATGTATAGTTTTAACTATTGCTAAGATTCTCAATTTGGGCTGGAAGTACTTTGGGGAGATGGAGTAAGTTAACTGATAGATCCATCTTTAATTTGTAATATTAATCTTAAAATATATTAGAGACTGAGTAATTTGAAACTTAGATGGGTTTCTGTGATCTAAAGAAATGCAGCAAAGCTTGAACCCCCTACTTTCTAGTTGTGTAAAGTTTAAAGGTTTTTATTTAATTTTTTATTCAACTATATATTATTTCATGTTATTATAATGTCATAATATTTATAAGATTCTGTGCAGAGCACTTTGGACAGCAACTATTTTCCAGGGATTTTGATCATTCACAGCATTTTCAGCATCGTTTCAATAATCTTAAAATCTTCCTTAAGTGTTGGCACCATGTTTTCTGAGACTGGCCTCATTTTCTCTTTCTCCAGGAGGTATGCAAGGTAATGCAATTTTTGGATGCCAGTCTTTAGGTAAGATATAGCCAGTAAGCTGCCTGAGACATTCATTCACAGTTTTCGCTTCATGAGTGAATATGGTCATGATATGAGATGTGGAGGATTCTTCTCAAGCAGCCTTGCTGGAAAAATTTAACCATTTAATCATCTTGGTTATTACAATGCAGGGAGGTT
This sequence comes from Pantherophis guttatus, assembly GCF_059756535.1. Classification (NCBI taxonomy): domain Eukaryota; kingdom Metazoa; phylum Chordata; class Lepidosauria; order Squamata; family Colubridae; genus Pantherophis; species Pantherophis guttatus. Next base: position 62,889,253 of record NC_142070.1, on the reverse strand, counting down.
AAAGAACATCGGTGGTGCAGCGGACTAAAGTGCTGTTAAGTGCTAGCACTTAGCTGCCAGCTGCCTGCAATTAGTGCAAGTTCAAATCTCATCAGGCTCAAGGTTGACTCAGCCTTCCATCCTTTCGAGGTAGGTAAATTGAGGACCCGGATTGTGGGGGCAATAAGCCAACTTTGTATAGAACAACACCGCTTGTGTGTATGTGTGTGAAAGCCCTAATAAGCAGGTATATACAAAAAAGTATGCAGACTATTGCTATAATGTATTGTAAGCCATCCTGAGTCTACGGAGAAGGGCGGCATATAAATTGGACTAATAAATAAATAAATAATAAATAAATAAACTTGGTTTGCAATGAGTTTAAAAATCCTATATCATAAAATTCTGTATAGAATTTATCATTCTATATAGACACATATGGTGCTGTTATTTCCTATAATGACTGCCCGGCTGATTTGAGCTGAACAGCATTAGTATACTCTGAGATCCTTCAAATAATCAATGCCATTTATCAGGATGAAGGAAGCATGCTTCTCTGTTGTAGTGTCTACTCTCTAGAATGAGGTTCTGGGCTGGTGTTGTAGTGTCTACTCTCTAGAATGAGGTTCTGGGCTTTATGGAGAGAGCCATAAAGTTCTGACTGGGTGTCAGAGATGGATGGGATATGTTTTGGGTTGTTTGCCAGGTTCTTTGTTCGTTTGTTTTTGTTGCATCTTTTCTGTTATCATCTTATTTTATTATGCTCTGCGTGTTGTGAATCATCTGTCCAGAGTCACCTTGCAATTGAGCAACACCAAATAGAAATAAATAAATAAATTATAATTTGGATCTGATTCTCTGTAAAGAACTGTTCAGGAGAATTGTGATTTAAAGACACTTGGAAATATAGTGAGATTTTCCAAGATAATTGCATTTTTGTGAATGCAAAGTGCTTAGTAAAACTATTTACTTTGAAATTTACTAATATAGTATGTATCCAGACGTTTATTAATATAGTATGTGTCCAAATATTGTTTGATCCTGAAGATACGCATAATTATGTTAGTGTTTTATAATCCTTTCCTGAGCAAGATACTAATGATTATGGAATAGGTGCTGAAATCCTCTTTTCAGTTAGGTAATTGAATACTGTCACAATTGCCTTATGGGATGTTCTGTGCTGGATGAGGGACAGAACATACTATGCAACCTTACTGATTCTTACAGACTTCTCAGTAGCTTTCAGTTCCATCATCCTTGACATTCTTATAGAGAAAATATATTAATTAGATTAAACATTACATTATTTTGATAGTTCATTTAAAATTTTAAGAGGTATTTGTTTTTCCCCCCAAGTAATTTTATTAAGAAGTATAAATAAACTATAAAAGTCCATACATTTACAAAAAATAGAAACAGAAAAATAAAAAAGAATAAAAGGGTGTGATACAGAAAAAAGGGAAAACAGAAAGATAAGGAAGTAACATCCCCATTCAACCCAGCAGGTAAAAACAATTTTAATAATTTATCACGGTATCTAAATAATTTCACTTCTCTACATAGCTCATCTCTTATATAAGGTAAATTTATTTTATTTTATTTTATTTATTTTATTTCAAATTTATATACCGCACCTTCTCTCAAAAGACTCAGGGCGGTGTACAGCCAGATAAAAACATACAATACAAACATTAAAAAACAATTAAAAGGGTATATATTAATTTGGCCCCAGTTTAAGATAACAAACCAATTAAAAATTAAAAATATGTTAAAAAATATGTTAAGCCAGCCAAAATATGATCCAAATGCTATGTCAATCAATCTTTGTCAGCAAAAGTCCAGTAAGGCAACCAGATTGATTTTTTAAAATTATTCCTTAAACCCTTCAAAAAGAGTATCAGAGTTGATTTGCTTTCATCTGTGTTTCAAAGTGAAAATCCTCCAGAACTTTAATAGATTTATTTTGTTTCAATAAGTAAAATTTATCCTTTTGTTTGTAATTTTTAGAAAAGGTCCTCCCAAATCTTAGCAGAGCTCTTTTGTCCAGACAGAAGAAAAAAATATATCAATTTCCTGATTTAATATCTCCCGGCCAGGTAAGATGTGGTTTGTTATTTGTTCATCTCCTTAGGGGAATGAGTCATTCATCAGATCCATTTGTATTAAGTTTAAATCCCCCTTCAAATTAATTTCATAGACATCCATTGCAGCTTGTTCTTGATTTACAACAGTATTAGAAAATGCTCTGTCAATTTTATTAAGCATTTGATCCATTCTGTCCAAAAAATGTGACTCAAAAGTATTCGGTTGACTGAAAATTTTGCAGTAAGGATTTTTGCTCCATTTTCTTTAACCTTCGATTCTACTGTCCAGCCTTATGATCCCTTTATCACAACAAACAAATAAACAAAAGCAATATCCATTTACCCATGAGAAATTTCTCCTAAATAATTCAAAATTATAATTCTAAATCCCTCTGGCCCTTAATCCATTATTAATTTTCCAAAACCTGTATACTGAGCACCCTTTTGCTGCATAGTACAAAAATCATATATATACATTATTGTCTTTTAAGGAGGTGGAAATTTACCTGATGAAAAGTAAAGTAAAACCTTGCCAGTCCAAAAGGTCTTAATCTCTCTATTAAGTGAAAAATAAAAATTTTAAAAATGATTAAGATATAAGGCTAGATTGAATTTAATATATGTAAAGGATGCTTTGCAAGTGTAAGCTTGATATAGTTCCAACTTTCAGCCACTACACTCATAAACTGACCATAAAAATGGCAATTTCCATGGTCTACTCTACTCAGGGCTGTCTGGAATCATGTGGGTAATGCCAATGATCTCTCCAGGGGCCATTCTCCTCACTCTCTTGCTAGCCAGTGAAATCTAGCGAAATGTCATTTCGCTATGGCAGTTACAGAAATCTCAAAAATTTGAAATTTGTACTCAATTGCAAATCAAGTAGAGCCTTTGAGATTCTATAAGATTGCTTTTTAAATTACTTATGTGACCTTTTTCAATGAATGCAGGGGTGTGCTGATAGCATAAAATTGCAGTTCTATTTTTTATCAAATCCAAGTGAAGAAATGGAAGAGCTTAATCAGTATTTTGCTGACAAACTAAAACTCAGTATAGGAGGAATAGAGGTACTGTTAATAGGTGTTAATTCAGCATTTTTTGAAGGTGCTTCCAAGGGACCAGTTCATGGCTTTGGCTAGCTGGCAAATACAGCTGTGGCAATAGAAATGTGAGTTCTTCTGTATCTTTGAGATTCCCTTTCTTAGTTCAGTATAGGTGCACCATTCACTACTTTACAGAGACAGAAATAACAAGAGTTAAGAAATGCATGTCATAACTTCTCATGGAGATTACTGCAATGCACTGTAGAAATAGATACTCTTGAAAGATGGGCTGGGTTCAGAAATTTTACCACAATATGATACGTAGAACACTAATTGAAACTGGATGTTACTGGATGATCAATATTGTATACAGATAGTTCTCATTGATCGTGGGTCCGGTGGTCATCTTCCATGGGGTATGCTCTTCTGATGATGACGGATCGGGTCTGCTAGCTGAGAAGCTCCTCCCTTCCTGTAGCCTCCCAGCTTTCAGACTCGATCCGATTTGGATCAAGTCACGGTTTGAGCTGCTCCTGAAATTTGGCAGTTTTTCTAGCCTTTAATTGGATTTTTTCTAAATTGGTTCCTGCCTTCCTGCCTGTTTACCCCCTGGGGGGTGGGAAAGTTTCCCAGCGAGCAAGGTTTCGTCCCAAGGCCGCTGAAGACCGCTTGCGGTGGGATAGGCTCCCATTAGGTAGAGCCTTCCCTAACAGCGAGAAGGGCTCTCTCCCTATGCCGCTGTAGCAGCCCTTCGGCAGGAATTAGGTGATCGTTTCCTCCGCTGCCGCATTGGCTTCAGAAGGGGCGGGGAAAGTCGGAGCCTTCTCTGCTCCGCTGGGCTGCATTGCGCCGGAAGGCGCAGGAGCTGTGAGCCTTCCTTCGGGGGCAGGATCGCCTCTGTTTCCACCAGCTCGCCTTTCAGCTCCTTTGGGACCGCGGGCAGGGCGGTTCGGCTGCGTAGAGCAGCAGCGTTTCGGCGCCTCCTGGTCTTTCTCCCACGTGCCTGGAGGGATTTAGAAGAAAAAGCAGCAGAGCTTCGGAGGTTTGGAGCACAGCGCAGGCGGCTGTAAGTTTCTCCCTGCGGGGGGGGGTTTGTTTAAAGGATCTAACCTCCCCTCCTTGCCCTAATTGCCTTTTCTTCGGCAGACGGCTGTGGCAACCCTTGCTAGGCCACTCCGGGGATTCCTCTCCTCGTGGCGGCCGCCATTTTGGCTCTCCTGCTCCCTCCGCCATTTTGCATTCTGCATGGTCTGGGCCCTTCTTCACGATGGCATCCACCAGGCAGTCCAAGCCCAAAAGACAGGGCACTTCCATTGACCAGCCTGGAACTTCAGCTGAGGTCCCTATTAAAAAGACAAAGAAATCCTCCTCCAAATCTTCAGAGTCTAGATCAAGGGAGGAGGTGAGGCTGCACCAGGCCATTGAACGTTCAATACAAAAGGCCCTCAAGGAGGCCTCCATTAAGGAATCTGATGTTTCAACCTCTATCCCTGCTCGGGCCTCCTCTCCTGTGAGACCTGAATCCATCCCTCAGGCCCAGCCTCCAGCCTTATCCCCGGATGGGGATGGGACTTGTGTGCAGCCACAGCAACAAGTTAATGAATCCCTTTTGGAAATCAGGAAGAAGGGTCCCCTAGGGCTCAATCTCCTGGGGTGCCCAGGGCTTCTCCTACTCCAGCCCTGCAGAGTACGGGTGACCAGGTTCAAGAGGGGCCTGTAATTTCCCCAGATTTGGTGGCTTACATCCATCAGACCATACAACAGGGTATTCAGGCTGACAGGCAGCACAGAACAGCCTCATGGGTCTCTGACTCACCTTCTCACATAGATGTGGAAGGTTCCTGTCTCATGTCAGATAGGGCTCAACCTTCCGCCAGAGCTCATTCATCAGCTTCTTCTGTCCAAGGTTCTCTCGCTGGTGAGGATGTGAAGGACGCTGAGTTGTCTGACGATGATGACTTATCCCCAGACCAACCTTCTTTCATAGGTCTATTCAAACCACAAATGTTCAGATCTTTATTGCATAAAGCTAAGATGATGACTGGTTTAGGGACACCCTGCCCTAATCCTGCAGGGGAGGGGACTTCTTCTTCTGTACCTCTGTTTGAGGAACCTCTCATTGAGACCGAAGAGATCCCAGGGCCCAAGTTGTTCAGGGATGTTCTCACTAAGCAATGGCTTGCTCCTGCATCGGGGCCTAGACCCAATACACTGGACAAGCGCATATATAATATGGCCCCGGAGTTTTCTTCCCTTCTACAGGTGCCCTCGGTTGATGCTCCTGTTGCCGCCCTTTCGGCCTCATCGTATACTGCGGGCCCTCCAGAGGAGAACCTCTGGCCGGAGGAACGCCGTCTGGAGCACGTATTGGTCAAGTCTCACCAGGCGTCTGCATGGGCAGTCAGATCTACAATGGCAGCTTCTTTCTTCAACCGGGCCTCCATTCTTTGGCTCAAGCAGCTGCAAGAACGTCTTCCAGTGTCTGACTCACGCTCCCATCAGGACATTAACAAGGTACTGGCGGCATTAGAATTTTCGGCCGATGCCACTTTGAATTCATCCAGGTTCACGGCTAAGGCCCTGGGGGCGATTATCACGGCCCGTAGGCTCACCTGGCTCAGGCAATGGCAGGCAGACGCCAAGTCTAAGTGGCGTTTGGCGTCATCCCCGTTTGAAGGCTCCCTCTTATTCGGGGCTCCACTGGAACCTCTCTTAGCAGAATCCAGGGATAAACGTAAATACTTACCGACCATGTCTCGTAGATCGGGCCAAAGATTCCCCTCCTCCTCCTCCTCCTCCTCCTTTCGTCCCTTTCGAGGGCCAGAAGGAAATTCTTACCCTCGCCAAGGTCAGAGGTCCTTCCCATCTAGACAATTCCGCCCCTCCGAGCGTCAAGGGTTCCAATCTCAGCGGGGCCAATTCAAACGCTCCTTCCATGGGGATCGTGGGCGCTCTGCCCGCAGATCCCACTGACGGTTCATCAAGCCTTCCCATCGGAGGCCGCCTGGCCCTGTTTGTCAGCCAATGGGAGGCCACGTCCTCGGACGTCTGGGTCAGGGAGACGGTCAGGGTGGGCCTCTCCCTCGAATTTCTCTCCACCCCCCCGACCCGATTTCTCAAATGCCCCTTCTCTCGGGATCAGGATCGCCGGCTCCTAATGGTATTGGCCATTCAACATCTACTCGAAATTCAGGCCATCGAACCGGTTCCTCAGGAGCTGCACGGACAAGGCTTTTACTCCTGCCTGTTCATCATTCAGAAGTCGGGGGGGTTGGAGGACAATTCTAGACCTCAAATCCCTGAACCGACGGGTCGTCTACCGTCGGTTCAAAATGCAGTCCCTCAGCTCCATCTTGGAGGGTATCAGGCCCGGGGACCTCCTTTCGTCAATAGACCTGACAGAGGCTTACCTCCACATCCCCATCCACGCGGATTTCAGGCAGTTCCTTCGCTTCTGTTATGCGGGTCGTCATTATCAATATCGAGCCCTTCCATTCGGCCTATCCTCGGCGCCCCGAGTTTTCACAAAAATCATGGCCGCGCTAGTGGGCTACCTCCGGACTCTTCCAGTAAGGATCCAGGCCTATCTGGACGATCTCCTCATCCAGTCGACTTCGGAGGATCTAGCATGCCAGGACTTGGAAACCACCCTCCGGGTCCTGGAGAGCCATGGGTTTTCCGTCAACATGGCCAAGAGCCATTTGATACCCACGACTCGCATACAGCACCTGGGGGCCATCATCGATTCAGTGGAGGGCAGGGTTTATCTTTCCCCAGACCGCCTGTCCAGCCTGCGGTCATTGGTTAGGTCAGTGTCGTCAGGAAGACCAGTCTCCCTGGCATCCCTGTCCAAGCTCCTGGGAAAGATGGTCTCCTGCATCGGGATCATTCCTTGGGCGCGTCTCCACTGCAGGGATCTGCAGTGGTTTCTGCTCCCGTACCAAAAGCGTCAACTAGGGACTTCCGACCTCAAGGTCCTCCTTCCCCACAAGGTTCTCCTCTCCCTTCAGTGGTGGTCTTCAGCAGCAGTCCTCAAGGGGAGGGAGTACAGGGTTTCCCAATACCTCATTCTGACAACAGATGCCAGTCTTCTGGGCTGGGGGGCTCACCTGTCCTCGTCCATGGCCCAGGGGCGTTGGTCCCAGTCCGACTTGACACACAATATAAACTGGTTGGAACTTCGGGCCATCCATCTGGCTCTCCGGGTCTTCCAGCATCGGATGTCAGACAAACACGTACTGGTACGGACAGACAATGTAGCCGCCAAGGCTCATGTAAACCGCCTGGGGGGGACCTGATCTCGCCACCTCATGGAGGAGGCCAAGAGTCTGGGAGCCTGGGCGGAGACTCACCTGAGGTCCCTCCGGGCAACCCACATATCGGGAGTGACAAACACCCAGGCGGACTGGCTCAGCCGGGAGTCAGTGGACCAGGGGGAGTGGGCACTCGACCCGGACCTGTTTCGGATGATCACCGACTGCCTGGGCCTCCCTGTGGTGGACCTGTTCGCCACTCGGGCCAATCGCCAGACAGAGAGGTTCTTCTCTCGCTACCCGGAACTGGGGGCAGAGGCCGTGGATGCAATTCACAGCGACTGGCCGGCCGACCTCCTCTATGCCTTTCCGCCTCTGCCTCTCATTCCCAAAGTCATCAGAAAGATGCTGTTCCTCCGGGCGGAGCTCCTGCTGATTGCTCCGTTCTGGCCCCGTCGGCCATGATTTGCGGACTCCAAGTCCTGTCCGTCCGGCATCCCTGGCGTCTTCCTCACGACAAAGTGATTCTTCGTCAAGGGCCGCTGCTCCACCCTGATCCGGCATGGCTTCAGCTAACCGCCTAGTGATTGAGCGGAGCTTGCTGAAGGCGGCCAGGGTTCCTTCTCGTGTCACCAGCACCATTCAAGCGGCCCGACGCCCTTCAACGACATGAATTTACGACTCCACCTGGCGCTCCTTTGCGTCATGGTGCAACCGTCACTCCATTGTCCCTACGGCAGCCTCCACGGTGCAGGTACTGGTGTTCCTACAGGACAGCTTTGAGGCGGGCCTGGCCCCTAACACGCTCCGCTGACAGGTCTCCGCCCTGTCCACCATTTTGTGTTGTGGTTCCAAACGCCCCCTCTCGAGCCGTTCCCTTATCCGCCTCTTCCTCAGGGGGGCTTCTAACCTTCGCCCGGGGACTATCCACAGATACCCTTCCTGGGATTTGCCCTTAGTGCTAGATGCCCTTACTAGGGCTCCCTTCGAGCCCCTAAGGTCAGTGGGCCTACGTTTCCTGTCTTATAAGGTCTCCTTTCTACTGTCCATAACTTCGGCCAGGCGAATTTCAGAGTTGGCGGCCCTCTCCATCAGGGCTGATCTCTGTGTTTTTCATCCTGACCGGATGGTGCTTAGGTTGGACCCCACGTTCCTCCTTAAGATGAATTCCCCTTACCACAGGGCACAGGAACTAGTCCTTCCGAATTTTTGTCCACGTCCCAGCCGGCCCTTAGAACGAGCCTGGCATTCCCTGGACGTGAGGAGAGCCCTTCGGATCTACATCCGTCGGACATCTGACTTCAGGAGATTGGAATCCCTTCTGGTCTCCTTCCAGCCATCCAGTATGGGCCAAAAAGTCTCATCCATTACGATGGGGCGTTGGATTAGGGCCACCATAGCCACAGCATGTGGGTCCCAGGTGTTGCCAGTTCCACCCAGGATCACGGCCCACTCCACCCGCAGTGCGGCCACTTCGGCTGCCTGGGCCACCCAAGCTTCCTTGGAGGAAATTGCCGGGCTGCGGCCTGGTCGTCCACGACCCCTTTCATTAGACATTATCGCCTAGACCAGTTCGCATCTGCAGATGCGGCATTTGGGCGTAGGGTACTCCAACAGGTCCTCCAGCGGACCACCTCATCGGCCAGGGCAAGTCCCTCCCTATAGTTACAGGCTTTGGTATGTCCCATGGAAGATGACCACCGGACCCACGATCAATGAGAATGGGCTTTGTCTTACCTGAAAGCCCTTTCTGATTGTGGTGGGTCTGGTGGTCAGCCCCGCCCTGTTTATGCCCAGGGCCGATTCGGCGGGGTCCTGGTGTCCTGTTTCCTTTCTTGCAGCTCACCGTGTAGGTCTGCTACAAATCGTATCGCATCAGAAAGCTGGGAGGCTACAGGAAGGGAGGAGCTTCTCAGCTAGCAGACCCGATCCGTCATCATCGGAAGAGCATACCCCATGGAAGATGACCACCGGACCCACCACAATCAGAAAGGGCTTTCAGGTAAGATAAAGCCCATTTTCATTTAGCAATCACAGTTAGGATCAGCAGCTCAACTAACTGTTAAGGGAAGCAATTGCTGCAACTGTTAACAATCTTCAGCTTTCCTTTGCTTTACAAACCTGCAAAGGACTATTTGAGTTCCTGTAGGAGATGACCAGACTGAACACTGTTCCGTTGGTTAGATTAATATCAAATGCTGGGGAAATCAGGAGATTCAGGCAGTTAAAATGAATATAAAGATTTACTGCAAGCTTTATGTTCTCTACAAGAATCTGACCAACTGGTGGTTAAGGGAAATGAGCAGGAGATATAAGAGGCATTCAAGGTGGGCTTGACTTAGATCTCTTGCGGTAGTGCAGGGATTCGTGATTTATGACACGTTTGACTCCTCCCTTGGGCTCAGACTGGTCATCTCCTACATTTTCCTTTTTTTAAACTATACTTAGCGGTTTCCCTACTATAGGAAATACTATCATGAGAAAGTTTCGTTTTATACCTTTTCTGCTGTCTTTTTGTAGTTAAGCAAGGTATTTAATTTCATGTAATTTTGCTGATTTAGAATATCACAAGTAATTCTATTTCTGGTATTTTTAATCTGTGCTGGTTTTAACTGTTATTTAATGTATCATCCACAATTCCTAATATATGTTAATAAACTTTACCAATATTATAAAATATCATTTTATGACATTTGATCTTGTCCATACTTCTCATCTTTTGGCTTGTTAATCCCTTTATTATTGGGTAATGTATCTTTACATTATTATTTTATTGACATTATTTCATTATATTAAAATTGGAGGCACTGGTACAGGCAGTTGCCAGCAGTCAAAAATTGATTCAAAGGTACAAGAAAGTATATTAGTTTTTATCTTTTATTAATCATGTAGCACGATTACCCTTCTCTTTGAAATATTATAAAATGAAAGACCATATTTTGATAAATTAATGAACCAGTTAGGCTGAAGCAATTTGTTTATCTAATGAAGTCTGGCTCTGAGATTAAAAATGTCTGAAACCGTGTCTCATTGACATCATCAAGGGTAAACAAGAATATTAGTTGATGGAAAAATAAACTGACCAAAGGCCTCCATGAGAAGCTTTAAGGATTAGTTTTAGAAAGAAGTGGAGATTTATAACTCAAAATGTTCTGAAAGTAGCTGGAAGTGATTAATTGGAAAATCCTGTAGGTATTAGTTTTGGTTTTTTTAATTAAATATTATTTTAAAGACATTCAAGAATAAGAAGGAAATAGTGAGAAATGTCTATATTTCGGTTTCATGTTTGATATGTGGTAGGAAAAATAAGGAACTTTGACATGGTTTTCAGCTTATTAAAGAGAGAAGTGAGATAATTATTTCAGATATAAATAATTTATAGCTGATACTGGCATCATAATATGATATTTGTTTATAATATGTTTCCTGTTTTTATGGTATGCATTTTTGTTTTGTAAAATAAAAAGTAATATGATTTTTTGTTTAGAAGAAAACTGTTGTTAAGTTTCTGACCAAAGGAAGCAATTGTAGATGCTGGGAAAGAATGGATGCAATGAGATCATATAAATTAGCAGGGAAGAAGGGAATGGACAGAATATTTTTAAATGGTTTGAATACTGAATTAAGTTTCACTGCTTTGTCCCATCAGAAAGCTCCTATACGGTATTTCAGTATTAACTGGCTGTATTATTATGAACTATTTGCAGGTTGTTGAAAAGGCATAATAAACAGGTTGCTTTTTATTAATTGAAATAATTTACATTGGCTGCCAATTACTTAGAAGAAAAAATCCATTAAAACAATAAATAATAATAACAGGCAGCCTGACTTAAATCAACATTGATATTATTGATGAATCTGCTTATGCTGCATTGATTCAAATATCATGGAGTTAAAGTTGTACAAAATGGAGTAAAAGGTACAGTGGAGCATACCTATATATTATTCATGCTTAGTTTCCCGTTTATCTCAACTAAGAAGCCCTTGTTCAATTCTCCAGTTCTGTAGAACAAGCACTCTACTCCTAGACATTCTGGCCATTATCTATTCTGCTTCTCCTTCTTAGGAAGGGACTTTTCAAAATTTCTCAATCTCTGCAGATGTCTATCTATAGTTGTTTCTTTTCTTACTATAATCTACCTCATTTTTTCACCTTCACTGAGAATGAAATGCAACAGATTGTCAGAATCTGGAATTTTGAATTAACGAACTATCTTTTGCACAACATGGTTGGAGGTTATGTTGAAAAAACAAATAGCTTCTAGGACACTATTAGACAGAAATTATAACAGATAGAGATTGCACAATGTCTTCAAGATGTGGTCTAGTGCTTTAGAAATAGCTTCTGGGATCAAAAGGATGTTGTTTGATTCAACATGGTCTCTGAATGAGAAAATGGTTTAGAAAATCCTCAAATTTATATTTAGTCTACATGTGAATTTAGTTTAACTGTATTTTATATTTTAATTATAATAAGTTATAATTAATTAAATAAAATATAATTAAATATTATTATATTTAAGTATAATAATAATATAAAATAAAGATAAGATAGGGAAGGAGGTCCCAAAGGTGCTTTTTCAAAAGGCAACTGGACTTTCTGGATTTTCTTTGCAGACGTTTTGCTTCTCATCCAAGAAGCTTCTTCAGCTCTGACTGAATGGTGGGCAATGAAAGGATTTATATTGGTTGTCTACAATGGAAGCAATGATACATCCAAATACCACAGACCTAGATAAAATGGTGAGATACGCAGATTTATTAGACACAAAAGGAGAATTAAAATCAATATAAGATTTGAAAAAAAAAACAAGGAATAAATTTGGAATGGTGGCATTCTAAGGAATAAATTTGGAATGGTAAATATTTACAAATCAAAATTAGATTTAAAAAAGATAAGGAACAATTTGGCATAAACAGGAAATAATTGGAATTAGATAAATTAATATTAGGATCGGGAAGAAAAATGATTACAAATATCTATAATTACTTATTAGGGTACAAATTGGAAGAAGAAACAGTAAAGAAAACGATAAGTTGGGCTAGGAATTTCGGACAAAGCATAGAATTGGATAAATGGGAAAAATTGTGGGAGAAAAATTATAAATAGACCATGGCAGTATCATACAAACAAAACAGCTATAAAATGTATAAAAAGCAAGACTGGCAAAAATGTACCCCAGTGTTGGAGATATGGTCACAAACTAGGGACATACTAGCACATGTGGTCGATATGCCCAAAGGTGAGGAAATTTTGGTATAAAATTAAAGGGTGGTTGGAAGAGATTATACTCCAAAAGATAGATTTTAAATCAGAGATGTTTCTCCTAGGAATGATTGATAGAAAAATGGAAAAAAGTCTCTATTATATTATATTGCATATTCTAACGGTGGTCAGAATTACTCTAGCGCAACTGTGGAAGTCGACCAATACACCATCGGAAGAAACAATAATAAAGAAAATACTCGAATGTGTCAAAATGGATAAATTAACAATGGAAATCAAAGAAAGAGAAGACTCGAATTATTATAAAGTGTGGAATAGTTTTTAAAAATGGTTGGAAAACAGAAATCAAATTAAGAAATAAGAATATAAAGTGAAATTTGATATTAACATACTGGATATAAATATAAATAATGATCCTGCTAACAAAACAGTTAATTATTAATATTTAAAAATAAAGAGAAGCGGGAGGATAAAAGCTAAGAGTAAAGACAAAAGTTGATGCAGAAAGTTGTAAAATTGTACATATCTGTTGGTAGTATTGTATTTTAACGTCTGATGTGCGTGTGTTTTTGTTTTCTGTTTTTGTCTCTTGATTTCTTTTGCTATTGTGTGTTTGATTTTAAAATGTAAAATACTCAATAAAAATTTAAAAAAAGAAAGAAAGAAAGGATTTATACTCCTTGATCTTGGATCAAGATCAAAACACAGGAATTGGAAGCATTCACCAAACATATCAACACTCCTGTGGATAGATACATCAAATTCACAGAGAAAGATGTTAAGGAAAATAATCTAGCCTTCCTGGACAGTATACTGTATTTTTCGGACTATAGGACGCACTGGTGTATAAGACGCACTGAGATTTCAAAGAGATAAATAAGAAAAAAAAGTTTTTGCTCTCCCTGGCCCTCAGGAGCACTCTGCAGGCCTCCCAAACCCTCCCAAAATGGGCCTGTTTTTCACCCGTTTTTGCAAAAAATGAGGCGCGCAGAGGGTTTGGGACGCTTGCAGAGTGCTCCTAGGGGCTGAGGGAGGGCAAATACACCCCATTTTTGCAAAAATTGGATGAAAAATGGGCCTGTTTTTTGCAAAAATGGAACGAGCGGGGCAGGGCTTGGGAGGCCAAAAAATGGTTGTATTCAGTATATAAGACACACCAACATTTCCACCCTCTTAGTGTTTACAAACAAGGCCTGAAACTATGAGTCTTGCAGCACCACGGCAGTTGTTTGTCCTTACGAATAACAGTAGAGGCTCTGCAACATTCATCTTGAATGTTGTTGGCCAAAATGGAACTTCTGAGGGGTGGATCCGCCCCTCAGAAACCCCATTTGGGCGTCCAGAGGCCTTCCCTGGCCTGTTGCAGGCTGAAATGGAGCTGAGCGGCAAATCCGGCCCTCCGATACTCCGTTTGGCCCTCTGCGGGCCTCCCCTGGCCCATTCCAACTTGAGGACTACCTGTACAGTCCATTCAACAGTTCTAAGAAGCTCCACCCATTTGCACTACTCAAGTGAACCTGATGATACAGTTAAACCTCCAGGTGGCCTTAACAACTCACTAAAAATGCAAATGACCAGTTATCTGAGCTGAATAATCTTCTTGGATGAGAAGCAAAATGTCTTCAAAGAAAAATCAGAAAACCATCGTGCCTATCGCGCAGGCATGATGTGAACTGGTAGTAAAGGTAAGTAGAACCCACCCCTACATGAGGTGCTGTTTTGGAAAACAACCAAAAGGCTGCCTTTTGGGGCAACCTCAGCCACCACATCCCAATGAATAATTTGCTAAGATGGTAGGGGCTTTCAGTTAAAGTAGAAGTGGATCTGCTTTTTTGTTTTTGACAACTTCTTATCCCACCCTATACATTAGGGCATAGGATTATTTTCCTCATTTCTGTTACTAATATGAAGAGAAATGCTATGTTGGACAGGCAGTTTAAAGCAGTTTATGTGGCAAAGCAGCTTCGACTGTATCAGAAGGAAATTATGATTCAACACACTTTTTAAGCACTGTATATAGCAATTTTGTCCACCATTGGCAGACATGGGAGGAACTCTATTTCAGTAATGCCATATAAAGAGGCAAAGGCTGTGTTCTGAGGATATGTCCTTAATGAATGCTAGTGAAGTTCTAGCTACACTGGGGTGGGGAGCATGAATGAGGCATCACTGAAGTAACAAGCAAGTTAATAATAAATTTCTCTCCATTAAAATCAATGGGAATTACATGGAAACAATCTAAAATCTACCAAGCTACGTAACAAACCAGCTTATTACAACATACTCCATATGGAATAACTTTTTGAAAACTGTCAAGGTTTTTCATTTGATCTCTCTTAGAAAGTCGATCATAGTGCTTCCATGTTCTTCTTGAACTTAATTCAAAACGACAATTTTAATCTTTTAAGAAAAGTTATTTGAAGAATCAAATGCTTCACAGCTAGCCTTCCCAGTTAATTCCCACTTCTGAAACAAACCACCTAATACATGAGTCATGACTTCTTGGGCTGAAGTGGTTCAATTGGAATAGAGTTACATACAGTTGCTGTGTGTCCTGTATGTGGAAACATTTACTGTCTCTTTTAATTTTGGTTTATTAACAGATAGCTGTCTTCTAACATCAAAGTATAAAATTAACATTTTAATATGGAAATGCAGACATATTTTATAATTTTGCTTTTTTGTGGTCTTAAATAATTTTTAATGGTAATGTTTATAATATATGGCTTTATGTCAACAAATTCAAATTATAACTTTATTGGGCTTGTGAACATTTCAGGAAAAAAGTTCATTTGCTTTGAAAAAAAAGATATGCCTAGAAATTTGTTTGAATGAAACAAAATCTTTCTGCTATAGTTTCAGGCAATTCTTTACAGCCTCTTGTCATTCAGGACATTATAATCTGTTCACAGGCTGTACATATGATACCCTAAGAGGTTTTAACAACAGGAACTACAGGCCATTTCAATCACTATAAAAATAATTCTGAAAAGCAGTTGTCACATACTTAGTTTAGGTTCTAAAATATTAGAATTATAAAAGTTTGTGAAACTCCAAATTTCTTTCATTGTTTTCCGATTCTTTATAGTATGTAATATAAATTTAAAAAGTTTAAGAAATATAATTTTGTAATTTTACTTCATAAATTCAGATATGATTGTCACACATAGACAATAGCAGCAACTTACTTTAAAGTGAAATAAATATGCATTGACTAAATTTTGAAATTGCAATAGTATTTGAAATTACCTTGTGTATCCGAATAGAACCCGTTTCTCTTTATTTACTTACTTATCTTCCCTTTGTTTATATAGTTTACTGTATGCCATTTGTAGAGTTTGTAAGATATGATTCTTTTCTTGACAATGGTATTCCAGATATTATAAAGCATTGCATCTGGTACAAATTATTAAGCTATTTCAGGCATATAGTTGTGAACTGATTTCTTTCATTCTATTTTATTACTTTTCATGGGTTAATTTTGCCCTTCATCTTGTACTTGTAACTGAACTAAGAGTTTTATGAAAAATCAATCAATCAATTAATTAATTAATTAATTAATTAATTAATTTCTATCAACTTTCAGGGCATTACCCTTTTTGAGGGTCATTTTGGAGTGCCTCTGTTTTGTCTGCATAGGTAATTAAATTTAAAACAAACAGAATTAAAATGTGTAAATTAAAAATGTATTATTGCATATTTTTCAAAATTGATTGCAAAAAATTTGAATACTGTATGTTTATTAATAATGAGATTTCATATTCCTTAAAAGACTTAGCAAATCTCTCTCTCTTTCTGACATATGCATACTGTAGAACAGCATCAACCGCTTCTGAGGCAGTCTAAACTTCCTAAGTTAACACAGGAAGAAATTTCTTTGTTGTGCCTTTTTGATGATGGTTCTAATGCTAGGTTTCCATTTCAAATTCTGGGAGATTAAGAACCTCAAAACTTGAAGGATTCTACTGTGGATATTGTACTGTTGAATACAGTAAGAGATGGTAGAATAGGAGGGCTCTTTCTAAAATCCACTCTCATCTCTACAGTTTTAGCTCCAGATTGTTCCGGCTACACTGCAGGGCCAGTTGTTTAACCTCCCATCAGAAGCAGCAGCAGCAGCATCTTTTTAATTTTGCACAGCTGAGCAGAGTTGAATTTGATAGAAAACCATAAGGAGATAACATGGCTGCAGGTTAGTTTGAGAAGTAGAGAAAATTGCAGTGGAGCATCATGTCAGTTATTAATGCCAAGAAAATTAAATGAACATGTGCACCAAGTCACCAGGAACTGAGCTTGGGTTTGTTCATCTGTAAACCAATCTTGCTAAGAGAATATTTCAGAATTTTATTCAGAGATTCACAATCAATGTAGATAGAATTTGAGACATTTCACAATCAAGAAAAACACCTTAATTTTCAGCAGGACAAATACTATAGAAGGCAGCTTAAAGCCTATAGCCTTTATGATGGCAAACCTATGGCATACATGCCCAAAGTGGCACATGAAGCCATGTCGCCCAGCACGTGCGGCCTTGCCTGTTTTTCTTCCTGTTTTCTGGCGCGCATGCATGTGTGACAATCAGCTGTCCTTCGTGCATGTGGCAGTGCCAAAAACCGGTGTGTGCATGTGCGTTGGCCTGCTGATTTTCAGGTGTGCATGCATGCCAGAACCCGGAAGTTCAGCTTTTCTGGAGCATGAGCTGTTCACGTGCGCAGCAGTGTCTAAAACTGGTGTGCGCATGCGTGCCAGACAGGTGATTGTCGAGCGTACATGCGTGTTAGAACCCGGAAGTTTGGCTTTTCCGGAGCGTGGCCCTGACAAGTGAGCGAGTGTGCGACCTTTTTGCGTGACCTTTTCGGCACTCAGTGCTGAAAAGGTTTGCCATCACTGGCCTATAGAATGAGTACTAGTTCAGGTTTGGGAAGATCACTCTATTAATGTGCTATCCCGCTCACTTGCACACACCATAATGATGGTTTAATAGGTTTATTAATGTTTCCCAGCAATTCCCTTCCCCCAAAACCCAGAACTGTCCCAATAAGTCGAGCCAAAAACAGACCAATGCTAGTCCATAGGCATAGAGCAATGACCAACGAGTCCGCAAGGTACTTGAAAATTTCCCAATCTAGACAAATCCACCAGGAAAAAATAAATCCACAACACAAGAAAATTCACAATATAAGAAAAGTTCAGAGTTCACAAGGCACAATCCAAAATCAAAGCACTCTGTCAATCCAAAGCAAGGCAGGAATCATATCGACCAGGAAACACACAGCTAGGAAAGAAACATATCATTCCCAGCATTGTCTCCATCTGTCTGCTTGCTAAATAGCCAGCTTCTGGTGCAGTCCATCAAGAGGGATGAGGATGCGTCCTCATGAGTAATCGGACTGACCTTTGTTGCTCCTGCTGCGTTTTCTCTGCCGTACATGTTCTCGGATCAGATGCAGAAGGAAGTTCTTCCTCCTCATCGCTAACTGGCTGCAGCTGTGTGTTTTTGCCACCTGAAGTCTCAGGGATGTCCCTCTCAACTGGCTGCTCAGACCTATTGACCAACCCCCATCCTGACGAGCCTGGGACTGGTTCATCATCCTCTGAATTGACATCTGGAGAAGTATTTGGGGACGCATCTGGTGACGTCATCACAATTAGTTTCTTTTATCTACTAAAATATAGACAGAATTTTACCACCTCCTTCTGTGTATCTTATATTAAAACTCTTATTACTGAAGAAAGACTTTTAGCATTCTAAACATATCCTTCATTGTGGATTTTGTTGTTGGTGTACCTAAAATTTATTGATGGAAATAAAAATATTTAAAATACAAAAATATTATGTAGCTATATGCCATGCTGTTTTTGTAGCGTGCTACTTCTGTTTCTCACTTCCCAGATCATTGAAACAGGAATAAAACAGAAGTCTGTTTTATTGGTCAGACTCGTTAAGTAAACCAATGATATTTGAACAGTACCTGTGTTTCATCTCATTAAATAATCTTTTGCATGTTATTGTGGAAGGCTGTTGTTAAAACTACTGTAAAGAAAAAAGGTAAAGATTTCCTCTGTCGAGGAATGTCTGACACTAGGGGGCGATCCTCATCTGTTTCCTAGCAGAAGGAGCTATCATTGTCCATTTTTAGACATTTTTGTTGTCATGTGGCTGGCATGACTGTATGCCAAGGAAAACGGAATACAGATAGTTCTTAATTTATGATCACAACTGAGCCCAAAATTTACGTTGCTAAATGAGAAATTTGTTAAGTGAGTTTTGCCCCATTTTATGACTCTTCTTGCCACATTTGTTAAGTGAATCATTGTAGTTGTTAAATTAGTAATGTGGTTAAGAGAGTCTGGTTTCCCCTTTGACTTTGCTTGTCAGAAGGTTGCAAAAGAGGATCATGTGATCCTGGGCACTGCAGCCATCATAAATATGAGTCACTTGCCAAGTGTCTGAATTTTGATCACATGACCATGGGGATGCAAATGGTCATAAGTGTGAAAAATAGTCATAAGTCACTTTTTCCAGTGATGCTGTAACTTTGAACGGTCACTAAATGAACTGATGTAAGTAAAGAAGTACCCATACTGTTACCTTACTGTTACCTTCCAAAGGGGTACCTATTTATCTAATTGCATTTGCATGGTTTCAAACTGCTAGGTAGGTGGGAGCTGAGGCAAGGACTCACCCTGCCATGCAGTGCTTGGGTCTCAAACTGCCAACCTTCTGGTCGACCAGCTCAGCATCTTAACCTCTGTAATGTAGAAATCATTCATGTGTCTAATAACAAAGCTGTACACATAATTACTTGTTTAAGAAAGTGGTACACAGTAGAAAAGTAACTATAGTTGTGATGCATGTCAACTATAGGAAATGCTGGTGTTATTGGTAGTGCAAAATCTAGTTGCTGAATAGTTAGGAAATTGAAACCAATTCAGCGGCAAATCTGCCTTTCCTTTGGTTGCTTTGTAAAAGTTGAAAAAATCCCATATGTTTTTTTCTTTTTAAATATTATTTAATTTAGATGATGGATAAAAATATGTTACATAACAAAGCATCATTCTGGTGGGCTACAAAAGGTTGCTGGGAGAAAAAGGCATAGAGGCTGGAAGTTTAATAAAGCTCTATATAGGAAAAGTAGAATTGTTTCATTCAGCAGTTCTTTTTCTCTGCAACCAGAACTTCCTACAAGTACACAAAATAAGGAATAGGCTAATAAAGAAAAGAAGAAAAAAGTGAAAATGGAAGTTCATGCATAACATTTTATTTATGTATTATGCCTTTTTTATCAATTTACCAATGTAAATTGATGTACAATGAAATTGTTCTTTTCATAACAATGTTTTATCATGATTCTCTATTAGGAACTGTTCAAGGATGCAGAAAATTACGAATTAAAGGCACTTGGGAAGGGTGTTTTTGGAACCAGACTATCTTCTGAAACATATTTATTTATATCCTGCTTTAGCAACTGTTCAGGATGGTTAACAAAATTTTAAAAGTACAGAATATTAAAAATTCAAAAGCAAAATTAATTGTAGCATAAAATGAAAACAAATTGCAGTTGAATTTTACAATGCTTTTTACTGTTCAATTTGCTTTAATGATACAAGTTTCCAGACTTTTATCATTATTTATGTGTATTTATTTGCATTTCTGCAATACTTACTTCTACAGAAAGATTTCTGTTGGCATTTGTAATATTTGGTATTTATAATTCAAATGTACAACTGTTTCACTTCACAAGTGCTGCTGGGATATCAGGAATGGCTTTTAAAGAATTTATGCTGAGATCATTCATTAGAGAAGGGGAACTTTGTTCATGCTCTCAGGTGTTGCTGGGATCCCCTTTTAAATGCTTTATGTAACTCAGTTGGTTTTAATTCCTTTTACAACTGATGATTTTTTTTTTAAAGGGTGTCTATAAGAATGAAAATACTGTCTTATAAACTGATATTTTGTCACTAGCTGATAACCCACCGTTGCCCTGGTATTTATTTATCCCAATCCTATATTAGACAGGAAGAGCAACTTCATCCTGAGCCCTGATTTCGGCGAGAATTAAATTAGTTAAAAATGTTTTCCCTGTGCCCCCAGAAGCGTCAAGTAAAATGATACCACTTTGTTGTTTTGGTAGCTGATCCATGATCATTTGGTATGTTTTTTTCTGATCTTGATTTAGAAGTGGCTTCTTGTCCATGACATATGCACTAAGCTGTTCAATGCTGTAGTTCTTTTCTGGTATGTAATCTGTGTGAAGTATGTCGTGTTGGTCTCGTAGTGGTACAGGCAGGCCGAGTTGCAGTAATACTGCATCAGTAATACTGATCATGGCCATACATTTGTCCTCAAGAATAATCAAAGCGTTGTTGAAAATATCCGGACCAAATGTAATTTCTAACGTTGGATTTTCCCCCTTACCAGAGGGAGTCCCCTTGTGGAGTACTGTGAAGCTGTTATCATGGCAACTCCACTGTGCTGTACAATAGAAGCCATTTTAAGGCAGTCCAGTAGAAGCCATTTTAAGGTACAACGGGCTGTATCTTAACAAAACAGCCCCCTGAGGGATGTTAGGGATGTCTTACCCCCACAGTATTTGTTTTCAGAGAGTAAGTCAACTGTGTACTAAGTTTGGTTGAAATTGCTCGAGGCGTTCCAGAGTTATGCTGGCGGGCGCGCGCGCGCGCGCACACACACACACACATATATGGTAGCATCTACCTAAATTACATTACAAAGTAGTATTTTGGTATTTGGCTAATCACTAAGTATTTACTAGTCTTAATTAATCATTTATGTTGCGCATTACAAAACTATAAAATAAGAAATCACGTTTTTCAGATAAAGAATCTTTTTGCTAGGGAAAAATGAATCCATATTAGCCTAGAATCTATTATAATTTACTGGAACTGGGGCAGGGGTGAAATATAAAATTTGTTACTACCGGTTCTGTGGGCATGGCTTGGTGGGGGTGTGTGTGGTAATGTGACTGGGTGGGCGTGGCCAACTTTTTTTTTTTAAACTTTTCAAAGCATTTTTTCTAATGCTTTGAAAAGCCTCTAACGATCAGGCAACTCAGCTGGGATCGTCAGAGACTTTTCAAAGCATTTTTTTTACCACCTCTTTGGCCAAGAGGTTGCAGAAAAAAATGCTTTGAAAAGCCTCTAACGATCAGGCAACTCAGCTGGGATTGTCAGAGAGGCTTTTTAAAAAATGCCTCTCTGCCGATCAGGCAACTCAGCTGGGATCGTCAGAGACTTTTCAAAACATTTTTTTACCACCTCTTCGGCCAAGAGGTTGCAGAAAAAAATGCTTTGAAAAGCCTCTAACGATCCCAGCTGAGCCGCGCGATCATCAGAAGCTTTTTTTTTTAACTTTTAAAAGCATTTTTTCATCGGAAGAGGTTGTAGAAAAAATGCTTTTAAAAGTTAAAAAAAAAAAGCCTGTGATGATCATGCGGCTCAGCTGGGCATTGGGGGGGGGCTCAGGGATTTTTGCTACCGGTTCTCCGAACCACCCACCGCCATCGCTATCGGATCGGGCGATCTGGTCCGAACCGGGAGCATTTCACCCCTGAACTGGGGACAGAACAACCCATTGAAACTGAATATTTAATCTTCATAATATTTAAGATATTTGTACCGTATTTTCCGGCGTATAAGACGACTGGGCGTATAAGACGACCCCCAAATTTTCCTGTTAAAATATAGGGTTTGGGCTATACTCGCCGTATAAGACTACCCCTCTTCCAACGCACACCAAATAAAAATTAAAAAAACATCAACTGGCTCACCCACAGTGTAAAAGCAGCTGTGCTAGACCCAAAATGGCCCCTGCAACAAGCAGGAACCTCACACAGCCACAAAAAGCCACAAAAAACAACTTTCACACTTTACACACACACAACACAACACAACACAACTGGCTCATCCACAATGTAAAAGCAGCTGTGCTAGACCCAAAATGGCCCCTGCAACAAGCAGGAACCTCACACAGCCACAAAAAGCCCAAAAACCCAACTTTCACACTTTACACACACAAAATTCCACATACAGCTTTGTGAGATTTTGTGTGTTTGTGTAGTTAGAGTGAAACACTACAGAAACACACTAAATCTCAGAAAGCTGCACAAATATTATTTTATTTTATTTTATTTTTATTTTTATATGAAAGCTAAATTTAAAACTTCCTAAACTTTAAATGGCTAGGTCTAAAAAAGAACAACTAAAAAAAAAACCAATTAACTATTTTTTTTTTTAAAGATCCCAAAGGGGAAAAAAACTTACCCAATAGAACAGGGGTCTCCAACCTTGGCAACTTTAAGACTTGTAGACTTCAACTCCCAGAATTCCTCAGCCAGCTTTGTTTTGCTGGCTGAGGAATTCTGGGAGTTGAAGTCCACAACTCCCTGCCTGCTTGATTGCAGGCAGGGAGTTGCTTGCTGATGGAATGGATTCAGGCAAGAGAAGCAAGGCAAGCAGCTAAGGCAGTGGTTCTCAACCTTCCTAATGCCGCGACCCTTTAATACAGTTCCTCATGTTGTGGTGATCCCCAACAATAAAGTTATTCCTAAAACCATCAAAAATATGTGTTTTCCGATGGTCTTAGGCCAGGGGTCCCCAACCTTTTGGACCTCAGGGACCACCAACTTCATAATTTTAAATTTTGCGGACCACTAATACAAATCCAGTGCACCGCTTGCTGAAGCACCTGGACTCCCAGTACGGGATGGGGTCCTTCAGGCACTCTCCCTCCTGTCTGTCTCTTTCTCTTTGTCTCCCACTCTTTCTCTCTCATTCTCTCTTTCTCTCTCTCTCATTTTCGCTCTCTCTCTCTCCCTCTCTTTCTTTCTCTCCCACTCTTTCTCATTCTCTCTTTCTCTCTCCCCCTCTCTCATTCTCTTTCTCTCTCCCCCTCTCTCATTCTTTCTTTCCCCCACTCTTTCTCTCTCTCCCCCCTCATTCTCTTTCTCCCCCCTCTTTCTCATTTTCTCTCTCTCTCATTCTCTCTCTGATTCTTTGATTCTCTTTGATTCTCTGTCTCTTTCTCTGTCTCTCATTCTCTCTTTCTCTCTCTCTCTCTGATTCTCTCTGTCTCTGTCTCTTTCTCTCATTCTCTTTCATTCTGTCTTTCTCTCTCTTTCTCTCTTTGTCTCACTCTGATTCTCTCTCTCATTCTCTCTTTGATTCTCTTTGATTCTGTCTCTTTCTCTGTCTCTCATTCTCTCTCTCTCACTCTCTCTCTGATTCTCTCTCTCTCTGATTCTCTCTGTCTCTTTCTCTCATTCTCTTTCATTCTGTCTTTCTCTCTCTTTCGCTCTCTGTCTCACTCTGATTCTCTCTCTCTCATTCTCTCTGATTCTTTGATTCTCTTTGATTCTGTCTCTTTCTCTGTCTCTCATTCTCTCTCTCTCTGATTCTCTCTGTCTCTCTCTCATTCTCTCTTTCATTCTTTGTCTCTTTCTCTCTCTGTCTCATTCTGATTCTCTCTCTTTCTCTCTCATTCTCTCTCTCTCTCATCTCATGGGCCAGCCAGTGTCTTGGGGCTGAGAGGAAGTCAAGCATCTCCCTCAGAGACTGAGGGCTGAAAGAAGTGTGGGAGCGAAGCACTACTTGAACTTGTGCGGCATGAGCATTCGCCTTGGTATATTTGCGCCAGCCGATGGCCAAGGCAGCCCTCATCTGTCTGCTGAAAGTGCAGCATCAGGATTCTGCCTTGCTATATTTGCGGCGCAAGGCAGCCTTTGTTTCCTGCTGCTTGGGACTCAGAGTGGTAAATGGTGTCTGATCCGGAGAGCAGCTGGATTTTGCTCTCTAATCCGGATGCCAGATCGGCCCCCTGCAAACTCTCGTCTCTCAAGGAGCGCTCCCTGAAGCGGGGCTGGAAACTTTGGTTGGACTGCTTGAGAGAGGAGAGCTTGCAGGGGGGCGATTTGGTGTCTGCAATGGAGAGCGGCATCCGGCTTTTTCTCTCCGCTGTAAGAGCGCTGTAAGAGCGGCAGCCCTCATCTCCTAATGCTTGGGACTCGGACCGGTAAATGGTGACTGGTCCGGGGAGCAGCTGGATTTTGCAGTCCCAAGCATTAGGAGATGAGGGCTGCCACTCTTACAGCGCTCTTACAGCGGAGAGAAAAAGCAGGATGCCGCTCTCCATTGCAGACATCAGATCGCCCCCCTGCAAGCTTTCCTCTCTCAAGCAGTCCAACCAAAGTTTCCAGCCCCGCTTCAGGGAGCGCTCCTCGAGAGACGAGAGTTTGCAGAGGGCCGATTTGGCATCCGGATTAGAGAGCAAAATCCAGCTGCTCTCCGGATCAGACACCATTTACCACTCTGAGTCCCAGGCAACAGAAGAGGAGGGCTGCCTTGCGCCACTCCTGACACAAATATACCAAGGCGGAATGCTGTTGCCGTACAAATGAAAGTAGTGCTTCACTCCCACAGCTTCCAGCCATCGCAAACGCCGCTTCTTCCCGCTTCTGCCGCCCCCTCCCCCACCGCCACAACAGCACCATTCATTCCGGATGGCGAGGGCTGCGCTCGTTTTTCTGTATTGCACCACCTGCAAAACCCCTGTGAAAGGGTTGTTTGACCCCCAACCACTGAGCTAAGGTAAGCAAGCCGGAGGGGGAAAAGTTTTTCCCTTCTCCGTGGCTCTGGCGGTCCCAGCTGAATTGCCTGATTAGCAGGCAAAGCTGGGATCGTCAGAGCTTAGATCGCCAGAGCCATTTAAGGCTTGTCAGAGTCTTTCGGGCTGGTCTGCCTGGTTACAGGAGAACGACACCCGGCGTATAAGACGACCCCCGACTTTTGAGAAGATTTTCATGTGTTAAAAAGTCGTCTTATACGCCGGAAAATACGGTATTTAATTCCATTCTAGTTCATTTTGACATTTTTCAAAATCTGGAAAAGTTAGTATGATTCTTCGTATTATTCTGAAGTTATCATGGCAATTGTGCTCCAAAACCCTGATTTTGTACAAGATAAATACTGTAATTCATCTGTTATCTCAATTCTTTAGTGGAGCCTTCTCTAGAATGTTACTGTATGTTTTTTGAAAGAGCTGATTTTAGATATTTTGTATGCTGGAATTTGATCATCGGATATTTCTTATTTATTTTTGGTTTTGGCTACATTTAATATGCAAAATAAAAAAGATTTTTATTACATGACTTCCATTCCTTCTTTCCTTGATGCAGCTTACAAATGGATATTTGATCTTTATTATCTTTACCTGATTCAGATCTGAAACTTCAAAGCTATTAACTTCTTAGAACTATGATCACAATACAGGAAGAATAGAAATTTATACAGGAAACTAATACGTATATTCTTGGGCTTAAGGAAATTAATCTGTAAAACAGCACTGTTGGATTAATTAATGGTTTATTAGTCATGCATAAAGAACTTATACAATTGTTTATTTTCTCCGTATTGGTTTAAAAACTAATATGGAAATATATGCTTGTCCAATATTTTGATTTATTTCTTCCTAAATCTTACTCATTATGCACCAAAAGCTTGTAAGTAGTAAATAAACAAGCTATAGGGGAAACAAATAAGTTGTTAATATTCTCAAAGCTACTACCTACCTAATCTTGTATATATCATGAGTGTTATATGGTATGCTAGAAATGATTCAATCCAAATTTCTGCTCCAAGTTCCTTGTTTTGTTCTAACAGCTCTGGTTAGAGTTTAGAAGCTTCTCTGTTGAGGCCCATCTGAGATTCTGCTGGCTGATACAAATCTTTAGAACATGTTGCAAGTCCAGTTTGTATAGATAAACTGGTATAATCCCTTGTGAAAGAAACAGTTAACATTTGCCTAGTCTATTCATCTATCCTGGGCTTGAAGTAAATAGTTCATGCTTCTGCTACCATGAATTTATGTATATAGCTCTTGTTGTACCTAAATACTTGTACCCTCACATAGCAGGACACTTAAATTTATATCCTTAGACAAGTTAACCTTGAGGTGGTGACTGGCTGATATAATAATATTATCTATCTAGACTCTGGAGTGATTATATGTTCAGACACTGAAATTGAGACAGTTGTTCATATATTTCTGAAACATCCTATAATTACTGGTGAATTATGTTTACCTGGATGGATCCCAACAAGCAGTTCTGTGCTTCCTTATAAATGATAAAGGCAGTGAAATCTCTTTAAAAAGTCTGGCATTGCAATGGCAATCAGAAACAGTTGGGTCTAAACCTGTTTAGCTTCTTCTGTGCTTAGGCATAATCTTGGATATTTTTATTTTAATATTATCTTCTTTTTGATGCATGACTTTAAATTCTTTAATAAATTAAAATGAATAAGTCAATTTATTTGATAATGTTTCAGAATATTTATTTGTAGTTTACAGGACTCCCTTACATGATTCTGAAATCTTTTTAGTGGATATGATTGGAACAGATCATACCTAATACTCAAACAATCATGGATTTACCTAAATCAGACTGTAGAAGATTAAACATTATTGTGAAGATATCTACTTTGATTAAGCTACTTTTTCTAAAGAATGAAACTAAACAAAAGTAAAGCTAGAACATTACATCAAAGCTAAAGTTGAAAAGATCTTTGTGATCTTACCTAACATTTTTAAATGGAGAAGTTGGAAACAATGAGAAATGTTTAATCAATTTGTTTCCACTAACATAGATATATGATTCAAGTCAGCAGGTTTAATTATTTTATAGTACTGATTACTCATGTCAGGATAGATATCTTGTTTTTCAACAAGATAAGTCATTTATGGTTCTGACTTCTAAGATTTTATGTTATCATATACTTCTAAGATTTTACAATATGATCAAATACAGTTAGATAAAATAGCACTTCAGATAATTTTTATATCCTTATTTTTAAACTACATTCACATACTTTCTACATTAGGTTTGAAATTGTAGAAAGCTTTAAACATTCCTTACGTTGCAATAGATATTGTAATTCTGTATTGATTTTTTTAAATTGAACCTTATGGTTAGTGCCGGTATCTAAACAAGTCTAAATGTAGAAGCAAACATTTACCAGTTAGAATTAGTTAAGAGATTAACATTGTGATTTTCTTTTTAACATGGAATTATATCTCAACAGTTAAAAATGCTTTAAAAATGTAGGAAACAATAGAGAGTACAAGTACCAATACAAAATAATAATGCCTTTCCTCTCTGCATTAAGTCATTTTACTGGTCACCTTAAGCTATAATGACGTCCATATTTTTCAGTTTAATTTAGTCTAATGCCTATGCAAAGGTGATTTAGTAAAAAGTGTGTCTTAATATGCATACTTTACATTTCTTATGTTTTAGATTTTTTTGTCTACTGAACTAGATGATAAGATTTAAAAAATCAGTTTATTAAGAATTGCTTACTTATATCTTGTTTTATTTTATACTAAAAATAATTGTCCTAGGATAGATGATTTTTTAAAATTATGAATAAAACTAAAGGAAGAAAGTGGTTTTATTATGTATATTTGAAAGAATGCTATTCAAATAGCAGTGGGATGCATCAATACTTACAACTTACATTTGCAATAAGCTGTTTAATGCTGTCAGGGAATAGGCAAGACGGTTTTGCCAAACCAGGAATTTAATAAGTTATAATCCACACTTTGCATTGAATCAACATGATGAAGTAAACATAAAGAAATAGATTAGATTACGTAAATTCACTTAAACATCTGTCTGTCTACATTTTATTATCATTGAAGTTATATTGTGTAGGTGAAATTTGTTTATGATATATGTAAAGTTGTAACTGGATTTGTCCCTCAGGAGAATGAATTCCTCCCATACCAACAGTTTCTAAGTTTGTTCTGGGGATTTAAGAATACTTTGAATTGGGTTTCATGTTCTGAATGTGATATAGGAGTCAGAAAAGCAAAGGAAATTTTATTTACTCAAATGGAATTCATTTAGTGTTCTATTAATTTTTTAGATATGGCACATGTATTTATTTACAACCTGTGTTTCCCACTTTTTTTATTCCATTACACATCCCAAAACAGGAATGTGTAATATATATACTAAGCAAAAAGCAGTACCACTAAGCCTGAGAAACAGCAAACATGAACCTTGTCTCATCAGGATTAACCAATAGCATAGTGAAGTGTCTATTTAAAAAGAAAATTCTTCACCTATGAGCAAAGCACAGATAAGGGGCAAAATGACATAATCTTTTAAGGGACAAGGTGTTCCGCATATGTCATTATCTCAGTGGACTTGGTAGATTATCTTGGGCAAGTTTTCAATGTTTAGTTGGAAATGAACACATAGGATGACTTGTCAGTTCCCTTTTTCTGGAAAAAAATGGAACATTCCAATTAACCTTAGTTTCTTAGGACTTATTCTGCTAGGCTGCCTATAGGCCTAGTAATGGCAAAACCTTTGAGCTTGGTATGTCAAAAAAAATCAGAAAATGCCTAACTTTTGACGCTGGTGGCATGTCACACATGCACACATCCTTCAACAAGAGAAAAATAATTCTTATCTCTAACCACCCCTAGCATCATGGTTCCCAATCAAAAAGGTCAAGCTGTTCCCCAGCATCTGCCACATGCTGCTTACCTTCAGGTGGTCTTTCTTTTATCAGCCCCCTGAAGCATTCCCGAGCCTGCTTTCGGTCAGACAAGGCATTTGTTCTTGAAGCAGCTTTGGAGAATGCTTCTCTATGGCCTCTTCAGGCTCCAAAAATCATGCAAAAGCATACCTCTTGCGATTTTTAAAGGGTTTAGAGACCTGTGAGAGCATGTCCCTCTTCTGCAATTTCAAGAAGGTCTGGCGGCTAAATGAGAGCATATCCCATTCTTCCATGGCTTCCAAAAATCACACAAGAACAAGACAAACTTTCAAAGATAGTTACCATATTTTTCGGAGTATAAGATGCACCTTTTTACCCCCCCAAAAGAGGATGCAAATCTGGGTGCGTCTTATAGTCCGAATGTAGCCCCGCCCAGCCTCTGAAATGGAAGTTTCAGAGGCTGAAAAATCCTCTGAAATCTCCCTTTGAGAGGCTGAAAAAAAAGCCTCTCAAATGGACATTTCAGAGGCTGAAAAAAGCATCTGAAAACTGCCTTTGAGAGGCTGAAAAAAAAAGCCTCTTAAACGGAGATTTCAGGGGCTGAAAAAAAAAGGAAGGCGCAGAGCTCACAACCAACGAATCTGTTGCTAAAGTTCACCTTTGGGGACAGATAATTGGGGGTATTCCAGGAGACCGATCCACCCCCAATCAGCTTTTTAAAAATTTTCCTCTCCAAAAACTAAGGTGAGTCTTATACTCCAGTGTATATAGTCTTATAGTCCAAAAAATACCATATTTTCACTTTTTAGGATTGGTGAACATTGGCCTGTCACCCAAAATGTCATGTCCTGTCACCTTTGACATATATGTCATAGGTTTGCCATCACTGGTATGGGCCATCAACTATTTTTGATGCGAAGACTGGATTCCCACCAACCTATCTATCACAAAAGTTACTTTCACTATTTTCCTGCTGTAGGTAGTCCTCAAAAAGGAGACCATGAGTTCAATTCCCTTTAGCCATGAAAACCAGCTGGGCGACCTTGGGCCAATCACTCCCTCTCAGACCAACCCACCTTAAGGCTTGATGTTGTGGGGAAAATAGAAGGAGGAAGGTGTTTTTGATATGTTTGCTGCCTTGATTTATTTGTAAAAATAATAAAGATGGGATACAAATTAAATCAAATTAATAAAGAAACAGGGTTTTTCTTGCTGCTTTAGCCTTGGGGTACTGGAGCGAATGTGCCTAATGAAACAACGAGTATCAGGCAGGAGCTGGAGCTGTTCTTTAGGATCACAGAGGAATTTAAACTACACTGGTCTGTTTATTTGCTTAGATTTTTATCTTGGCTTTCCTGCAAGAGATCAAGATGGTTTACATAGAGATCTTCTTTAATTTTAACCCAACAACAGGTAAGTTAGCCTGAGAGAAAGTAACTGGCCCAAAGTCACCTACTAAGCTTCTGTGTCACAATATGGTATTGAACCCCAGTTTTTCCAGCTCTGATCCATAACATTAACCAGTACACATTAACTTTCCTCAGGCTGTCACAATCTTAATGTAGTCATTTAGCACGTTTTTAAAGAACACATCACAAATATAAATTCAGAGTCTTTGCTATCTTTTATTCATTTGTTGGAAAACAGTTCAGTAGTTCAGAATTGTAGAAGGTTCTGGCTTTATTTTTGACTCATTTCTTCTGCCTGTGAGATATCAACATTTTGTTCTCTTCTCCCCCACACCAGAGACCCACCACAGGCAATCCAATTTTTGGCCTCCCCTGAGCAAAAATGACTGAATGTTCCTTAAGTGACTTATTTAATCTTTGCAATAAATCAGAAATTCTCTAGATAAACATTTACTGCTGAGTGCAGTTAGTTTTCTAAGTCTATGTAAGGCTTGTATTCTTTGCAGTAATTCGGATAATTTGTCTCTGTGATGCTCCTTTTTCCAACAGTGTTGCCTTATTATAGTTTCTATGGTAATTGAAGCTGGCTATACTCCTTTTTCTTAATATAGGCAAGTAGCAAAATACTATATTCTCACTCTGTATCCAAGGTAGAGATACCTGGTTAATAGCTATAGCTGTGTTCCAAAGAAAAGAAAAGGAACTAATTAAGCAACATGTTAAATAATAATTAATTCTTTGCCATTGAATCCTTTCAGTTATATGAAAATTTATATGAAAATATATAACCAAACAAACTTAGTAATAAAACACACATTTCTATGTTGCAAGTGTTATCTCTCAATTCTTTAAATCATGGATTGCATGGACCCTTTGCAACAAAATTTGTTCTTTTGAGTGTCTGGATGAAATTATAAAATCAGTTTCCTTTTTCTTCTCTTGCTGGTTCTTCCAGTTTTTCAGTATAAGCTTTTACTATGGAGAAGCAAGTTCTGTATGGTTATTGGTGACAAATGTAAATTTAATCATAATGCATTCTACAGGACAGGTGCCGCCAAAGAAAAGGCATACCCATAGCATGCCCTCTTGCTAGATCTGGTGGGCTGAGCAGAGACAGTAGGAGAGGCTTACAAATAGCCTGGCCCTATGCTATGTAGGACTTTTATAGCATATAACCAGCACCCTGAACAGCACATGGAAGTTTACTGAAGTCAGTGCAGCACCAGGAACAACAGTGTTTTATGCTGCCCAAAACTGCCCACTTCTCTGCAGCCTGAACCAACTGCAGTTTCTTAGTTGGCAGTTTTCAAAGGCAACCCCATGGCGTCCCAGTTTGGGGCAGCAAGAAAAACCTTTATCTGATGATGTTCCTTGAAAGGAAAGAATATAAATTGGATTTTTTTTTAAAAAAGTAGACTATATTTTTCTTTCACTGCAGACACTCAAAAGGCTGAGAGAAGATTAGGGAAGATCACATTAATTTGTTAAATAAGTTAATATAGTTGGATATATAATAACTTTAAAATATAGCATGAATCACATTTAGATGAATCTTCGTTGTAAGAAGTAAAAAACACATCCAGTAAAATGTGTTACTGTATAAGGAAAAAGGACAATGAAAGAGTCAACTTTATGGGTTTTATCTTAATGAGGAGTGTAAGTAATGTCATGGTTTACCAAATAATTTATGAACATTGTGTCTAATTTGAAAGTCTTTGTTTCTTTCTCTTTTTGAAGCCAAGGACATTTAATGAATACAGTGCTTTTATAAGTATGTATTACAGTTTAAATTACTGACCAAAATCTTTTGCTAAAAGTGTAACTATGAGTTATAGCACTAAAAAATGTGCAGGTCAAGAGCTGCTGCTTCTCTTAAGTATGACTCATGTCAGTTGAAATGTAAATAGAGTATGAGAAATATAATCATCTAAAATATAAGGGCAGATGAAATGCACACATTTAAAACTTAGCAATTATGGGTATTACTGTGTGCTCACATACTTCTATTAATTTATTATGTTAGTTACATATTAGACTGTTGGAAGCTGAAGATCAGTAGCATCTGGAAAGCTCCTTGTTTTTTCCTAAATATCAAGATCAGTATGTAGACAATAAGTACAATGTATATATGAAGTAATTTTAAAACTCTTCATGAAATCAAATCAGTAATTGCATGATTGGGGGAAGCAATATTTTCTTTCCCAAGAAAATATTGAGTCTTTCTCAATGTGAGTGTGTAATTATTTTCATTTAAAAATAATAACTTTTTAAGAACTACTTTTTTAAAGTTACATTTGGGAAGTTGTTTGCTTTATGCTTAAGAAATAAATTATTAGTTCTTATAACCTTTTAACTAATAAATAAAGTGAGGGGATGTTAATGAGTTTAAGCATCTGTAATTTTCCAATATGTATTTAGTAGGATATATATTTTTATTCATTCAAATTTGCTCACCCCAATATACTTTTGATTAAAGAGTATGATTTTGTTTGAAGCAAAGCATAAATGAATATACTTAGGATTACTTTGAACCAAGATGGAAATGGTTATTCCAGGATACAGTCCTGTCTGCTTTTCCCATCCTTACTGTGAATGTAGTAACATGGTTCAGAGATTCCAATTGTTTATGGATTGTTGGGCACAATTAGAATGTTGATTATACACTTTGAAGCTGCCATAAAATGGCTGCCAGGGGCGCATAATCATTTACACTGCATCAATTTAACAAAACATGACTTTCCACAAAATAAGGGTTTTCATTATTCTTTCCTCTTCTAGCTTCTTTGGACTTGTGCAAAACAGATATTGTAATATAAAAATAGGAAACTAATATCCAGAAAGATAATTATTAATTTTGAATAATCTAATGCATGGGGGAAGAGTACATTTCATATATACATGTAAGATGATTATAAAACTTTATCATGCAGAAATGCAATCCATTTTGCCAATTTATATTTGATAGATATAAGTATATCCTGGGTTTTTGTTTTGCTTTGCTTTGTCAGTGGGGATGGGTGGGAGGGTGTGCATATGTGCACACGTGCTTTTGACTCAGTCTTAACTCCTGATATCTTCCTGGACAAGCCCCTGCAATTTTCTTGGCAAGATTGCAGAGGTGGTTTGCCAATTTCTGTACAAAGAAATGGTGCAAAATGTGGACTTGATAACTGCAATGAGGAACAAAGAGCTAGTGACTAGATTGGATCTTTGAACTTTCTGGACAAAGGAAAAATGGTAGATCACCTTCAAGTGCTCCAGATAATTGTTCCTTATGACTGCAATTCAGCACTCTCTGGTAGGTTGAGAGTCCTGATAGATGATTGTGCTCGAACCACAGTTGACTCCTTCGAAAGGGCACTGGATTTGCATACTTCCTTTTCTAATCATATATAGAAATTGCTTGTTAACAGCTTTTCCACTATTAGAAATCTTTGATTAAGAAGTCTGCAAACATCAGATAAGTCTGAGTTCAATTCTTAATTAAAGAAAAATTAATTACAAAATTGAAATAAACAGTAAAAAGCTAGTTAAAACTCAATTTTAGAATGATATAAATGGATTTATTATTTTATTGATTTATTTGATTTATTTGATTTATACGCCGCCCTTCTCTGGAGACTCAGGGCGGCTTACAATGCGTTAAGCAATAGCCTTCATACTTTTGTATATTTATACAAAGTCAGTTTATTGCCCCCACAATCCGGGTCCTCATTTTACCTACCTTAGAAAGGATGGAAGACTTAGTCAACCTTGAGCCTGATGAGATTTGAGCTTGCAGTAATTGCAGGCAGCTGATGTTAATAACAGTGCTTTAGTCTGCTGCGCCACCAGGGCTCAGGATCAAAGGTTCATATATATTTGAAATAAGATTTGTAATTAATTATAAAAATCCTTCCTTCGGAAAGTTAAATTGTTTTGAATCTTTTAAAAAACATAGTAGGATTGTAAAAATTGAACTAAAGGGAGGTTTTCAGAGAAGAACATTATAAACTTGACTGTTACAGAATGGCACACAATATTCTAACACTGGAAATATTGCTTTTGAAAAATTGAGTCAGAAGTTAATAGTTTTAATGGCAATATCTGCTTCTAAGGATAAAGTGTGTTTAAATGATGTTATGGGAAAAGACATAAGTTTTACCTGACAAAAGATAGACTGAGTTGAATGTGGATTTACAGATGACAGTCGACAAATATCTGATGGAAAAACATATAATGCTGGACATACAGAATAAATTGACTGATGTTTTAATAATTAAAAACATACAAACAATAAACCAAGAGACCTGGATAATTTTTCTGTACAGATAGTCATCAAGTTACCACCGGTTGTTTGTTGTCATGATGGCCGCAGAAAAGATGCTGGCAACCCTGAAGACACTCCAAAGATGAGCTTTGTGGCCCATAAAGTCCTTTCAGGTGTTGTAAAATGTTGTACCATCCTCTCCAGGTCACATGGCCATATTTCAGGTGTTTGACAACTTGTTTGCATTTTTGATGGTTTCCAAATGCTCTGAGATCATGTGATTGCCAATTTCAATCTTCTCTGCTGGCTTCTGAGGAAACTGGCAGGGAAGATCGTAAACACAGGGGATGAAGGATTTGAGGTCTCCTGCACACTGGAGGAACAGTCTTCAAATCTGCTGAAAATACTAGTGAAGTAGGCATCCTGAAAGCCTCTTTTGAGCATGATGTCTCAGAGAATGTTACAGCGATGGTGTTCACTAGCAAAGCTGCCATTCTGAAAGACTTTTGAGCCTCAGAATTTCAGAATGCTAAGATGCAGAGCTTTTAGTATTTTTTCCTTCAGAGAAGAGAAGGACGTTAGTGAAAGAGTTAGATTCTGGAGGAGAAAATGCTAAAAGCTCTGAACCTCAGCCTCTGAAACTCTGAGGGTCAGAGCCTTTCAGAATACCATCTTCACTAGTGTTTTCCTCTTTGGAGGAAAGCATGCTAGCTAAAGCTGTTATTTTCATGATGGTTCAGAAGGCTCTTCCCAAATTGTGTGATTTGGAAAAGGAGCCTTCTGAACCTTTTTGAGAATGGGACCTAAATGCAGGAAGGAGTGAGGTGACAAAAAGAAACTGGCTCCAGGCATGGTGGGGTGGGGAGAGGGTCCATAGGCTCATAGGCTTAATTGGGTGATTCCTCCTAGCCCAGCAGTGGATGCTGGGCCTCCCAGAGTTTTCCCATTCCTTGAATAGTTGCTTAACGGGAGAGCTCAGATTGCAGTCATTGAGTAAGGCAGTTTTTGATTGCACCCTGTTAGCACCCTGCTGTACTACCACAATGACTTATGGTCAAAATTCCAAGCCCAATGGTGGTCATAAGTTGAGGACTACCTGTAATGGACTTACAAAAGAAATTTCTTAAAACTGAAAAATCTATTGAAAAAGGTTAAAGAACAAATGAAAAGAAATTAAGTTATACAACATCATTTGAATGGAATATAGATTAAGATCATGAAAAGTAAAAGGAAGGAATATAAAGTTTAAATATAAAGTTAATATGAGAAAAGAAGATAATTTTTGTAATTTATGATGAAAAGCTATTTAAATCATTTATGTTTCTGATAAAGGTTGGGAATAACTTTAGATATTTTTCTTTGCCTTTACTACATTTTATTTACTATTGTCTTTCTTTATTCTATTCTTTCATCTGGGTTTTCCTTTTCTTTTTTGCACTCTTTCTGTCTTTCTGTCTTTCTTTTACTTTGTATTAATTTTTTGCTATTGTAATTGTAATTTTTAATAAAATTACTTTAAAAATTGTTAGCTATTGCTTGTTTGCTAGAGTTGAGAGAAAGTGACTGACCCAAAGTCAGCCCACTGGCTTAATGCTTAAGGTTTGGGCCAGGAGTCTGCAACCTTAAACACTCAAAGAGCCATTTGGACCCATTTCCCACAGAAAAGAAAACACCAGGAGCCACAAAACCCTTCCCGTGCCTGACAATTTCTTGAGCGGCCACAAAACTAGCATATGTAGTTGAAGTAAACGTTCTGTTTTCTTCTGAAACTTTTCTTTTCTTGGATTTATCCATAGTTGGCCTACCGGCAGTTGAAAAGCTCAATAAATTGCATGCTGGCGGGTGTTGCACATTGGTGGTTGTGACACATATTTTGAGTGATAGGGAGCCGCAGCAGAAGGATGAAAGAGCCACATGCGGCTGCAGAGTTGCAGGTTGCTGACCCCTGGTTTGGGCTTACTTTCTTCCAGTTTCTACCTTGTGGCTCCCAACACACACACACACTTGGGCATTATTCATTGGTGGCCAATTTCAGCCGAAAATATGGTTGTTTGTTTTGCAGTAGTCAATATCACTTTGCACATGCATGTGAATATTGGCATGTTGGAGGAGGGCACCAAGAATCTGTGGTGAGGGGAAATATGAATTTTGCTTCTTGCCATTAATGCACTTTCATATTAGAAGTAACACTCCACTTAATTTATCTTTTGAATTTTCAGTTAAATACATATAAAGTAGATTTTAAATAAATACATGGTTCTGCAAAGTAGAATAACCCAGCCAACTGTCATGGCTCCCATTCCTATTTTACTTAATTCCATCTTAAAGTTTTCCATGCTCCTTTTCCATACTCTCTTTTTCAGCTAGAGAGGTACCAAAAGTACTTTTTGCAAATTCTGAATATATGGATATTTAACTATACCAAAAGACTCAATCCTATTTATAAGAAGGATATTTGCTAATCTTTAGCTTCCATTGATGAAGCATTAACTAATGTTCTTAAATAGTAACCAGTAGTCAGTCTAACAACTGAATGCTTGGCTAGTAACTGTAACAATAACAGTAATAATGGAAGAAAATTGCATAGCTGGAAACCAAAGAACAATAGTTTGAATTTTGAAGTTGTTCATCTCCATGGATATAATAATACGTTATATTGACCATTGTGTTTAACCACCAATTGGATTTCAGGAAATAAAATATAGGTGAAACTGAATAATTCTTATTTTATCACATGTTTAATGGGGCATGGTTACTGACATTAAATGGCTTAGCCATAATGTTTTGTCTACCTTCCATAGTTGTTGGTTCATTATAAAGTAACACAAGACTTTGTAATTTCCTATTCATTTCGTTTAGCTTGATCACATTAATTTACTCTTTATATTCTCTGTTACAGAATTTTAGTATATTAGTGAATAGGAAAAAAACAGTGCTTTTTAAAATACTGTGAATCTGCTTTATTGTAGGAGATGTAGAGTCACCAACAATATTTATTATTTCATAGATACAGGCACTTTTTGTACAGCAATCCCCTCAAAAAAGTAGAAAAACACTTTGTTGAATGATTCAATGTACACAAAATGTTTCTCATTTGCTATTCAGTGAAGGCTAATTTACAAAGTGTGTTTTTTAAATCCACATATGTGGTTTTTCAGACTAGATTGAAAGGTAATAGTTAAGAATCTTATTTGAAAGTTCCAATATAAATGAAGAAGAAGTAACAAAAATATAAGGAAACATTTTAAACAGGAAAAGTACTTCATTATATTATGTTGCCAAACTGAAATGATGATAAAATAATGATTGAAAAGTTGACAGAAAGGTGCTACCTTCACAGAAGCTTAGACATTTGCAGATATTTATCATTGTAAAACACCTTCACTAACTTTGCACGTACGGTAACTCACCATTAGATTGAAATATTTGTACAGCTTGTGCAATGATTGAAACATTTTAAATGGAAATTAGATTCCAGCAGTTAGCATCTGATAAATGTGTTTATCAGACTAGGGACTGTGCCTAGTAAACAACTGCAGGCTGCCTTTCTTATCTATGCTGACAATGTACAACCTGTCTATCATATTTCTCATTTGGTATAATTCCATCATATTTTATCCAACCATTGAGAAAGTTAATGTAAAAAGATGGAAGGCAGTAACAATTTTTTTTTAAATGGGGGAGAAGTGTTTATATGAAGCAAATGGATCATGGACACTAAATACCACCACTGGAACAAAGGTTTTGCTACATCTTGTTCAATTTTGCTGCAACAAGATGACTTTGCTGCTGAGCCTTATCAAGTTGCATGAATTCAACTAATGATATTATAACCCATATTTATTTATTTATTTATTTATTTATTGGTTCGATTTATATGCCGTCCTTCTCCGGAGACTCAGGGTGGCTTACAATGCGTTAAGCAATAGGCTTCATACTTTTGTATATACCTGCTTAGTAGGGTTTTCGCCCCCCCTACCAAGCGGTGTTCTTTTTTATACAAAGTCAGCTTATTGCCCCCACAATCCGGGTCCTCATTTTACCTACCTCGGAAGGATGGAAGGCTGAGTCAATCTTGAGCCTGGTGAGATTTGAACTTGCAGTAATTGCAGGCAGCTGGCAGCTAGGTGCTATTTAATAGCACTTTAGTCCGCTATGCCACCAAGGCTCTTATAAGCCCAGTTGTGTATTTTTTTCAGTAATCTATTTGTCAGCAATGTTTTGAGCTTTTGAGTGTGTTCTTACAACATTACTGGGAAAGGAAGTAAATAATTCCATCTCTTGCAAAATTGCAAAATTGTGATATTTTGGTGACTTAATCCTGAAAAATCCTTCACTGTGGTTTCGACAGTCTCATAAAAAGTGTTCACATTTGTGAAAAGTTGCAGTATCAGTTGATTTTAAGATTTTGAAATCATATAAGGCTTTACTAGTATACATGTGCTTATGTGTATACAGCAGCATTTTTAGAGATGTCATTACTTTCTATTCCAATTTTGCTGTTACTTGCAATAAACCATGACTTAGCAAAATAGTCATAATTTTATTTGGAGAATATACTTAGAAATGAATGTGAAAGGAGAGAGAGAGAGAATTAATAAGCTAATTTCAATACAAGATTTAAATACTGAGAAGATACTTTGCCCTATATTTTTGCAGCATAGTTAATTAGATAGTATTTTTGATACTATTTGAGTTTCTTGAAAGAAACTGCTTGTTCTGTGAACAATATTAGGCAAGGGAAAAGTCAAACTGAGTTTAAACTCCCAAAATGGATATTAAAACTTTTTTATTCTGATAGTTGTAGGCCACAAGCCAATATGCCACAAGCCTTATATTACAGTTAAGAGTTTTCCTGTAATATAAATACTAAATGTTAGAAAATTGCACTTTATCTCTGCTGTTAGATCTTGCATTATCATGTTATTTATGCTATTGTATTTTTATTATTAGTTGAATAATAAAAATACAGTAGTATAAATAGCTTTTGCGCCTGGAAAAGCAATTTACTATTAAACAATGGGTATAAATTTAGAAATAAAAAGTTTAGTGGAATATGAAGAATAAGTAATAAATGTTTGCCAGTAATATCTGGTAGAAGAGATAGGATAATAGTAAAGAACTGTGGAAAGAAAGAAGAGAAGGGGGAAAATGTATCTTGAGCCTGTGTCAAATGCCTACCATGGCCATGCCCACCATGGCCACGCCCACCACGCCCATGCCCAACTCCAGCCACCACCACCCCGCGCTCCAAGGTTCAACACATCCCTGATGCGGCCCTCAATGAAATTGTTTTTGACATCTCTGATCTAGATATTCTAGAAATACTGATCTTTAAAACTTCAAAATAGATTCTAGATAGCAGAGCCTTCTCATAAACTATGTTTCTGGACCTGCTTGAAGATAATTCAACAGTCTCATTAAAGGAAAGATTTAAAAGGAAAGAAGAAAAATGTTAGCCTTTATTAGACAATCCGTAGAACTGTTCTACATTAACACATGGAAATTCCTTATATTATTTTAGGTGATTTAACTAGATAAGCATTAAACATCTGAAAGTATCTCCTTTAGTCCAGCTACACTAGACCCTGACCAGGTGGAGTGCAGCTGTAAGTGAATGTAAACAATTTCATCTGCAAAAAAGCTTCTTGCAAATGTGTCATAGGAGCTTGCAGGAATTTCTTCCTTCTCATTGAGCGTGGGGCCAGTGGTGAGGAACGGGTTAATGCTCGTCTGATGTCAATGGATTGGGTCTGCTAGCTGAGAAGCTCCTCCTCTTCCTCCTGCTTCCCAGCTTTCAGACTCGGTCTGATAGAGACCAGATGCCTTTTGCTGAGCTCTTAGTTTCCAACCGCTG
Source organism: Pantherophis guttatus (assembly GCF_059756535.1). Taxonomy (NCBI): domain Eukaryota; kingdom Metazoa; phylum Chordata; class Lepidosauria; order Squamata; family Colubridae; genus Pantherophis; species Pantherophis guttatus. The sequence goes on along the minus strand of NC_142070.1, from coordinate 62,848,628 downwards.
ATTCTCACTCATTGAGAATCAGCTAGCTCCCATTGTATTTGGTTGAGCTCCGAGCATTAAGGACCTAGCGCCCGAGCCCGCTGAAAGCCGCTAGTCGGCATTAGGGGCTGGGGGCTCCCAGCTCCTGGTTGAGCCTCCGCTCCATGCACAGCGTGAAGGGCTCATGCCTGATACCTCTAGGATTTGCCAGATCTCATCGGGAGCCTCCCAGTTGCTGGTTGCAGGCTCCTTATTCCGGCCAGCTGCCTCTCCGCTATCCCGCCAGCACTCTTCGGACGAAGAGCTGGGCATTTCAGGGAGCCTCCCAGCATTGCTGTCAGCGGCTCCGGTGCATTTGAGTGGGTCGGCTTCGCGCCGACTGCCGCTCTGAGCTGCGTGGGTCGGTGGCTCCAATACACGTCGGCAGACTGAGCAGCGGCTTCTCCGGGTCTTCACCCACACGCCCGGCGGCGTTTTCCGGAGTCGGAACAGCCGGGAAGGACGCAATCGATGGCCAGTGCTTCAGCCAAGCTCCGTCGGTATTGTATACCCTATTGGGGGCTTTTGGCAGCATTCCTGTGGGTTGCTTCTCCTAAGCCGACAACCTCCTCTACCAGGCCTTTCTGGACCTTCCCGGTGGCCATTTTGTTCTCTGCCACGTGTGCCTTAGAGGCCTAGTGCTTTCTGCGTTGGCCTTAAGATGGCCGCTGCCAGTTACTCCAAAGCGACCAAGCGTGGCCTTCGAGAGGATGAGCAACCTGGCTCCTCCCAGGCTGCTCCAACAAAGAGGAGCAAGAAGTCCAGCTCCTCATCTAAGGCTTCTAAAGCCAGCACGGCTAAGGCCAAGGAAGAGCTTAGGCTCCATCAGGCCATTGAACGGTCTATCCAAAAGGCCTTCAAGGAGGCCTCAGTGAGGGATCAGGATCCATCTCAGCTCCCTGCCCCTGTCATCCCTAATGCTCTGGGGGGGGGCTCAGGCCCCATTTACCCCAGTCTCATGCACCGACCCTTCAGGTCCCTCAGCCAGTAATGGAGGCTTCTCAGGGCCTGACAAGCCAGGGCCCATAGTTTCTCCTGAGCTGGCCATATTTATTCAGCAGGCTATCCAAAAGGGCATCTCTGCTGAACTCCATCGCAGGACCTCCTCCTGGGTGTTGGAATCACCATCCCAGATAGATGTGGAGGGATCCTGCTTGTCCTCTGAGCCGGCTCAAGCCCAGGCTTGTGCCCCTTCGGTTGCGGTCTCAGGTCAGGACTCCTTGGAGGGGGAGGAGTTGAGGGACCAGGACATATCCGAGGACGAGGATTTGTCCCCGGACCAACCGTCCTTTGTGGGATTATTCAAACCACAGCTCTTTCGCTCACTGCTCCACAAAGCCAAAACAACTACCCATCTAGGTCTGTCCCGTCAGGCTCCTAAACCCGGGGAGGACACCACTACCTCAGTTCCCTTATTAGAGGAGCCCGTTTTCGAGGCGGAGGAGATCCCGGGGCCCAAGTTGTTTAAGGACATATTACAGAGGCAGTGGGCTTCCCCAGCCTTGGGCCCCAATCCTAATGGATTAGACAGGCGCCTTTATAACCTGGCCCCTGATATCTCGACTTTGCTCCATGTTCCTTCCATGGATCCCCCAATGGTCACCCTTCTGCCCCTTCTAATTTGACAGGCCCTCCAGAGGAAAGCCTCCGCCCGGAGGACAAACACCTAGAGTATTCAACTCGTTAAGGCCCACCAGGCTACTGCCTGGTCTGTTATGCCATGGCCGCGTCCTTCTTTAACCAGGCCTCCATCCTCTGGTTAAGACAGCTTCAGGACCACTTGCCAGTATCTGACACCCGTTCCCACCAGGACATTAATAAGGTGTTGGCGGCCTTGGAATATTCCGCGGATGCCACCTTGAACTCCTCAAGGTTTGCCGTCAAGTCCATATGTTCCACTGTAGCTGCCTGTCGGTTGCTTTGGCTCCGACAGTGGCAGGCCGACTCTAAATCCAAGTGGCGTTTGGCCACCTCCCAGTTCAAGGGACCTAAACTATCTGGGGCCCCATTGGAACCACTTCCGGTGGAATCTAGGGACAAGCGCCGAGTCTTGCCTAGCATGTCCCGCAGATCTGACCAACGACCATCGTCCTCCTTTCGTCCCTTTTGGGGCCCAGACAGTGGCTACTCAGGTAACAGGACCCACAGATACTTCCCTCCTAGGCAGCCATGTCTGCAGGATTGGCAGGGAACTCTGTTTCAGCGGGGCCACCCCTTCCGCAGAACCCCTGACTGCATGTCCTCTCCTCCCATTGGGGGCCGCCTGGCTCTTTTTGCCGGCCAATGGGGGGTGACCTCCTTGGATGCTTGGATCGGGCCTCTCCCTGGAGTTCCACCCCCCCCAGAGCGATTTCTCCAATGCCTCCTTTCGCGGGATCGGTTGGCGAGGCTCCTGGTGGCATCGGTTATTCAACATCTTCTAGAAATTAGGGCCATAGAACCGATGCCTCAGGAACAGCACGGACAAGGATTTTATTCTTGCCTGTTCGTTATTCAGAAGTCCTCGGGGGGGGGGATGGAGAGCAATTCTCGATCTCAAGTCCTTGAACCGTCGGGTTGTTTCCGGCAGTTCAAGATTCAGTCCCTCCAGTCCATCTTGTAGGGTATCCGGGTCGGGGATTACCTCTCGTCAATAGACCTGATGGAGGCTTCTCTCCATGTCCCCATCCATCCGGCCTACCGCAAATACCTCAGGTTTTGCCATGCCAGCGGCCACTACCAGTACCAAACTCTCCCATTCGGCCTCTCCTCGGCTTCCCGAGTGTTCACCAAATTGATGGCCACGCTGGCGGGCCATCTCCGATCACTGCCTATCTGGATACAATTTTACTTGGATGACCTTCTAGTCCAATCCGTGTCGGAGCAGCTAGCGCATCAGGCCCTGGAGACCACTCTCCAGGTCTTGACGGCCCACGGGTTTTCCGTCAATACAGCCAAGAGCCACCTAGTACTAGCATCCAACACCTGGGCTCCATCATCGACACAGTGGAGTGCAAAGTCTATCTTTCTGGGAACCGCCTGTCCAGCCTGCAGTCCCTGGTCAGGTCAGTCACATCGTGGGGGTCTGTCCCCCTGGCATCCCTGTCCAAGCTCCTCAGAAAGATGGTCTCTTATATTGTCATAGTCCCTTTGGCCCACTTCCACTGCAGGCCTCTCCAGTGGCATTTACTCTCCTTCCAAAAGCGACACCTGGGGTCCTCCCTCCACACAATTCGGCTTCCACCCAAGGTCCGACATTCCCTCCGTTGGTGGGTTTCTACAGCAGTCCTCAAGGGGAGGAACTTCAGGGACCATCAATGCCTAGTCCTGACGACGGATGCCAGCCTCCAGGGATGGGGGGGCTCATCTCGACTCGGCCATGGCTCAAGGCCGTTGGACCAGGTCCGACCTGACACACAATATCATTTGGCTAGAGCTCTGGGCCATCCATCTAGGCCTCCGAGTGTTTCAGGACAAGGTTCAGGACAGACACATCCTAATCCAGACAGACAATGTGGCAGCCAAGGCCCATGTAAACCTCCTGAGGGGGACCCGCTCTCGCCACCTCATGGAGGAGGTGGAGAGACTAGGAGCCTGGGCCTCGCACATATCGGGGGTGGCGAACTCTCAGGCCAAGTGGCTCAGTCATGCCACAGTGGACCAGGGGGAATGGAGCCTGGACCCGAATTTGTTTCAGGAGTTCACCATTCGCCTCGGCATTCTGGTGGTCGATCTCTTTGCCACCCAGGCCAATCATCATACGGAGAGGTTCTTCTCGAAGTTTCCGGACCTGGGGGTGGAGGCCGTGGACGCCTTACACAGTAAGTGGCCTCCCGGCCTTCTCTACGCCTTCCCCCCTTCCAATGCCAAGGTCATCAGGAAGATGATAGCAGAACAGGCGGACCTCCTCCTGATCTCCCCCCATTGGCCTCAGCGCCCCCGGTTCGCGGACTTGCAGAGCTTGTCAGTCCACCGTCCATGGCACCTTCCTCGGCACAAGGTGATTCTCTGGCAGGGATCCCTGTTGCACCCAGATCCAGGCTGGCTGCAACTGACCGCCTGGAGGTTGAGTGGCGCCTGCTGAGAGTGACCAGGCTGTCCTCACGGGTCATCACCACCATCCTGGCGGCCCGCCGTCTTTCAACAACCCGCATCTATAACTCTACTTGGAAGTCCTTCGCTGGTTGGTGCACCAGGCGATCCATCATTCCCACGCTGGCTTCCACCGAGCAAGTGTTAGAATTCCTTCAGGATGGCTTCGAGTCAGGTTTGGCCCCGAACACTTTTCGCAGGCAAGTAGCTGCTCTTTCATCTATTCTCTGTTGCGAGGCTCGGGGTTCCCTGTCTAGCCGTACCCTGATACTTCAGTTCCTTGGGGGGGCCACCAACCTTCACCCTCCTCCGGTCCATAGGTACCCCATGCGGGATTTGCCCCGGGTCCTTGACGCCTTAACCCGAGGACCCTTCAAGCCTCTGAGGGAGGTTGAGTTGCGGTTCTTGTCATACAAGGTGGCCTTTTTACTCGCCAGCACATCGGCCAGACACATATCGGAATTGGCTGCATTATTTATTAGAGCTGACCTCTGTGTCTTCCATTCCGATAGGGTCGTCCTCAGGTTGTACCCTACCCTCCCCAAGCTTAACACCCCATATCATTGGGCACAGGAGCTGGTGCTTCCTAACTTTTGCCTTTCACATGTCCATCCCCGGGAACGGACCTGGCATACCTTGGACGTTAGGAGGGCCCTCCTGATCTACATGCGTAGGACCTCCTTGCTGAGACGGACGGAGTCCCTCTTCATCTTGTTCCAACCCGCTACGCTTGGTCAGAAGGTGTTCTCGGCAATGTTGGGGCGTTGGCTTCGGGCGACTATTGCTAAGGCTTATGAGGCTCAAGACTTGCCAGCCCCTCGCTGTATCATGGCCCACTCCATGCGGAGTGCTTCCACATCGTCCGCTTGGGCTACCCAAGCTTCCTTGGAGGAGGTTTTCAGGGTCGCCGCATGGGCATCACCTACCCCGTTTATCTGCATTACAGGCTTAATAGCTTCGCCTTGGCGGAACCGGCCTTCGGCCTTCGGGTACTGCAACAGGTCCACAGGGGGGTGTCCTCACTGGCCCGGGCAGGTCCCTCCCTATAGGACCTCTGCTTTGGCATGTCCCATTCCTGACCGCTGGCCCCACACTCAATGAGAAAGGGCGTTGTCTTACCTGAACGCCCGTTCTGATTGTGGTGGAGCCAGCGGTCAGCCCCACCCAGTATCTTGCTCGTTGCCGGTTCGGTTGGTTGTACTTTATCTTTCCTTTCAGCTCAGCGCATCGTCTTCTGCATCCTTCCTCGTCAGAAAGCTGGGAAGCAGGAGGAAAAGGAGGAGCTTCTCAGCTAGCAGACCCGGTCCATTGACATCAGATGAGCATTAACCCGTTCCTGACCTCTGGCCCCACAGCAATCAGAACAGGCGTTCAGGTAAGACAACGTCCTTTCTAACTTTTCCCAACAAGAGAATGATTGACCTTGAACTGAGCTCCTGGATACAAGTTGCAGATTCTATAAAAGCAGAGAAATAAGCACAGCGCCACTCAGCATTACATTTTGCTCCCAAAGATGAGTGCAATCACATTCACTCTTCGTTTTCCACCATCAGAACTGTCTGTTGATATACTTTGTTTCTCTGCTGGGTTCTGTGGGGAGGTAGAAGCTTCTTAGAGGTAATCTCACCCGACTCCCTCAAAGACCAGCTATATGCTCAAAAATGTGTGAAAATTATGTTCTAAAAATTTTGATCTTTCAAAATTTGAAAGATATATTTTTTTAATATCGAGTAAAATATTCTGGTTTAAGCAATTTTATGTTTGTGGCTTTAATTAATTTGTCTCTTTGAAAGGTTTAAACTTTCATGAATTGCTATAAAAACCTTGCGCATATAAAAAATAGATTCAAATCATAGTGTTTCATGTTTCATTTTTCATTTCTCTTCTTTTTCCCAATTTTCAGTAGTAGGAGTTGAGATACAAGCACATTCACATATATAAAATAACCATACAGTCTGGAATAAAGCCAGAGGGCCTTATAGTATTTAAACTTTGAAAAGTGATTCCATTCCATTAATGCTAACAAAAGAGATAGTTGTTTTCAGTCATGTTATTCTCTTATCTGATTCTCCTTGTTTAATAGTTAAGATGCAGTGGCTAAACCAAGAATGACTTTTTTAAAAATGTAATACTTTCCAAAAAGCACTATTAAGTTATTAAATCCAGCAGAAGAAGCCTTGGAAAAATCTCTGAAGATAACAGTTTATAAAAATAATAGTATAATGAGAGCCAGTGATCTCAGTCATACTAAATTAAAAATGAAGCATTTCAGAAATACATGAAATTTATTTTTAGTTGTAGCATTTAACATTTCTATACATGGAAGTTGTGAATTTCTTTGATAGAATACTAAAAGGAATACAAAAAGTTGCAATTTAAAAAAAAAACCCATGTAGTCAAATATTTTTGCAATCTTCATGATTCTGCTACTAAAATTTGGCAGCACAAATGGTTTCCAGTTAATAGCAATACCACTTAGACTTATATTCCGCTTCAGAGTGCTTTTACAGCACTCTCTAAGCAGTTTACAGAGTCAGCATATTGTCCCCAACAATCTGGATCCTCATTTTAATCACCTCGGAAGGATGGAGTCAACCTTGAGCTAGTAAGGATCAATACATAATACATAAAAATGGCAATGTAAAGTTTTCAATACACTGAACATGTTTTTTTAAAACAAAAACCTACTCCTGAAAAAACATTGCAATTCATCCTGTCCCATATACATGAAATAAAACAATAACTATTTTTTTGCTACTGATCAAAACAATATATGGTGTCTATAATTACTGTGTACTTTAATAATTTTTACAGGTCGATGGTCACTTGGCAGAGAATCATCTGAGACCTGACTTATTTGAAATTATATCCTAGTTTCAGTCAGGATATTGCAAGGCAGCCTGCACATGTAATCAAAACCTGTTGTGCTTGTGTTGGTTATTTTTTTCCTCCTCGAGCTTTTGTCTTCTTGAATTATAGCTTTGAAAGCCCTTGTTTAATTGAATGTCCCTTTGCATGTGCTTTTTAATAAAGTTCTTCTCTAGATTAAGCAGCAAAGAATACATATACAAAACTAACAGTAGTTCGTCTCTATGAGACCCAGGATGGTGTAGTGGTTAAGGCCTCAGGCTAGAAACCAGGAAATCATGAGTTCTATCCTGCCTTAGGCACAAAACCAGCTGGATGATCTTGGGCCAGCCTTACTCTTTCAGCCCTAGAAAAGAGACAATGGCAAACCACTTTTGGAAAACTTTGCCAAGAAATTTGCAGGGACCTGTCCAGACAGAATCTGAGAATCAGTCATAATTGAATGGAAGAAAAATAAAGTTAGTACAATATCTATATAAGATAATCAAGTTTAAAATTTTGAATATGCATTAGAAATCCAATCATTAATATGTTTCCAGCAGCTATATTTATGTAAAATACTAGAAATGAATATGAAGAAGTGTGTGAAATTTCTAGTTAAATTCATTTCAAGATGAAAACAAGATTTTAATAATAATAAAGCTTCTTACTGATTTTTAAATTATATATTAAATAGCTATATTATTAAAATATACATTCAGTACCTCTTATGGAAAGTATTTCCCCTCAATAAGATTTTGTTGTTTTCTGTACAACATTTTGATTTTGTATTAATAATGTTTGACTTTATAGGCAATGAGGAGCTCACAGCTGGATGTGCCTTTGGCAGATGGAATGTCCTATCCCTATTTGTGGACATGGGCACTGAGTAGGGTGCATAGACACTTATGTTTATTGCATTTTTCTCTGTTACTTTCCATAAAATTCCTTGATACATTTTTATTTGGTGGATTCTACAGAGATTTTTAACCAATAGTATTCTAACAAGCTTCTTTATCCTCATTATTCAACCTGATTTTTAAAATTTTGCTTTAATTAAGCATACAAAAAAAATTATCTGCACAAGCTATATGATCTTCATATGCACCAGCAGATTTCCAAGAGGCATTCCAACTACCAACAAAGACTAGCATGGTGGCCTAGAGGTTGAGCTGTTGCCTCATATTCAGGAGGCTGTGAGTTCGATCCTAAGTAGTGGCAGATATTTCTTCTTTGGGCACAAAGAAAAGATATCTGCTGTGAGCTCTGCATAGGCATCCAGAAAGGCATCTGGCCAGTAAATGCTCAGCTCCATTCAGTCGTCCCGACCCCACCCCGATGCAAAGGATTACAGGATCTTTAAAAGAGAAAAAAAATTGTAACTACTAACAAACAGTACCAACAGTACCTGAATTCCGCCTACTGAATTCTATCCTATACTCTTAACTTATAAAATTCAAGCTATAGCCATAGTAATTGTCATTTACTAATTCTGAATGTTACAGTTACAAATTTAAACTAAATGGTTGCTTTTCTTCTTTCATAAAGCAAATTTAGCTGACCCAGAAATGTGATTAAAGTGCATGTGCACATTAGTGTATAATAGGACATTTAAACAGAACTTATATGTCATTTTTAATGTGACCGAATTTTTAGTTTGATTCAAATTTACCATATATAGAATTAAATTGCTTTCTTGCTGAAGACTACACTTGAAATTTAGAACAGATATTGGTCTAGTTTTTTTTGCAGCTGTGCTTTATATGACATCTGGAATGCATCCAGAGCACCAGCTGTAGTGTAAATGGAATAAAAGAAAAAAAAATAGCAGATGAGAGAGATTCCAGTAAGTTATATCATCAAACTTCCAGAGCTAGCCTAAACATTCAGGTATTGATGGGGAGGTGGCTTTGAAGGCTAAAACTATTATTTTCTTAATTATTTATTTTTATAATAACAACTGTAAGACTAAGCTTTTTCTTCCATGAATTCTGTTTTGTTCAGGTCAGTCTATAATTTGAAACACTTGGAACTCTAAGGTCTGGATATTTAATTTGTGATTTTGCCATTCAATGAAATATTAGCATTTGGTTTTATTTGTATCTGTTTCTCCCAGAGGCCCAACATCAGAGTCATTTTGAATAATCAAAAATAAAAAAGTAATAGAAATAAATGTTCAAGAGAAAGCATAAGAAGAATAAGAATCAAAATTCTATTGATTCAAATGAAAAAGTGTAAAAAATTATCAATGAAAGTAATTTTTATTTTTTGGGAATTCAATAAACATAAAAGTGTCATATGAGACCCCAATTTAAGGACTTTTTTATCCAAACTTCCATAACAGAGTAATCCTTGTCCTGTATTAAATCTCACACTCAAGTGTAAAATAGATTGGAGCCTTCTATGAAGTGCAGTATGTGGATAGATTCATTGGGCACATCTTCCTACATGATATAAAATAGAGATCATATTTCAACAGCTCTGGATATTATGAAGTTTAAGAAGGCTGATTTGTACCATTAATAAAAGTGATCCTATGCTGAGGTTTTTAAACCAGCTATGACATTTTAAGATACGCCAAATACTTTTCTGTACAATACTTAAAGCTGATATATGTTGTGCCATTTAATCAATAGTCTTTATCAAAAGAAAGAGTAATACTATATTTCTTATAATAATTCCAATTAAACCAGTAGTCCTTACAAGAAACCTGTATTTTCTACCGTGGGACTTAAAGGCAGAAATGTGAATTGAGTCATTAACTGACAGTTTTGCAAGTTCAAAGCAAAAGCAAAAATATAGTTAAAGATAGTCAAAGGTAGAGAAAAGAAGCACAGAAATTAAATAATAGTGGTATCAGAAAGGAAGATATGAATGATTTCTTCCAAAAATAAATATCTTTCAAAGAGACATGAAGTTTCATTGATGTGGAACTTTAATTACAGGTAGACCTGGACTTTCGACCAATTGAGCCCAACATTTCTTTTTGCTAAGTGAGACAGTTGTTAAATGAGTTTTGCCCCATTTTACAGCCTTTCTTGCCACAGTTGCTAAGTCTCACTGCAGTTGTTAAGTTAGCAACACAATTGCTAAGTGAATCTGGCTTCTCTATTGAGTTGGCTTGTCAGAAGTCACAAAAGGTGATTGCATGATCCTGGGACACTGCCACTATCACTATCAACCAGTTGCCAAGTGTCTAAATTTTTATCACATGACCATGAGGATGGTGCAAAAGTTGTAAGTTTTAAAAACCATCATAAAACACTTTTTCCAGTGTCATTATAACTTTCAATGGCCACTAAAAAAATGTTGCAAGTCGAGGATAACGTGTTCACTGAACTCCAGTAAGAAAGTAACTTGTCTGACCATGATCCTTCTAGGAAATCAGACTTGTGCTGGTAGCTTTCTCCTACCCAGTTTGAAGAAATATACAAGAACATCAGCTGTTTTTGACTTGAAGTTAATTCATAGAAAAGCTTCTTAGCTGAGGATGTGGAATTAGTAGGGAATATCTGACTATGTCATAATTTCTTTTATTAGAAAAGTTCTGACATAATTAAACATGTAATTTGGGCTGAAAAAATGGTTTTAATAAACTCACAGCAGTGGTATGTAGGAACTTAGGTGAAAAGGGCCTCAAGGAAACTAGGAATTTCTAAAGGAAAATATACTGAAGTTGCACTTGCAAAACATTCTGGTAAAAAGAAAACAAATGGAGAACAACAGAGATTCATTGACTGTCCAAAAGGCTTACTAAAGATATCAAAACAAAAGACAGATGCATGAATAGAAGGAGGACCATGTCACAAATAAAAAATATAAATTTGCTGGCACATAGAAAGTGAAAGCTTGAAATGAGCTGAAGCGAAGAACGGATGTTAAGAATAGCAAAATCAGTCTTTTTAGATGTATTTAGAATAAAAGGAAAAGAAACAGTATGCCATCTTGTCAGTGAGGAAGATCAGTTGGTAACAGCTTTCAAAGGAAAAACAATACTACTGAACATCTTATTTAATAACCATCAGTTTCAGCAGGAAATTGGGAATGAACAAACACACTGAAGAGGTATCTCTTTACTTTAAATGGTTTTAAATCTCCAGGCTCAGATTAATTCTATACTATGTATCAAAAGAACTAATTGATGAACCAGCCAAAGTTTTATAAATTATGTTTTATAAATCTTAGAAATGCT